>NC_084762.1:19739373-20044039 GCF_028858725.1 Colius striatus | reverse complement strand
CTCACTCGGTCATTTCAAAGCTTTTCATGTTTTTCTTTCTGTTTTCCAGGAGGCAGCTGATACAGGCCTGTGTCTGCCAAACAGGTCAGGCCTCTGCAGCTGAAACTGCCTGCGATACTTAAGCAGAGTGATGAATCAGCTGTGTCCTTTAGAAAAGGCATCCTCTCTTATACTGGCTGCTTGGGATGTCACGTCTTTCTTGTCCTCCACCAACCCCCATCAAGAGTGTACTCAGAGCTGCTGGCCCCTGTCAGTGGGTGGTTTGATGAGTCTGGGTTAACTATTCCCCCTTCCCCTCATAAACCAGCTTCACCAGCTGGTGAAGTTACTGCCCTGTAAGGTGGTGATTGCAATTGTAGATGTCTCGGTGAGGAGGAGTGCTGGGTTTTGAAGAGAAAGATGCCTTGCTTTTCATTTGCGTGCCTATAAAAATATATTGAGGCAACTCTGCTTTGAGTGCCCTGCAGGCAGAAATTCTGAACGAGGACAGGCTGGTTTTTACTGTGTCCCTCCCTGCTCCCAACAAAGCCTTGGCTGTTGGGGTTGCTGGAGTGCAACTGCTTCAGGCTGGGGGCTGCCGTTCCCAGGCTGCCTGGTGCCTGATGGCCTTCTGCCGACACAGGAGATTTTTTCTTTTCCAGCTTCTTAAAAAGTTACTTGGGTATGCTTACACTTCAGTGTATGTTCATCCCTGGACAGATTTCGCTGGGTAAATTCCTCCGAACGTGGAGAGCTGTCCCATTAGTGCTATACACAGGGCAGGGGTGACAAGGTAATGGTTAGTAGGCACAAAGTGGTGATTAAGAAGCTGACTGTTGCATTTATTACCATGTCTTCCCATAAGCTCCTGACTTTCTTGTTTAGCTTCTGGGGCCTGTTTGTATTGCTGTTTATCAGGAGGGCAAGGCTCTTCTTTGAGATGTTTGGGTTTAAAACCATCAGGATGTCTCCAGGGCGTTTGAAAGGGGATGTACTGTGTCACGAAAGGCAGTGTTCCCCATGGAAAGATTTTTTTTTTTTCCAAGGAACGTGTCAGTTGGGCTGTAAACACACGAAGGAGGATCGCCATTAAAGATGTAAGCAAGCAGGGAAAAGCTGGCCCCAGTTATGTGGCAAAGAAACCAGCTAGTGTCTGAACTTCTCCAAAGGCAGGCACTGCTCCTCACTGGTGGTACCCTTTTGCACATCCTGTGGATAATTTTTGGAGGCTGACATTAACCTCTTCTCATAAGCACACACAATCACCAAGTGTTGAAATCCACTTGAGAGCTGGATGGAAAATTTCTGACAATGCTTTGCTGTCAGGAAATGCTGGTTCAGCAAGAGGAAAAGATGTCAACTTCAACAATAAAAAAAGGATCAGAAAGAAGCAGGGGCAAAAAAAAAAAAAGATACCATTGAAGATACTCTCCTGGGGTGTTTTTTAAGCAGTGGCTTTTATTTTTCAGAGCTCTGGTTTTATTGCTCATTGATACGTGGGATGACCATGACCAGAGCTGAGGCTTCACCATCTTTTTCCTGGTTGTTTTGCTCACTACGTGGCAAGTAATAATTTCTGCTACCCAACACATCCTTCCTGGTGTGTGCAATAACAGAGGCATTCGTGGTACAGGTGGAGGGGGAGGAACCCTCTCCAATGTCCCATTTTCCTTAAGAGAGAGCAAAGTGCCTGCATGAATCTCATGCAGAGGCATGTTGGGGTCTGTGTTGGAGCTGGCTTATCTCCTTCACCGACACTCTGCATGCCTGGCTGTGTGGAGCAGATGCTGACCTAGTGAAGCCACTGGTTCCCTCGGCTCTCAGCATACTACTTCTTTATCTACCTCCAACTACTTAGATCCGGTAATTCTGATAACAGGTACTTTGAGTGTGTCCAGCAAGTCAAGGGAGGCTCTCCTCCCCCTCCACTGGTGAGACCTCATCTGGAGTCCTGTGTCCGGTTCTGAACTCCCCAGCTCAAGAGAGACAGAGAACTGCTGGAGAGAGTCCAGCACAGGGCTACAGAGATGGAGGGTCTGGAGCATCTCTCTTGTGAAGAAAGGCTGAGAGACCTGGGGATATTTAGCCTGGAGAAGACTTGGAAAGGACCTTGTGAACACTTACAAATATCTAAAACATGGGTGTTGAGAGGATGGGATGAGTCTTTTTTCTGTATTGTTCAGTGACAGGATAAGGGGTAAATGACATGACCTGGAACATAGGAAGTTCCCCTTGAACATGTGGGGAAACTTTTTTTCCTGTGAGGGAGCCCTGGAAGAGGCTGCCCAGGGACATTGTGGAAGCTTCTTCTCTGGAAGTTTTCAAAACCCACCTGGATGCATTCAAGATCAACCTGCTTTGCACAGGGATTGGACTGGATGATCTCTAGATGTCCCTTCCAACCCCTACCATTCTGTGATCCCTCCTGAGTATCCAAGTCCTTGCAGGAGTCCAGAAATAAATATGCAGGACAGAAAGGAGACATGGATGCCCTGAAAGCATAGCCCTGTATTGCACAGTAAGTATGTGCAGTGTTGGTTACCACTACACCGTTTTTTCTGTCTGCCAAATACGTGAGATTGAAAAGCAAACAGACAAAATTTATATGTTGAAGCAAAAAACTAAGAAAACAATATTCTGATGCCATTCTGGAAGCAGACAACCAAACCAATCCCCTTAAATACACAGCTTCACAGCCCAGGGTGGCGGTTGGGCTCAGGAATTCCCCGATTAGCATTCTAAACAGACCAGAGTGCTATGTGCATTTTAGAGTAAATTGCAGAAATAGATTCTGGCAGTTGGATAGTGATTAAAATGACTGACTAGTCCAACCTGTGACCTGGTGTAGTGTCAGATATCAGAGCTCTGGTTTATGCACTTCCTCCTCCCGCCTGGGCTGTTTCTGCAACGAGACAGCATTTCAATGGGGCTGAGGGGAAGCCTGGCAGCACACAGGACCAGGCTTCTCTAGCCAACATCAGGTCATTTGTGCCCTGAATTCTTCCCTGGACAGTGAGAGAAGAGGCCCAGTGCTTCCCACCCTCACCAGTGCATGGGGCCAGGCCTGCACTGGACTGCGGGTGAGTGCAGCAGACGGGATGCTCATTCAGAGCCCCATGCCTGCTTCTTCCTAGGAAGCAAAGAGAGATTTTTGAGATTTCCTTTGGTATTTTGTATTATGGTGAGGTTCATGTCTCGAGAGTGATGCTTGTATTTTACCCTCTGTTTCCAGGGCTGTCCCCTAAGGTGGAGGATACAGGAGGGGAGCATCATTTTTATGATAACAAGGATAATCCTTTGAGACTGTACCTCCCCTCAGCTGGCATAAGGGGTGCAGTGACAAGCCTGCCATGTTTTCTCTCTTTCTCTGGGACAGGTGAATAGGGAGTACAGTGGTGCTAACTTGTGACAGATAGCTTTGTGACGGATGTACTGGCAGAACCAACATGGTTTACAGAGGTTAATAAGAGTTGTATAGCTGTTATTTATTACCAGGACAGGGACCGCCTACATCTGTATCTATCTCTTATTGCAGTAGCAATGCTTGTCTTGAAAACCTGCTCCTTTGCCTCCCTGCAGGCATTTGCCTGTTTTACCTTTTTTTACAATTTCTCCAGGCCACATTGCCCGTTTAACATTTCCCTGAGCTACAGGGGACAGTCTGAGCATCTGGGAACATGTACACACGTCAGATGACCTGAAACAGACTGCTTTTCTTTTTTTCTCCTGTTCCTGGATCACTCAGGTGCTCTTGCTTTAAATCTCCCTCTTTGTTACCTACAGAGGCATTTGCAGCTGGAAGCATGTCAGGACAGGGACAGTTTGACACAAGCATGTACAGCGTGGAGGAGCAGTCTGACCTGCTTGCAGGCTCCACATGCTGCTGCTCTGACGATGATGGTGATTTTTCATGTGTATTATTGGAAGAAGGAAGTAAGTGTTTGCTGTAAGCCACTTATTAATCGGGAGCCAGATTTCTGGGGACCTTCTAGCCTGTTTGTTTTCCTCTGCCTCTGGATGACTCGCATCTAAGTGAGATGCTTTGCAGCCCTGAGCCTTTGTCAGCCCTGCCAGGGTCTGGCATTTGTCAGTCACTCGGAAGATGGCAGCTCCAGTGAGAGGTTTTCCCAGCTGCCAAACGCTGTCTGTATTTAGGGAGGCTTTTGATCCTGACCTCAGAGAAGCTGTCGGTGTTCTGGCTGCTGGGCGATGCTCCTGCCAGCCTAGGGGTGAAAGAGGAGAGACAGGGTTGTCCAAGTCTTTCAGCTAGATAACGCCTGGATTTCGCCTCCAGCACGTGATGCAGCTGTTTTGCAGCTTGTGCAAGCAAACACTGTTGAAAACCAAAGGGGTATGGGAGAAGAGGAAGAGACATTTAGTTTCTCCTCTCCTCTGCCTGTTCTTGTTATGCTGCCGTTCCCCTCCTCCTGTCTGCTCCCCTCCTCCTGCCCTGCTCCTCGGTGATTTGGCAGAATTGCTGCCATTGCAAATGTACGTGACTAATCTGTTACTTGAGGAACGGGGAGGCAGATTCACAGGCACGAATGGCCTGGGCTGTCAGGAAGCTGATGGGAAAAGCTTTGGTTCTTTTTTGGTTTGGTTTTCTTTTGTCAGAGGGCTGCTCCCCTTGTTAAATGACGGGAGAGAGATACTCGCCAAAGCATCAGACGTGATGGATATGGTATCTGTTAAAGAGGTGGCCATATTCCTCTCAGCCCTGGAGGAAGATGTGCTGCGCCTGGACGGCACGTCCCCCCTCCCTGCTCCCCCCAGATATGTGGATGCCGTTCCCTTTGCTGTGGCACGGTGCCACGAGCCACAGCGTGCTTGCTGGAGTGCAGAGGCTCGGGAAGGTCTGGGTGCGAGATTAGGGCAGATCCTTACTCGTCCATCTCCTAACCAGCTCAGGCAGAGGCTCGAGGCCACGGGGCCTGAATGCTCTGACATGAATACAGCCCGGAGCCTGCTCTGCAATCTTGGTCCTTGCCTCCCTCTGCTACTTTGCCTTGCTCTGCTCTGGCTGTGCATCCTTAAGTGATCCAGGAGCTGGGGGCCAGAGGGCTCTCTGCCTCGCCAAGCTGATCCCGAAGAGAAGGGGTGATGTGCCAGGAGGTCTGGGAGGTGAATGTCGTGTCATCACTGTTCTCCTGGGAGAGGTAGAGGAATCCAGCATGGGAACAACGGGGGTGGGGGGCAGGGGCTAATGAGAAGAAATGGGATGAATTAAAGCACGGAAAATGTAGGCCAAATACTGGGGAAAAACATATGCTCAAAAGCTTGCAAGCCAAGAATTATTTGCTCAAAAAAAAAAAAGTAAATTCCAGAGAATGACAAAATTATTGGACACAGCTCCTAACTAGGTACCTAGAAAATGTATTGAATCAGGCTGTCAGTGTGAATTACTAGTCCAGCTCTGGAAAATATACCCTAGGGAGCACCAGCTTTCCTGGTTTTCCACTGATCGTAATTCCAAAGCAAAGTCTCCTGAGGCGAAGGGCTTGCACATTAACTAACTTACAGTGCCATCTAGCCCCGTCCAAGACATAAGACGTTTGTGAGTGGTTGCTAATTTTGTTCCTGTAACCAGGAGGCTGAGTCACTTGAGCTCAAACCCATCTCCTAGGTCATGTGCTTGTGGATGTAAGTGTATCACGGAGTATATCCGTACGTGCACTAGGATGTGCTTTTAAAGGCTCGACCACGAGTCCCAAACGTAAATGCCTGACTGGGAACCATCCCAGCTGGATGAATCCTATGTCTTTTCATGGCCACCTGATGTGGGGAGGGCAAGTCTGTGTTGCTTAGGCCTGCCTGACACTTCCTGTTGATCAGACCTTAATTTGGATGGCTTAGGGGTTTGCCAGCCTGCCACTGCCTGGGCTGAGAGCATAGGGTGCTGGGTGCTTGTTGAGGGCTGTTTGTAGGAAGTTCCCCCCAGAGCAGTGTTCTGCAGTTCCTGATGGTGAGCTATGGACCCATGTGCACAAAGGAAAAAAAAAAAAGGCAAACAGAAAAGTGATAGTGCTGCTGCTCCCGTTCTTGCGAAACCTGGTGAGGGCAGAGGGCGGTGGCTCCGGTGACCCATCAAAGGCCACAGAGTGGAGAAAGATGCCGTGGGCTCCCCGGTGAGAGGGTTCAGGGTCTCCTGAGGTCTGGGAGAGTCCTCAAGTTGCTGTGTTGGCTCTTTTGGCATCTGCTTTTGGCCCACGTGGGCTCCGGAGAGCTGCAGTGGGTGCTGCTGGGGGGCTGTGGGTTTGGTGCAACGTTGTGGTTTTGGCACTGCCAAGCCGGTGTCAGCTTTTCTTTTCTGACTTGCAAAAGACTGACACAGGGGCACTGTCCGGCCTGCCAGAGGTAACGAAGTAACCTTTTCCTATGGAGGAAAACACCCCTTATCCTAACTGGGCTTGGATTACAAGAGTGTTGTTTTGCACTTTCTCCTTTGGGTTTCTTTCTTTTTTTTTTTTAACTTGTATGCTCTCAGTAATGTCCACAGCCAGACATATGCTCACGGCCTGGAATGAAGTCGGCTGCAATTACATCCTAAGGGAGTCACTCAACGGGGGTTTTGTGAAGGCAGGACGCAGGCTTCGGGGGAGCCTGTCACTGCTGCACATGTGCTGTTAGACCTCCAAGTGCACTCACCCTGCCTTCAGCTTTGTGGGAATGAGGAGCAGAAGGCTCAGAAACACAGCCAGTCTGGTGCACATCTGGAGGCAGTAACGTGAGGCAAAGTATACACCTCCCCTGCTCGAACGAGGTGTTTTCTCACATTGGCGGTTTCAGTGCATCAGCACCAAAAATGCTGCCTTTTAAATACACTTGTGGCACATGCCCCTTGCCCATCTGAACCTCCTCCAAGCAGAAGGATGCTTGGAGTTGGGCTACAGGGTCAGGCCTCACTCTGTGGTGCTTTCTCCTTACTTCCTTTGTCTCCAAAAGCAGCAAGAAGCACATGCTGCAGCAACATCACTGTTTAATCCAGGCTGGTGAAACCTGTTCTCCAGATGAACAACTGACAGATCATTTGCTCTGGAGCTCTGCATATGAATGCAATGTTTGTTGAGGCGGCTGGATGTCCGTGCCAGCTTTCCACTCTTGTTTCCTGCAAAGCCAAACAGCAGCCTGACTGTGAATCTGCTTCCAGCTTCTTTCTCTGCTCCCTGCAATACAGGAAGCCGTGTTAGTCCCAGGGCTCTCTTTCCTTGGCCACTTGCTGTTGTGGATGTGGTGGGTGTGCATGTACCTGCCAGGTGAGAGCAGCCCTGGGAGGAGTGCAGCAGGCTTGTGGTGCTCAGCATAGGAACGTGTTTGCCTGGGGAGGCAGGTGATACCTGAAAGGGTGCAGCCAAAACTAACAAAGGTGTGTTCGGAGAGAGATACAGTTTGATCTTTAGCCCATGATACAAATCTTCCTTTGGCTGTGGAAGGCTGCTCTGCCAAGCCCGTTCGTAAGGGCGTAACAGCCTGGCAGATTGCTGGGGATGGAGGTGCCAGCAGTGCGTTGGAGTGGGGGGCATGTGCCTTTGCCTCCCTTGCAATTACTGTGGGCTAACAGGAACAAGAGAGAGGTGCATCCCCTGCTTTGGGTCTCGGAAGTTGTGGTGTCTGATTGCCAGATGTGAGGGGCTGGTGGGTGTCCCCAGAAGCAGCGTTTCATTGTGTACTGTGCAAATGCATGTGCTCACGTAGGTTCCTCTGAGTGCCCAGCACTGAAAATCTGCCCTCCCCACAAGGCTGGAAGTGCTCCTGATGGGCAGCCTGGCTGCTTTGCTGCAGAAGGCTGCTAGCCCTTGTTTGCAACTTCTCTGGTTTCAGCTTCCATCCCACTTTCAGATTTTGTAATGTGAGTAGCCTGGGCTGCTAAGTAACAGCTGACAGTGTCACTGCCTTGGCTGATGGGTCGCCAGGGAGAGGACTCTGGTGTGCTCCTAGTGGCACCCGTTGCTCTGACAAACGGTGGGAGAAACTTTCCAGGTGAATGTGCAATGGTTTTGCAGCCACTTTCTTTCTTTTTGGCTTAAGAAGCAAGTGCAGACATTGAGGCTGAGGCTCTATCAGGGCCAGTTTATCCCTCCTGAACTGCTTGTTCTGCTTGTGTTGCCTTTGAGGATGCAGAGCTGAAAGAAGCAGCTTGCTTTCAGATTGCTATCCAGATTTCTTCAAAATGCCTTTTTTTTAAAAAAGAAAAAGCACATGTTAAATATTTTTGGGGCCAGCACTGTGAGATTGGCTCGGTCTTCAGAAACACTTTCCAAAGCTTGTCCAGAATAGTGTGCTCTAAAAATGCGTTGCACACCCCTGCACTGGCTGGTCCAGCCTTCTACTAAGGCTGTGCAACAGGGTTTTTCTTTCAGCTCAAATGACAGTGGTCTCATGAAGCTGGTTGCAGAAGACCCCATTGCAAAAGAGCAGGTCTCTTTTCCAAGCTTGTTTACCTTGGCATCATCCAAACTGTGTGAAGCAAGGAGCTTTGAGGCCTCTGCCTCCAACTTTATGGTAGCCTCACTTGCCTGCTGTTTCGATCTGTCTGCCATCAACAGGTGTAGCTGGTATAGGTGGCTTTTTAATGGTCACGTTTTATTGCTCACAGATGTCAGATTAACAAGCTTGGGCATGTGAAGTACCCTGGTCACCTACCAACTGGCAGCAAATGAGAGAACAAGCACCCTTCTCCTGCCCCCCATGGCTTTGTCAATGTGGCTGGCCTGGAGCAATCACTGCTGCAGATGAGGTCAGGGTTTGACCCACCAGCTGTGAGTGTAAAATCTGCTCCTGCTGCCATGATACCTACTAATGGTTTTACTGTTTTCAGCCAAAGCCTAGTAAAGGCATTGAGAACCCTTAGGAACTGGTTTGAATGGGCTTGGGATCCACAGTGCTTTAGGATCCTGAGACCCACATTAGGATATATATTAGCTGCACATTGCATCAACTTCTTTGTCATTCTTGCTCCCTCTTGAGTGCCTTCAGTGCCTTGCTCTGTGTTAGACCAAAGCCTGTGAGGCATTCAGGAGTGCAGGTCTGGGCTGCTCATCACCGTGTCGCCAGGCCCAAGCTGGGAGAGGTCAGTACATATGCACAGCTCAGAGCAATGCCTGCTCAGGGCTAGGGACGGAGGGGAAGTCTAAAAGGATCACTTGGTATTTTATCATCATTTCAGCATGGCTCTGGTTTGACAGCAAGACACCACAGTTCTGGAACATCAAGCCTGAGGTGGAGCTGAGAAGAACATCCCAGAGGTCCAGGGCTTTGGACACAGTTTCGGTCAGAGACTTCCTCCTTCCTAAACTCAGAGAGGTTTCAAAGTGTGATGTTTGCATTTTTTATGTGAAATCCACTCAGACCCATTCATACCCCCCCCCCCCCCACTTTGCATTATCTTTTGGGGGCAAGCATTAAGTATAAGGAAGGGAGTAAATCTTGCTTGAAGATTTTCTTTTCTTGCTGCCCCCACATCCCACCCCAAGCTCCCAATGGCGGGTGCTAAAGGGGCAAAAGCCAGTACTCCTGTGGAGCGAGATTAGCAGCACACAAGATGATCTCCCTCCTCCTCCTGCACCTCCCAGCCCAGAAACTCCCCCATCTCACCAGCCTTGCAGCCCAACCGTCCCAAACCCCAGGCAGCAGGGATGGATAGCAGCAGGCTGCTCACCCCACTGCAGTCCGGGCGATGGAGAAGATAATGGGAAGGATTTCTTGGTACAAGTATGGGCATGAACCTTCTGAAGAAATATTAAGGGTAATTGCTGGGGGGATGGTGCAGGGGGAAGAGAAAGAAAGCAGGCACACACACATACACATGCACAGAGGACTTCAGCCTCCTGTAACTGGAGGGATTGGTTGTGTCTGAGTTTTTTTCCTCAGCTGCAGGTCCTCGGGGGTTTCCCTGAAGCACTCATGCCTCTCTACCAGAGTGCTGAGATCGCATCAGAATCCTGGCTCTGGATGGAAGAAGAGGAGGGGAAGGGGAAAGATAATTAAGAAAAAAGGGTTTCTAACACTCATGATTGTGTAGGGAGATTTAAACATGGGAAATGAGTGTGACCTGTAGTAAAATAAACAACAAAAGTGTGTCGTACCTTTTGCACCTCGTGGACAGTTGTTCAGATGATTGGGAGTGGGGTGGGAATGGAGCCCCGCTCAGTGCTGTTGCTCCTGCAGAAGAAAGTACAGTGAAAGTTTGTTTTGCCACTTTGTGTACTAACTAGAGACAGACGATGGCTTTAGCCACGGTGAACAACATGGTTGGTGCTTACAGCTCTTGGCTGCTCCTTTTTGCCAAAGTTTACCACAGTGGTGGTGGCCCAATGAAGAGTGTGATGATCCTAAGCCTTAGCATGCTTTTGTTAAGTGAGATGCTAAGTTCAATCTGTGGAAATCTTGAACTATTATTTCTTTTAAATGTTAGATCCCTGCCTGCAAAGATGAAGTTTTTCCTGGCCCCACTTTTCAGTACTGCTGTTATTCTTTCCGTCTTCTATCTTTGTTGCTTCTACTGTGGGTACCAAGACATGAGCTCTCAATACCTGCAGGTTTCCATCCTGTTTGTTAAGCAACGCTCTGCACGAAAGGGAGCACGAGACGTTGGAGATGCTACAGGTGAGCATCCAAGAAGTAATCCTTGCTTCCTCATTGAGGCGGTGCGTTTTGCATGGTTAGGGCCATGGAAATGGGTTTCATGAGTGACAGAGCAAAAAATCAGTGATTACTATTTGGCAGGAGGTACTTATACTTTGTCAAGCCAGGCAAGTATCTCCGTTGTGGTCTCTGACTCACAATTCAAATATGCTGGGAACATTTGAGGAGGCTGGGTCAGTTCTTTAAGCAGTGGGAAAAACAAGACTTTAATATATCATGGCGTAGCTCTGGGTCTGTGCTCCACTGCTCTGCTTTTGTTTGAGGGAACTGGTGTGGCTGGCAGTGGGGAGAGGGAGGTGTTGTGAAACCATACACACACACACACACACACACACACACACACACACGCACACGTGACTTTGACCCCTCCTAACAGCATTCCAGGCTCATTTGCCTGCGGTGGCTGAGCTGAACCACTTCTGGCTGACCCTCCCTAAGGTGACGGAGGATGGGGCTGGTGGCAGCTCTGTCTCCCTGGCGGCGGCCGTGGCAGCAGCCTGCCCGAGGTATGCAGTGCAGGGGAACTGCTCTGCACTGCTCTGTGGCCACAAACTGGCTGCTTAAACCAGGTCTGCAGCTCTGGTGGATCACTGTGGTGGCAAAAGCAGTGGGGCTGCTGTGGTGAATCGAACTGTGAGGGTAGGAAGCCTTGCCAGGAACTCAGCTCTCCTTGCACTGCTGCAGATAAGGCTGTGCAGACGCCTGGGGAGGGGATGCATTTACACCCTTACCAAAGGTGCTTTCTGATGATACGGCGCATTCCTGCGCACGGAGGGGAGGCCGATAGGGCCACGCATCCTCTCCCAGATCCTGTGAGCGGGTGAGAGCAGCTGCTGGTGATGGGGCTGCACGTCCCTACCCCTCTGGCCCAGCCAACCACCGGCTTGGGGCTGCTGCCCGGCAACCATCACGGCAAAGTGGGCAGATGCTTTTGGCCTATGCCTTTGTGCCTTCTGCTCTTGGGAGGGGCTGGAGGGAGAGCTGGGAAACGGGGCTGGAGGCAGAGGGCTAAAAATGAGCAAGAGCAGGCGAGGAGCGGCCATATGGCAGGCGAGCTGTTTGCTGGCTCCGTGCTGAAGCCAAGTGCTCGGGATGTGAGTGGCTCGGCTGCGCTCGGTTCAGAGCCTGGCTTCCTGTGTGTTCCTCGCCGTGATAATTTTGACCAGAAATTCCATTTTTGACCTGAAAAATCTTCCAGATGAAAATTTAATTACAAAAGTGATGTATTCCCACAAGAAACTCCAGTGTCAGCAAATAAGCATTTTTTTGGATGAAAAACTGTTTTATTCACGCACACTAAAAAACCCGGCTCCCATTGATCCCATGTGAGAGTGTTACTCTGGTAAAATCTCTAGTGTTTTGTTTAATAAAAGATGTTTATGATTTGCAATTGTCATCCATTAGGCGCACAAGTCATAAAGAATTGACTCTGACACTGCAGTCTTCCAGTACTGCATACAGTTTGTCGGCAAGTTATTAAATCATGACCTACACTACGCCTGTGATTTATAAAAGGTCACTGGTGGTGGAGAAGTGGGATGAACGAGACGTGGGAGTGTTAACCCAGAGAACAAGCTTTTCTTTCCTTTTTCTTTCCTTTTATGCACTAGGCTGCCTGCTCTCTGAGCAGCCAAGGTGCAAGCGTTTTCCTCCAGCCAATGTGGTTTGTAACACGGACCCGCTTTGTAAATATTTTCCGTATGCAAAAGGTCTTTGCTCGTGGTTGTTATTGGTTCCATATTGGGATCTTCGCATGCAGAGGATGGCTCTTGGCTTGTGAAGAGGAACTTCTCTGAGGCTGGACCATTTCCCCTTGCACAACGAGTCTCTTCAGGATTGTGTGTAATGCTCACAAAGCCTGCTAGGGGCAAGGTGCCTTTCCGTGTAACAGAAAACTTTGCAAGCTCATTCAGAAGGGCCAAATAAAATAAAGCTTAGAAAGTCAACATGTTTGGAAAGACACGCTGCTCTGGGAAAGAAGCAGAGACGAGGTGTGTATTTATGGGAACAAAAGGAGCCTAAACTGTAAACTAAAATATATCTGTTCGCTCATTTATGCGTCTGATGCTGACTAATTCCAGCGGTGTTCCAACTGCCCGGCAGTGAAAGTGCAAATAAGTGGACAGCTGTGATTTAGTGCCAAATATTTAAACACATTGTGACAATTCGGGCCACCCACGCTCTTAAGTAAATACAACTTTTGGAGACTCATTTCATACTGGACCGAAGTGCAGAGCAGCCGCTTTCATGTGCATCTAAGGCCAAATTGTCTTCAAGTATTTGAGGCCAAACTTTGCCCTCTGTTACACCCTGGGAGCCCCCATGCACTCCGTGGAGTTTTCACTGTGTAGCCGAGGGCAGAGCTGATTCTTAATGCTAATCTGACTTTTCTAGCTCAGTAAGTACACTTTTGCATATAAATGTGAATGTGGAACAGATCTGGACTCGATTAGCTCCTGAGCCCTTGACAAAAAGCCATAATTGTTTATCCAGATGATTTTTCTTTGTCTCTCTCTTATTTTCTCTACACTTTAAACCCAAGGTTTTTAACAGGCTTGTAAAATACATACACAAGTGTAGATTACAATGGTATAAAAGCTGTGAGGAAACTCCTTCCCTTACTTCTCTCCCGAGTAAATGCACGCTGGAGTTGTGCTCTCCAGAGCCTCAGGCAAGGGTGGCTGTGGATCCCAGGGTAGGAGGGAGGGTATTTCCAAGACAACGCTTCACCCTGGGGCTCTCATTGCAGATGGGAAGGACCTGCAATATGCATCTGTTTTGGTTTTTCCTGGTAGGCAGTGAAATCTGCACTAGTGGCAACATGTGGGGCATGGGGTTGTTGGAGGAGGGGCAAAGCAAGGGAATATGAAAAAAAATGATATTGTATTTATCAGTGTAATCTAGGCTAGGCCACAAGTACTAAAACATTTAAATCACAGTCATATGGTTATGTGTCAGTGTAGGCCAGAATTGAGGCTATTTGTATGCTTTGGTTGCACGTTGCCACACTTCAACAAGTCTGAATTTATTTTAAGCAGAACTTTAACTCTGAATTCCCTGGGTTTGCCGTGCCTTATCTGGAAATAAGTGCAACCTCTTTATGTTGTACTTTACTCTTGAGTTCGGGTTTCCCCGTTAGCTCGGTTCCTGTTGGCTGGGCAGCAGCATGGGCTGTTGCTTCCTGCCCTGCCGGGTTTGCTGCTCCGGTGGAGAGGGCAGGCCGTGTGTCCTGGTGAAGGAATGCAGCAGAATAAGTGAGGATGGGAGGCAGATGGCAGACACCACAAGCACTTCCAGGGCTGCTGCATGCACAGCCCGGTTATGGCTTTAAATGACCGTGCCTGGCTGTCCCCTGTGTGAACGTGTAGATAGTCTCAGATGCTTTTATTGCGGGTAGGAGGAACCTGTGTGGGATAAGAGGTTGAAAGTCAATTTCCTGCTTTGGAGGCGACATTGTGACACCAGCTCCCAGTAAAACCACTGGGATTAGTGGGATGGTGCTCCCATGAGCGCGCCACATGACCCTGGGGCTATGTGCTATAGGTCTCTGTGTGCCACAGTGCAGAGGCTCTGCCTGGCCTGGCTGGGCACAACCAGACCAGAGGCATGCCCAGGGTCAGGGCCACAGTGATAGTCAGTCCCCTGAATGGGAGATCGCTGCTTGTGCCTCCCTGCAGGGGAAACCAGCTCCTGCCTCATGTGACTGGGAGGGCTGATGGCTCAGTGAGCTGTTCGGAGGATCAGTGCCCCGGCTGTTTTTAACACGGCTTTCTACAGGCAAGTGTCCTTCTTAATAGGAAGGAGCATCCGCCCTGGGGCTCCTCTGCCTCAGCTTCTGCCTGCAGCCATCCCTGCCTCCCCCTCCCTGGTCCTGACTCCCATTCTGCTGGCTCCTTCCTGCATATCCGGAGACATGGTGCTCTCTCATCTGTGCTCCTTCACTCTCTCCCTCATTTCCCTCCCCACACACCCGTGCCCTACCCCCTGCCTAAAGCAAAATTGCCCTTTTCTTTGGCAGCTGGCCTTCCCAGAGGCCCAGACTAACAGAAGCCTGAGCCTGTGCCTTGGCCAGAGCAAAGCAGCTCTTCGCCAACAGATAGCATGGCCTTAAAGGAGAAGGGGTATTTAATTTCCCCATCACGCTCACCCCCTTAGTTTCCCAGTTCCCGTGGGGAGGGGGACGTTCCTGCTGGGGGCCTGTTGCCACTCAGTCACCTACTGGGAGTTCCCCTCTTCCCTGAAGGCTTGTTCCTGGCTGTGGAGTTCATCCCTGAGCCAAGCCTCCTGTAATTAATGCAAGCCTTGCTGCTGACTTCCAGCGAGCTTTGGATAAGGCCTTTCCAGGACTTGCAGCTTTCCTCCAGCTCAGTCCTCACGTGCCAAGTGATGAGGTTTCCAGGGCTTCTCCCACAGGATGGCTCCAGTGCGTGCATCTCACTGTCAGGAGGCTTTTCCTGCTACTCGGCCTAAATGTTCCCCTTTTCAAATGTCATCCTGGCACTCCTGCTCAGCGAGTACTTTCTGTGCTCACTCCCTCTGAGCAGGCTGGCCCTTTCCCTCTCTGCTGCCTGGCCTCTTCTGGTGCTTGCTGGCTGCCACCCACTTTTCTTGCATCCACCTCATCTCAGCCAGCTTGGGCACAATATCTTACAGCTCATTTTCCTTAAGGAATCAAACGTTCCAGCCATTTTTTTTCCTGTTTCCTTTTTTCCCCTTTTCCCACCTCCCTGTGACACAGGAGTGATTTTTGGGTGTGGAGCATTTTTCTCTCCCATTCGGGCTGACAATTTTTTTCAAGTGCTGACATTGGTTTGTTGGTGTGGGCAGCCAGCTGCCCAGGTAACGGGTGTCTGAGAGTGGATAAACACAGTACCCCTTTGTGAGCCAGAGGTGCTGGGAGCAGCCCAGGCAGGTGACCCTGAGCTGGTGCTTTGCCTGTGCAGACTCTTCAATGTCAAAGGTGGACTGAGCTTCTATCACCTTCCTCTTTGTGGAGGCAGTACGTCTCTCCTCTGTTTGTCCTTATTTCCATGGATTTCAAAGATATGAGGGTATTAACTCTGCTGAATCTGGTCTGTGTGGGCATTGGTCTCAAGTGCAGGGGGAAGTGAGAGGGAAGACGGGCAGGTTCTGTCCTATGCTGCACATGCATGAAATGACTGCATGCACCTCTTTTCTTTAGCAAGCCAGACTGATTGTGCTTCCTTCTCAGGAATAAAGCAGCATCAGATGAGAAAGAGTAAGCGACAGCTTGCTTTCCTTCCCGTGTCCTTCCTCTTGGCTGCCGCGTGGATGTGGATTTTGTCAGAGAGCAGGACCCAGGGCAAACCAAGGGCTGCCAAGATGATTAGGTGACTGGAGCATCTCTCTTAGCATGAAAGGCTGTGAAACCTGAGGCTGTTTAGCCTAGAGAAGAGAAGGCTGAGGGGGGACCTTATCAATGCTTACAAATACCCACAGGGTGGGTGTCAAGAGGATGGAACCAGTCTTTTTTCTGTGGTGCCCAGTTTCAGGACAAGAGCTAACAGGCACGAGCTGGAACACAGGAAACTCCCCTTGAACATGGGGAGAAAGTTCTTTCCTGTGGGGATGAAGGAGCCCTGGCACAGGCTGCCCAGGGAGGGTGTGGAGTCTCCTTCTCTGGAGGTTTTCAAAACTCGCCTGGATGCGCTCCTGTGCGACCTGATCTGGGTGAACCTGCTGTAGCGGGGGGAGGTGGACTAGGTGATCTCTAGAAGTTCCTTCCAACCCCTACCATTCTGTGATTCTGTGAAGGACTGAGCTGCCACCACTGTTTTGTTTTGTTTTGTTTTTTTTTTATGTATTCTTGCTCTGCTGTAGCCAGAAATCAGAGGTTTCCCCGTGCAAAGAGGCAGACACGGCTGTGGAGGTTGCCATGACAGCTCCGAGGAGAAACTGGGTCATCCTTGCAGCCCGTGGAGTGGACCAGCTGTGGCTGCCTGGGGGTCACCCCTAAGGCCACAGAGGGTCTCAGCACTCCTTATTGAGCTGAGCACGTGTGTTCTTTATTTCCCAGGAGGAAACAAAAGAGTTGTTAACTTGGTTACCTTTTTAAACTGAGCACTACCAGCATACAAGTGGCAGTTATTTGGGATCAAACTGAGCCTTGGCAGAAGCGGCTGGCACATGGTACAGGGCTTGGTACAGGGTCTCTCAGCACAGGGTCTCTCAGCACAGGGATGGAGCTCCTATGAGGTATCAAAACATGAAAATCCTTTCTGCTGGCCTCCTCCCTGCCTGGTTTTTCTTTCTGTCTCAGACATAGTCCCCTCCCCAAGTTCATCTGGAAGCATTTCTTTTCAGTGTTTCTAGAATCCCAGAGGGAGCTTAATCGTTTCAGCATCCTCCTCATGCAAAGCGTACCTAGGGTGCCGGCTGGCTGAATAACCTCTCATGCACTGAGAGCTATTAGCATTTGAATTAGCGACATGAGGATAACAGGCGATTATCCCATTTAACAGCTGTTGAGTGAGGTTAAAGGGACACCTTCAAGAAGGACCAAAAATGTAGTGTATTTTCTTTTTTAGTAAAGGCTTCCCTGCCTCATATGAATACTGATGTCCTCTCATGTTTGAAAAGTGATGCAGTTTCCACGGGGACATCTTTAAACCTCTTCCCTGTAGAGAGCTGGAAACTTAAATACACCCACAGTGTGCCAGCAGACAAGAATGAGAAGGTGGAATTGTCCCCACAGAGAAAGGGAGGTGATTCTGGGTATTTGGGAGGCAGGCTAAGTCAAGCAGTCATGAGAAAGCTACAAAAAGAAGCAAAAGTTAAAGCATCCCCTCTGCTCTGAAGCACTTTGACTGTAAGGGATGTGTGTGGGACGTGCTTGACTGCCATCCGCTTTGGAGGAAATGTGGCTGTTTCAAGGGGCGGGACGAGCCAGGCAGCAGTTGGAGCCTCCAGAACAGTATAAAGGATGAACAAAATGCCTCTTCCTGAGGATCTGGCTAGATGCAGAGAAGAGTGTTTTGAAAGTATAGGATCTATCACATGTATCATGCAAGAAAACCTTCCTGTGTGCAGGGCATTTTTTTGAAAGAAGACAGGAATTATTGCAGTTATTGGCATAGGTTCTGCTGCAATGCAAACAAATCTCTGTCCTGGTCCATGAAGCCATCTCTCTTGATGGTGTTGTGAAGCAGAAGACAAAATACTGATCCTTGCAAGAAAGCATTCATTGTCTGGACTCTTTCATCAAAGATGTTAAAACGTAACTCTTCCTGTCTCCCACCTGGAGTCTCAGACAAGACTCCTTTTTGAGGCTCTGCCTTCTACACTAAGCTGAACAAGCTGAGGATGATGCACTTTCAGAAGGATTTATCCTTTGCCAGGTTGCTGTGGGGTGCTGGTGGCCAGGGTCCTGGCCTTTCCGAAGGTCTGACCTTCAGGTGCATCACTGATGCCACACTGCCTTTCTGGAAGCGGCCTGCCATGAGGTATTTGTGGAAAGTTGGCTTCCACCTCCCCACCCTCCCCAGGCAGCAGCATCTCACAGAAAACAGGAATAAAACCCCCAGGCTTTCATCTTCAGTGGGGAGTGAAAGGGCACTATGACGTGGGCAAAGTGAAAGGACTTTTTTGTTTTCCACATGATGTTTTTGGGAGGGCAGAAGTGCCACGGTGGATCAAGGCAGCAGTGCCAGGTACCCAGGGATTTTGGGCTAAGACAAATGCTTCACATGAGACAGTTAAGGGTTAAGCTACCTTCTTCCCATCTGTCATTCAGTGACTAGGTATTATGAAACCTAAGGGCTCGTGTCCTTCTCAAAGCTAACTGGCAAAACTATGGACAGGTTAACCCTGCAGGGGAAGACGATCGGTTTGAGATGGTGAGGTTGTCCCTGGGTCAGAATGGATGAGAGTGGGCAAACAGAAATGCTTCTCTGTCCTTTTCTGTGCAACTGATTGTTTTGGCTTCCTCTAGGCTGGGGGGATACACCTTTTCTAACAAACCAAAGGAGCCTATGGGATAATAGACTTTTCCACGTGTATTTTCCATTTCTTTCAACACCATTTTTATCATCTCTCTCTGTAATCTCTTGTCTCTCTTTCAATAAACATCCTTTGAGGTGGATGTAATGGCAACACCCAAGCACAGGTGAGGATATAGAAACATGCATAATGTTAAATAACATCCTTCCTATGATTTCTTCCTTAATTACTTCTACACTCTGTGAGGACCACTTATGGTCTAACATAAGCATGCTTCTGCAGGGGGGTTGGACTAGATGATCTCTAAAGGTCCCTTCCAACGCCTACCATTCTGTGGTTCTATGATTCTATGATTATTTCCACACAGAATAGTGGTAGCAGCAAACATACCTGCTTTCAACGTAACTTTTTTCTAAGCAGGCCTTTTCTTACCATCCTTACCACTTATCTGACCAATAAATCTGCAAATAGATGCAAAAGGTATTTACTGTGTTGTTACATGTACCTCGAAGCAGATGGTGAGACAGTACCAAAGCTCACATTTTTACACCTTTGTGCAACATCTGAGGAGCTGGATTAAATTTCTGCATGGCTTGGAACTTCACACAGACCTCTTGCCTCCGTGGCAAACGCCTCACAACTACTGCCAATCCTCACCGCATTCTTTTGGGGTATTTTTCTTCACACAGTATTAATAAAGGAATGTTGACAACACTTCCTCCACCTCCCTATCCCCTTTGCCCCTAAGTCATATTTCCAAAGAGCCATGACAAGGTTTTGAGCCATTGCTGTGCGCATTACTATTGTCTCAGTCACCTGGGTGTCCTCCTGCTTTTTTTTCCTTGCCAGTGGCCTGGTTCAGTTGATGTTGCAGCATCCCCAAGTGCTGTGCGTGGGCTGTGCAGCCAGGCAGAGGCAGGGCTGACGCAGGATCGGGCCCAGGGCAGAGAGCTGAGCCTCCTTGGCTCAGTGACGTGGGAAAGGGAGTGGGAAGCATGTCTTGCTGCTCTGGGTTGTGAGCCGAGCCTGTAGAATGGCTCCTCGTGACATTAAACGATGTGAAGGGCTGTTAATCACCATAAGGAGATCAGGCAGGTCTGGCCTGCAAACAGGGCTAGCAGCAGGCTGCGTGGGACTCCTGTGGCACTGGGGACCCCAGGAGCTGCTTTGACTCATCCACACACAGAGCAGGAGGAAGAACGATGGTAGAAAGGCTACCCAAGCTAGGGCCTGACCACAGCCTGTTTGAGAGATGCTGAAGCCCACTCGCCATGGCCACGCTGCAGAAGTGCCTGCTCCTATGACCATCTTTGCAGTGCTGTAGCCCCTGGCAGGGCAAGGGTCTATACCAGCCCACAGGCTCTGCCACTAGCTCCTGTGCTTTGTCCCACAGGCTCACTCATCGCTCCTGGACACAGAGATTGCTTCCTGGCCCTGTGTGCATCATCTGCTCAAAGCCTGTGGGGTTAAACTTGCAAGATGGGTGTTGCCAGCAAAAGTGAAACCCACCTGTGGAGTTTCCTTGGGAGGGTCCTCCCTGCTGAGGAGTTCGGGAATGAAGCAGCACTGAAACCTACTCATGTTTCTTTGGGCAACACCCAGGCCTGGGGAAAATCTCCCAGGAGATCACCCTCAAACACACACACACGCAGCCCACATCCCAAAGCTCTGCTTTTCCGCCACCCAGGAGCACGGGATTATTAGGCATAAAGAATTCACTCACTGAAATTTGACCCACATGGTGCAGATGTCTTTCTGGCATCATTACCATAGGTCCCCTTTTCAGAGAGCAGATGTACGATGTACCTGGCATCTGCTTTGGGATGAGATGAATTGCACCTTCAATACCTCTGTTTCTCAAGTGGATCTGACATCTTTGTATGGACAGATGATTTCTTTCACCTCACAAAGCCATCTCTCTCATCTCTGCAGCCTTCATTGCCATTTCTCCCCTGTGGCACCCACACTCGTTCTGATCAGTTTTTACCTTTTCTCTCATTTTGTTTTCAAGGCCTCAGCTATGGCTCACTCCTTCCCATCTGTGTGCTCTTCCTTTCTCCTGCACAGTACCTCACAGTGTCACTCTCTCCTCTCCCCTCCTTGGGACCTTGTGCTTCTCCACAAGTCTGTGTCTTCCTGCCTGCTTTTTTCACAGTTCCCAACCTTCCTATACACAGATCCTCATAGTTTCTCCTCCCCACATCCTCTCTATCCCTCTCTCTTCCCTTGGGCAATGGCTTGCTGCCTCTTTGCTGAACTTGGTCCTTTGGGAAACACCCATGCCTGTTCCCCCGGGCTCTGCCTGCTCAGCAGGCTCCAGCACAGCATGCCAGTACTCGGCTCCCAGCCAGCCAGCCAGCCAGCAGCCAAGCACTGGTGCAGAGATATTCATGGGCAGAAGAAGGGGATTTATTGGAAAGATCCTTTTAGAGGGGAAAGTGGGCCTTGGGATGTGCAGTCCTGATGCTCTGCATCAATACACCTCTCTGAGATTCACTGGGCTTCCTTCTCTCTATGTTCACTGCTGTGGCCAAGGCCAGGTGCAGAAGTTACCCACTGAACATCCTCCGTGTTCTCAAACAAGCACAGGCCTCCTTAGGGCTTTTTCTCCTTTATAACTTCATATCCATCACACAGGAGTGGCATGCAGGGTAGGTAAACTGAAACACTGCTTTCAAACCCCGTGATGCACAGCAGTGAGCTTGGCTGGGAAGCTCAGCAAATTTGGGGCCGCTTCTACCATCTAGTGTTGGACTTGTTCAACTGGGGTTGGAACTTTGAAAGTAAGCTCTGGCCCCCAATGCCTCAACGAGCCTTTTCTCCTGTGCTGCTTCATGAGACTCAGCGATGGGAACTGCTGGGGAGAGAATGACTTCCAGGCCACAGGCTGTTTTCCCTTGAGGAGATACTGTGTTTATTACCTCTTTCCTTGAGAAAACACAATTCCCCAGGGGGACCGCACTCTGACTCTGTCCCACAGTTAGAAAAATGGCTGGCAGATGCTCTTTCAACTCGTGGGCCAGTTTGGTAATGAGGTACAACAGTGTGAGGAGCATATAGGTCAAGGAGAGCTGTCTGGGGAAGAGGGCAGTGTTTGGAATGGGCGTGTTTCCCTAGGCATCACCTCAGAGATGTCTGTCATTTTGCTGGCAACACGGATGCAGGCTAAGATTCAGCATGATGAGTTAAAAAACCCCCATGTGTCTCCACAGAGTGCATTCAGATTGGAATGTAGGGGCTTCTACTGCTTTACCTCCAGGCCAGAATGAGCAGTGCCTGTTGTTTCTTCCTGTCATGGGAGACATTGCAAAGGAAGGGCTGAAAACAGTCTTTGTACAACCAGAGGCCACAGTAAGTATGCTCTGGACATCGGTCCTGTGGCTCTCAGCTTGGAGGTACTGGTGTCCCTGAGAACGTGGGTCCACACTGTGCTGATCTACAGCTGTCTTACTCTCAAGCACACACAGGCCTCTGCGGGAGATACCCCTCTGTATGTGCCTTTGGCTGAAGGGAGAGGAGTGCAGCATCTCCTGGTGACTGAGAAAGCTTGGGTGGTTTTGCACATAGGAAGCTCCTTTAAATGTGTTTCCTCCCACTGCCTGGCCTTTTGTTTTTCAGCCATGCTTGATGCTGGTGTTGGAAAGCTGAACTCCCCAAAAGTGAACTTCCTCTCCTACTATAAACTGACCCTGGGGGGTTGCTATAGTGATTGCAGGGTGGCTAACGAGCTGTGTAAACACTCCCTCCCTCTTCCCATCACACTGCGCCCGAGAGGCCACGGGATGTGCGCGGCAACCTGGGCTGCGCAGGCAGTTGTGAAATGCAAACCCAACAATTTCTCTGCTTCCTCCCTGCTTCCCCCGCAGGGAGGCAAATGCAGCAGGCTGGCAGCAGGCACCAACACGTCCGTCTCTGGTGAATTTGGGAACATGGCATGGTACCACAGAAACCAAACACAGACACTCACCTGGAGATTGAGCAAGATGTGGAAATGTATGGTGCAACTGGATCCTCTGCAACATCTGATTCCCGTGGCCCTGCTAACTGTTGAGCTTCCAGCTGTGTGGGGGGAAAGGATTGGGGCACACACTCTCACACCTCCTTCCACGTAATTAATTCCAACAATCAGCCAAGTGTGAAATCCATCAGTTTCTGGGTCCTCTGTTGCTCACTTTGATGTCAGCTCTTCCTCTTTCATTTTCTTCTTCCTATTTTTTTTCAAAAGATGCATTTCATTACAGTCTGTAGCTGACTCTGAGTCACTTTCCAAGGGCTGATGTTTGTGCATGACTGTATCCATCCCTGTAAAACCGGGTCAGGTATTTCAGTAGCAGTAGCCTGGGCAACACACTGAAGCACTCAGTGAGGTGTTTCCCAAGGAGAGCAGCATATCCATTCCCTAGGGCCACTGCAAGTACATTCCAAAATGTCAGGTACTGCTTAGCCAGGGATTTTGCAAGAGGTGAGTGAAACTGCTCTGCCAGGAGGAGGTAATCAGCTCTGCGCCCAGCACCTTTGATTTCCAGCACCACCAGACCTCCAGACTCCCTCAGTCCTGGCCCATGGCCCTGCCCAGTGCTGGCTCGCCCACTACCCGCTCCCTTTCCCCACACCTGTACCCAGGCAGACAGAAGGCCCAGAGCCAATACACTGGGATTGCTGGGTTCACGGGGCCAGTGATGTGTTGGAGAAATAAGATTGCCTTCCCACCACAACAGACTTGTGACTGCTTCAAAAATCACAAAGCATGTTGTCTCAAAGGTTGGTAAGACAATGCCACTACACTATGCCAGCTGGAGGGCCCATTCCTCCAAAACACCCACCAACTGCTAGTGCACATTTTTGGTTTACTATTAGGAGACATTCTGGCACGAGGATGGATGGAATTATGTCACTCCATCTTTCAGTGCCTGGGTGTCAGTGACCAAGCTGATCGATAGGTACCTTTGATCAGAGGCCTGACTGCACGGCCACAGACTGGTCTGGGATTCCATGAATTTCCATCCTTTCTGCCACACCTGAGAGCACACACAACCTCTGGGAGCAAAGGCATTGTCAGAGGTGGGAAAGGAGTTTTCTGGAAGAGTGCTTTCCTGTAATCCTAAATATGTCCCTATAACTGCAGCCTGTGACTTGGCTGGGGGATGTGGGGGGTCGGTGAGTCCACCACAGTGAGCCATTACACCCCAAAGAGAAACAGAGCTGTAAAGCCTCTCTCTGATCCCTGTGAATGATGGCAATGGGACATGTTGCAAAAAGTACACTAAATCAAAGGCAATTCTGTTATGCAACTTGTTACAATACCCAGTCCCTGTAGTGTCTCACTTCACAGATGGCAGGAGCTGAGTCTGATTAAACAAGGTTTTCTGAATCACTCACAGAGACAACTGAGAGGAAAGCAGAGGCATAGAGTAGAACACAGCTTGGAGTACCTTCTAGATCTTGCGGGGTTTGTGCTTCTTCATTCATGCTGTGCCTACCTCAATACAGCACTTAAAAATAAACCAGTTGAATTAGCTGGTGTGAGTACATCCTGCTCCTGATAAGCTGCTGGACTCTCCAATGCTGGCTCCAAAACTGTCCCAGCATCAAGCAGTGCTGTGAGCCTGCCTGAGCTTGATGCAGAAAACGTGGTGAAGCTGGTAACATGATAATAACACCCATACTCCCTTTTCCCCTGGAATTCATGTCACAGGAATAAATGACCTGCAAATCCCTTATTCCTGTATGGTTTTAGAATGTGTGGAGTAGGCCATGTGCATCTGTGAGTAGCTGGGGGGAAGGGAGGCGGGAGAAAGTAGAGTAGGCAGAGCAGACCTGCTTGGGCAACTCTAGGAGCTCAAAGATCGCCAGTCAGGTGACTTTATTGGTTTTCTTTGTGAGAAATCTTAAGCCAGCTTGGCTGTTATGAGGTATGGGATAGCCTCAAATGATGTGGCATCTGAATTATGTCCACAGAAACAGTTCACAGACTGGATGCTTCACAAATCATCAAAACCTACCTCCACAAGCTCAAGATACTGGGGCTCTTTTGTACAATTTTTGATAATTTTGCTTTGGACACCAAATTTAGAGGCCACATAGAACATGGTACCAGTTACTTCTCCAAGCTCAACTCACCAGCGCCAGGGCTGCTTCTCAGACAAAAGCCTTTTGTGGCAGGGGGGCACGAGCAGGCCCCTCCTGAGGTGACCTGCAGCCTTGGTATGAGCATGGAAAGAAGAGAGTGTAAGGCAGCTTTCAAGCCTTTCCTGCACCTGGCTCCGATCCAGCTGCCAGTGTTCCAGGGATGCCCTTTCCAGATGTGTACTGACACCACGGCTGCCCAGGGAAGGTGGAAATAGCCAGGGGAAGGAAGAGGAAAGAAGGCATTATTAGCACAGCTCATCTTCAAAACAAAAGGAGGTTTGGGAGTGTTGTGCAAGGTGTCCCTGCTGCAGGGAGCGTGTGCTTAAGGTGCAGAGGACGGGCGGGCGGTGCTGCGGGCAGCTGCTGCCGCCTCCCGAAGCCGCAGCAGCATTGTCAGGCTGCAGACGTGCAGAGCAGCCCCGGCAGGGCTGTGTGCTCACAGGTGAGCGCTCAGCCTGTACATTTTCCAGCAGAGCTGGCAGCTGCCCCTGCTGTGTGCACGCTCCGCTGGCTGTCCAAAGAAGGAACTGGGCGGGCGTTGATCCAGCTGAGGCGGTTTCAAGGAGCAAAAGCAGGAAGGAAAATTACCAACTTTGACATATGTTGCTCCCTGCAGGTCTCTCTTATTATAGCCTGGCAGGATGTCAAGGTGCACAGATACGACCCAGAGCTGTAACACTCGATGGCTCCTTCGCCTCCTGTCCCACCCTTTTCACACAGGCAGAAGCGGCAAACCCATTTGTGGCATACCAGGAAATCCTGGTTCTTGCCATTATCAAGGAGGGAGCATGCAGTTATACAACCTCGAGCTGCCACCAGCGGGACCTGCGGGAGGGAGCGGGGGAATAGTTCACTTGGAAAGGAATGCTGCAGTGTAGGGCAGTGGTTTTGACATGCTGGAGTGAAACTTGGCATAGGGGAACAGAGGGAATTCGTTTGCCCCGTAGACGTGGCACTTGAGCAAGAGATTAAATGAAATGGCAGTGGAAATATTGAGAGATTTTAAGAGGCAGCTCATTAGCACAGGGCATGTGTCCGCAGACCTGAATGCAGGTTTTGCCGTGCTGAGTGTCTGTAGTTGTCTAACAACTGTTATTTATCTTACTCTCTAGCTCTTTCATCCCACCAGCCAGCTGTGTGCATAGTCCTGCCCAGGGCAGGGCCTCCAACTCAACAAGAAGAAATGAAGACCCGGGGTTCAGCAGCCTGAAGTGTTTGTCAGCCCTTTGTGATGGCAGAAGTCTACTTACTTTTCCGAGAATATTTATCCACTCTAGTGTGGCAGGAACAATGTAGTGTGGCATAGCAGCCACCCAGAACGGCGGCAAATATTTGTTCCTGGTAAAAATTTGCTTGCCACATGTCTTCATTTGCAGCGTATCTCGTGTATTGGAGCAGATTGGACTAGATGATCTCTAAAGGTTCCTTCCATCCCCACCATTCTATGATTCTATGAGATGGGGAGTGTGGGTGGGTTCTGGGGTGTCCTTCCCGAGTGTCACTCATTAAGGACAGTCTTAAAGAGAGCACTTATGTGAAAAGGCTGGGAGAAATGCACATGTGCATCAAGAAGCATTAGGTGTGCGTTGGATTAACACCTTTCATTCTCCCTCCTGAGAAGTCCCTGCCAAGGTCCTGACATCTAAAAAATATAAGTTAAACCTTCCTCTCTGTGGATTCTTTCTTCTGGGGCAAATTCCCCATCGCTCCCTTTCGTGCTGTGCTTTCAGCCGTTGTTTTTGTAGTTTGTCAGCACAACCTTGAGAGAAAGGACTTTGGCTGAGAGCTGAACACACCGTACCAGCTGTACTGATTTCCATCTCCTGGTATGCAGCAGTGGACTTTCACACTGTGCCTTCTTTGCCTCCCCCATCTAGACTGAAATCTCTCACCAAAGTTTCTGCTCTTCTGTACGGCTGAATAGAGTCAACCATGAGAAGCAGCAGATTTCGGCTCCTGCAGCCCCACTGTCAGGATGGGAGCTCCTTAGCAGGGTGCAAGCAGCCAGTGGGGTGAGGAGCTGAAGGCATCAGAGGAATGTTGATGTTCCAACAAACTTTAGGATGAGCGAAGGAAGCTGGAATGCATGAGTGGGTCAGAGAAGAGGAGGAAGCGGGTGGAAAAGGGAGATATCATGTGATAGATGGGAAGGAGAGCTGAAGGGCAGTGTAAAATCACAGGGGATGGGCAGGGTTTGAAGAATAAGGGCAATAAAAGATGAGGGAGTGTTACAAGTGCCTAGCTCTCTAGGGAGATGGTAAGAAACTGGATGTTGCTCCCTGCCACATCTCTGATTTGGACTGTATTTTGAAAAGAAAAAAAACCCCAAAAATATTTCAGTCACTATCTTGGTGAAATTGTCAGGTTCTTGCACTCTGATTTATTTCTTTGCATCTCTCTGGTTATAGCAGACTGGAGCAGATAAACGACACATTTTTCACTTTGTCATGTGCTCTGCTGCCCTGTCCTTTTCTCCTTCCTGTGACTCTGGCAAGGAGAGGTGCAAAGCACAGACGTCTCCACCTCCTTCACAGGGGTTCTACTCTAGCCTCGTCATTCACAGAATGCAACGCTGTTACCTGGCAGTTATGATGCTCTTTAGCCTTAAACAAAGGTTTCTATGGAACACAGGCCCCTTTGTGTGAAGAGAGGGAAACAGGATAAAGAAATCAGGTAATGCCAGAATAGCAGCGTGCCTGGAACAAAGGCTTGGAAGGCTTATGTGGGAAGGGGGATGCTCCAGCCTCCTCCTCAAATGTTCTCCAGGCAACAGGACAGGATTTGGAAAGTCCTCATTGTCCTAGTGTCACTCAGCTCTCTTCATCCCACTACATGGCCTGCAGACACTAGCGACCACCGACTCCTTTCACCCGCTTCCCCTTTGTGAGCCTTGGAGAAGGGATTAAAACTGTATTTCTATCCTGTTTCCTCTCTTGCTGCTGCTTGTTCTTCTGAAACATACCTAGCACACCTATTTTCCCTGGCAGCATGTTGGTGAACTTTGATTTGTGTCCCAGTGGACTTGTAAGAATTAGGGTCAGCTTGACATGAGTGGAGTATTGTACAGAGATATTTACAGCTGTTTGCAGCACTTGTGTTTAGTATGAGACCAGCAGCAATTAGGATCCAGGCCAGTGCCTTCAGTGAATAATGGTCTCAGTTACTTGCAAATATCAGATGGCTTCGGCTTTATGCAGTTGCTGTGAGGGGAAAAAAAGTTAAGTAAACAAAGAAAAAGAATAAGAGGAGAGAGCGGTGTTTTTTTTATTGGCATCATCAAGAAGGGCAGTCAAAAAGAGAGAAAGAAACTGGAAAACAATACTCCAGGTCTTCTCTTGCAGCCCACAGCACAGAACAGACATTTTTCTCTAGACACCTTGATGTTCAGTATCTCTCTCCGTGGGCATTTTTGGTTCCTGGCCCTCAGAGACCTTCCTTGGAGGCCAGTTTCATTCTTTGGGTGCCCCACTGTTAAGATTTGTTTCTAATGCCTAACAAAAGACCGTCATTGCTATGCAGTCCTGGACCTCATCCTTGTGAAGCACCCTTACATCTCATGGGCTCCATGGCAGCTGGTGGTACTCAACAGCACGTCCCTGGAGCCAGCATTCAGCAGTTGTCCTTTTTTTGTGAGGTGTGTCTGAGTAGTCCACCTGGCTTCCTCTGGGCATTTGAAGATCCTGAGACAGGAGAAGGAGAGGGAGATTATTTCTGGATGTTTTCCAGAGTTGCTACACTGCCTGTTGCACAGATGCTTTCCTCTCCCATAGATAAGGAAGAAATGCTTTCAGATTCAAGGAAAAATGTTAATTTGTGTCTTTCTTCATATAGGTAAAATAACCTGAGTGAACCAATTATGTTTCTTGGTGTCTAGCTGTGGAAACAGGCACTCAGACACCTTTGCCACGCTGACCTCTGAGTCTATAGTATTTAATGCTTTTTCTCCTGACCAGCAATGTGGACCCAGGAGCTGTGCAGGCCACTCCTGAAGTCTGGGCCCTCTACCTGGAGTTTTGGGCTTGTCTCCTTTCTGGTGCTGACTAGTGCTGAGCACAGAGGCGAGCACGAGCCTCCTCAGCATGCTGCTGTTCAGAAATAAAGTGAGCCAGTTTTGCCACCCTGAAAGAAGCCCTCTGAGGACTCAGAGGTGAGGCAGGACCTCTCCTTGCGGCTTGCTTTCCCTACCCACAGCAGGCTCTGCCTCCTCTTGTGGCATTCCCTGCAGCAGCCTGCATTTCCCTATGGAGATGCAGCCCTTAACGAGATCAAGATGGAGGGGCAGCCTTTTAGCAATCCTTCAGCCTGCTTTAGCAATGGGAGATGGCTGCCAATGCACCCATCAGTGGGATGAAATCCGGGTAGTCTTGCCTTCTAGCAATGTTGGGACTGGTCCTTCCAGGGCAGTGAACTCTCTCTTGCAATGACACCAAAAGAGCCTTGGCTCCTTGCGGGCTGCTGGCACACACGGCTCGCTAGAGCACTGGCAAGTTTTTAAGGTTTTGTCAGATGGGAACAGTGGTGGAGAAAAGTGAAACCAGATGTTTTTCCTTACGGTTGCTTCATTTTCATATGGGGGGGAGAGGAGAGGCCATAAAAATGTCATAACCCTTGATCCCTGAGGCTCAGCATTATACTCTGCAAAAAGCAGTGCTGTAAATCCGCACCTCTGCCTCGTCAGCCGTGAGTCCTGACAGTGGAGTGAGACCATTGCGATAGCTGGTGGGGGAGAGTCCTCGCATTTGTCAGCACCAGCTGGAGGAAAAAGCCTTTTGTAAGTTAACACCGATAGGCTACTTTTATGGAATCTGTTATTTTTTCAGATTTCTCTGGGGATGCAGCAGTGCCAAGTCCTGAGGCTGACCGGCAGGCTTAGAAATTTGGGATGTGTCTGCACTGCTATCAATCTACCTCACAGACTGTGCCGATGGAGTGGAGTTAACTTTATCCTCCCCAGCCTGGGCTGGCCTGTCAGCGCAGCTGGGCCAGTGAAGAGCTCGGCTGAGGACTCACAGATGAAGCATTTGGTGGGGCTTTGCAGCCCATGCTGTCCCTGTCACCTCAGACCCCCAGCCTGGGTACCACTGCGCCGTGAGGCAGTGCCGGCAGCCGTGTAGTAGCAGCTCTGCTCAGAGGGTTGGGCTGGCAGCAGAGGAGACCTGCTAGGAAAGGTCTGACTCCAGTCATCCCTTTTTGTATTGGAGAGGTTGCTTGTCATAGTCAGAAAACAACCATGAGCAGTGCCAGGCAGTGCCCTTCCAGGAAAATATGTGCTTGGGTGGATGCGGGGACAGGGGAGGGGAGAGGCAATGAAAGCTGCGTGCACATGTGCCTAGAGCCAAACGAGGGTTTAAACAGAAAGCAGCTAGGCCTTTTATGCTCTGTACAAAAAGGACTCTGATAACTGGATATTTTTTGGTAATATTTCTTGATACCTTTATGTTCAGCTTCTGCCTACATGCAAGGAAAGGCTTTCCCTAATTTGATGCAGACTGTGTGGGTTTGCATCTGCCTTGCAGCAGGGCTGGAGTGGGAGCTAACTTCAGCCACCAGCCCAGATTCTGAATCTGCATTTTCCTGCAAGGTCAGAAGTGACTATGTTTAGCCTTCTTTTGGAAGGATAAGCTCTGTTCCTTCCCATGGGATTCAGGTAGTTTGCTGTGCTGGACAATGTATAGTTACAGCACTACTTGTATTAATGAGTGAATGGGAACAAGAAACAAATCAACCAACCAATCAACCAACCAACCAAAAAATCCGAAGAACTACGTCTTGTCTGTTTTATAAAATCATAAAATAATTTATGCTATGAGACCTCTGGAAATCATCTAGACCCCAGGTGACCCATTCAAAGCAAGGCCAACTTCAGTTATATCAGGTTGCTCAGGACCATTTCCAGTGGAGTTTTAAATATTTCCAAAGACAAAGGCTACACAGCCTATTCAAGCAGCTCTCATTAGGTCTTGTTTTTCCTTCTATACAATCAGAATTTAACTTACTAAAACTTGTGCTCTTGCCTCTAATCCTTTCACTGAGTATCTGCAATGAGTCTGGCTCTTTTTCTGTGACTTCCCATTAAATACTTGAAGACTGCAGTTAAGATCCCTCTTTTTAGCTTTTTCTCCTTCCATCTAAACAAATGGAGCTTCCTTAGTCTCTGCCACGTACATTATGAGGCTCAGCCCCAAATCATCGTGTTTACTCTTTTCATTTTACTTTCTATGGCTTGTCAGGATCTGTCTTACAAAGAGTGGCTTAAAATTGGGCATTAATTACAGCTTTGTTCACATTTTCTCCAGAAATCTGCCCCATAATACAAAATATTTCTTCATCTTTTCACCAGTATTTTTCTGGTCATGTAAACAACAAACATTTCTAACCCAGCCATTTGATTCTTTTTGACTGATTGCAAGACTGCTTCCACAGAGTCTTTTGATTCACCAATCTTGTTTTGTGTGGGGTTTTTTTTCCCATTCCTTTGGTATGTCATGAAAGGTGAGGAGTGCACAGAGAGGGCAGTGAGCTTGAACTCAGAAGATTTTATTTTGGATCTCGACTCAGCCAAAGGCTTCTGTGGCTTGTGTGATCAAATCATGTAAACCAGCTTTTGGAGCCTTCTGATCTTTTGTAATATAAGCGAGGTGCCCTTGGTACTCTGTGCTGGGCCCTGAGGTTGCACGCTGCTCAGGCATTATGACAGCCCGGCCCAACTGGTTCAAATAATTTTTGAAAGCACTTTCATATAGGGGTTAGTCATCTTGTAAAATAATTTCATGGATTTACTGCAGTTTTCTTTGACTTTGCGACATGTTTTACCCACAAAGTGATTAAAAGTTTGGTCTCTTTGCAACAGGAATTGCCGACGTGTTACCTCACTGCTCGATTCCTCTTCTCCATGGCTGCACCAAGCAATGGAAAGCTGGGAACATTTGCAAGCTGCTTGGCATTGTCATCGTGCCCCTTGTGTGAACGCTGGCACCCTGATGCACTGCAGCTATTAAAAACCAGATGATTCTGTGGGCGACTGTGCTTCCGGCAACTTTATATTGACTAGGATGTTCTCAAACAGATGCAGTTCTTCTGGTCTTTCATCACTGATCATGTTTTCTAGACCCCAGACCTCTCTTCTGGACTCATTCCGGTTGGTTGGTGTTGAAATGTTGTGACCAAAACCAGAGAGCAGCCTAGCTAGTCCTGGGTGGAAGATTTCACTTGTCCTGAGGGCTTTTCTCGTGTTTATACACCCAGCACATTGTTTGCCTTTTTCCTAATGGTGTTGCCCTGTTGACTGACACTCAGTGTATGACCCTGATCCTTCCCTGAAGAACGTGCACTGAGGCAGAGGCTTCCCCATCCTGGATCTGGGAACTGACGTATTTCTCCTGGTGTATCATCCCTTGTGCTTGGGCCACTTGAAAAACACTCTGTGTCTGATTATTTCTTCAGTTTTCCTGTGGTTAATGGAAAGAAACTTTTATGATTTTGATTCAGACAGTTGATCAGTGTTCATTTGGGGAAGGCCAGCTTGGGTGACAGAGTCATGGTGGGCCAGAGGACTGGGAGACAGAGGCAAATGCTATGTAAATGACTGAAATATAATTGCCAATGTTACGATGCTCAGTTGTGAAAATGGTAGTTAGTTAGCTCTGTCAAGCGATGGGTGTTGCTGACCAGCTTTTGAAGTAATTACAAAAGATTGCCCAGTTGTAGAAATGAACATGAAAATGATTTTGCACCTCTCTTCGAGCTAGAGAGTTAGTAATAGCCAGAGGATGAGGATTTCGTGTGCATACCTATTATCTCCTGGCATTTTGCAAAATGACCAAAAACTTCAGCCAATTTGCAAAGTGACTGGTTTCACAACATGAGAACATAATGGATACACCTTAAAAGGCTACTGTAGCTGACATGGAGTAGTAACTTGACAGTGCATTTGAGTGTTTGGTGAGAGATGAAGTTTATCTGAGAGAGGAGTCCACTCACTCTCTCAGATATTCTCCCTGTCCATGTTGCAGCTGAACATTTTGAAGCTGTTAAAATGGCCTTTAGAGTTCTCTTAACCTGGGAACTCCCCTAGTACTGCGTTTGGCTTGCTGTTGTCAAAAACCTCTCCCCCTTGCACCCAGCTGCTTCTCTCTGCTCTTTTTACTTTAGTTTGGCACAGCAGAACTTCTGTGGGATTAAAAACCTCTCCTTCTGCTGTGCAAGTGTTGGGAGAGAAGAGTGATTGCTGGGCAACTGATGAGCTGGGGTGAAGCAGTGTTGGGAAAGAGAGCACAATGTTCTTTTCTTTTTATGGAAAGTGATATATTACTATAGACCACAGTAATCCAAGGTCTGCTCGTAGGTACTTCACGATTAGCAAACAGGCCACACTTGTGCTGTACCAACCATGTGTGCAGCTGTAGTAGGCAAGAGGATGTCAATTAATCTTGATTTGTGCTATAGGATTACTTCATACAAGAGGAAATTTATCATGGGGTTTGGTTTCAGTGTATGTAGATGGACATTATGCTATCTTTGCAGGGAAAGCACAGGCCTTTGCTGTGCCAGGCGAGTCACTGGTTCTCGCTGGAACTTCCCTGGCAAACTCTCCCTCTTCTCATGAGCCCTAACTTAGTCTAAAAGATGGAGCAATCAGCACACAGTACAAAATGTTTTGCAAACTTTGCCCAGTCTGTCTCTGTGTCACACCCATTTTAGGGAAAAGAAAAATAAGGCTTTTGCTCAGCCATATAAACCAGTTTTAATTACCGTTCACATGGAAGCTCAACAAAGTGAGATGCAGGGTCAATGCAGAAACAGGTGAAGCCCTGATGCTGTACCAGAGAGAACAAAGTCTGAAAAGATAAAAAAGAAAACCAAAAAGATTTTAAAAAGCACACTCTCTGAGAACATTTTAATATGAAATACTCTTTTAATATTCCTTCTAACACCATCCTGAATGAGAGAAAAATGAATTTACCTTCAAAACTGCAAGGCTCAGAGAAATAGATAAATAGTGAACCATAGCCGTGGTAATCTTACTGGCTCCTTTTGCAAGGTGATGTTTATGCAGAAGAATGAAGCTCTTGTCTCTGAGGCGTGATGAAAAAACACAGAATAATGTGACTTGTGACAAAATCATGTAGACCTGCCAAACAATTTCTCAGGCCAGTGCACAGGTGTACCTGTTCTCCTTCTTTACATTCCAGCCTCTGCTGCATGAAGCCATGCTCCCTAGGGACCAGGCTGCTCTGAAATGGGTGCAAGGCAGCATGTGCTGGCTGATCTAGTCAGTACAGGTCAAAGCAGGGAAGAGGGAGCAGCACAGCCTACAGCAAAAAAAAAAAAAACAACAACCCAACAGTTCAGGGACCTGGAGAACTGGCTGCCTTTGTGAACCAGGGCTGAAGTCCTCACTGCTGTGCCTCTGCTGTGATTGCTCCCTGTCTGACCCCACTTGGCTGCAGCTAGCTCAAGTATGCCAGCCATGCTGATTGTAATGTGGAGATCACTGTGAGCGAGCCAGAGAAGAAAATAGCTGGGCAGATGGTGCTATATTAAGGAGAGCATCTCAGAATTGTCTGCTGGGATTCTCTGGGGGCAAGGGTCTGTCTTGGCCTCACTTGCTCCCTGCCTTCCTCAGCACCTCCTCCTCTTCTGCCCTTTCTCTCCGTTATAGATCTTCCTGTGCTGAGAGAGCTGTGGGGTGATGCATAGCACAAGGGTGCTGCCTCCAGCTGGAATATGGGGGAAGATGGAGACTGGGTGTACAAAGCCTGTGTCCCATCTATGTTCAAGCAAGCCAGAAGCCCCTCTGTTCCCACGCCCCGGTCCAGCTCTATGCTTTGCCACAGGTCCCAGGGCACGACCCAAACAGCAGTTTTCTGCAGGGATGGGCTGGCAAAGGCAAGGGAGGGCCTCCTAATCTTCCTTGTCAGCAATCAGCTTTCTTCTCTTCAGACTCCTTGTGGGAAGGACTTGCAGCAGCATGTTTTTCTTCTTCCTCTCCCAGCCGCAGCTCCTCTCCTTCCCCCTCCTCCCTCTGCTCCCAGCCAGTACCAGCGCCGCTCCTCATCCCTGCCAATTGTCTCTGCCTTCCTCCCAGCCATCCTCGTCGGTTCCCAGCCAAGCTCCATCGAGCAGGGCAGCGGGCAGGGGCGGGAGGGGAGGACAGTGACAGGACACAGCTGCTGCCTGCTCTTAGCAGCTCTCAGAGTGGCCCCTAGTGACGGTCGGCAGCGCAGGCTGGGCACGGACAGCCACATGGCAGGACGGCCGGCACCGGTGTCCCCTAGGGAGGTCAGCACACACTCCCTCGGGGTCACAGATTGTAAACAAACGGGGCCTGTCGAGTGCAGAAAACCAATGGGAGAAGAAAAACCGCTTGGGTCGGTGATGCAATTGAAAGACCTGAAGATTTGTGGCTTTGCCCTATTACCCTTCAACTTTTTTTGGTGGCACTAAGGCCGTTTCCTGGTGCAGGGAGGTCTGAGGGCGGCTGGGCAGAAGTTCCCTTGCCCCATCTCCTCTCCAGCTCCACAGGAAAACAGAGTCCATGTGTCGCATGACTTTTCCAACTCTTTGAAACATCCTGATGGACAGTTCAAATACTGTTGTTGAAAGCACATGGAACGGTCATCCTCCTTTATCAGTGCAGGCATCTGGTGTTTGAGGGGCTCAGAAAGGAACAGAGCTGCCTGGTCAGATATGATATGAGTTCCAGTATGGTATGTCTGAGCTGTGGCTGGGAACTGGCCACTGAAGAAAACTGAAGTGCAGAAGAGCCCTGGAATTGCTCTAAATAATGGATGTTTGGGATCCTACACTTAGAGAGAGAAAACCATCTCCTTTCACTAGTCAGAGTGTGGAAGGTTCAAAGATGGAAACAGGACTGATTGTGGTGAGTGTCAAAAGGGATGCTGGAAGATAAAGCAGCACAGCAGCCGCAGAGGAACAGTAACGCAGTCACTCTGAGACGCTGCAAAAGGCACGTGAACAGTGAGCATCGTTTGCTCTTTGTAGCACACATGTTGCTTGGTTAGCTTTTCTGGTGTAACAATAATTTTACTGTCTGTGAATGGTTTTCATGACACTCCATTTCCACACAGCCTTTCACAATTTTTCCGTATTAAACTGGAGAAGTTTTAAACTGTAAGATGGCCACAGAGAAATAATGTTGATTTCTTCTGGCTTTCAAGCATTAAAAAAAAATATTGTCCACAGCACTGCTTCCATTTTTTTTTCCTAGTTGCTAAAATACAATGTTCCTAGTTTTACAACATGGGCTTCTTCATATCACTGTTAGCAAGTGGTATTTTGCCCCAGCACACTGTGGTCCTGTCAGGATCTAGTTTGTTATCCCAGATGACTGCATCCACCAGGAAAGAGGTAGATGAGGTCCCCGGCTGCCTGATGCAAAGCGCTCGTGCTTGAGAGAGGGAAAGACTAATTCTGTTGTAGAAAGCGATGTGACATGCCATCTGCACAATGCGGGGCAGTTATGGTCATTCGCCTTCAAAAAAGATTGATTCACACTGGAACAGGTGCAAAGACAGGCAGCGGGAGGATTAGGGCACTGGAGAGCTGGGGTTATAAAAGTAGACTAAAAAAGCTTGGCTTGTTTAGTCCAGCACCATGAAGGCTGAGAGAGGGATATGATCGCTCTCTATAAATACATGCTGGTGTTTAATGCTAAGGAGGAAGAGGAGCTATTTCAGTTAAAGGACAATGCTGACACAAAAGCAAATGGGCATCATGAACCTGGCATGTGGAAACTGAGGTGGGAAGTTAGGTAGATGTCAGACATTGCCGCTGGCAGGGTGAGGGCAGGGGGCTCGGGCAGCTTGCGGGAGACTGAGTTACTGGGGCTACCAGAGCGTGTGGGCTGGGCGCTGCAGCTATGGGCTTGCAGAAGACATTGCCTGAGCCTGAAGTGGTGTGCCAGGGAAGTAGCTCTGCAGCTCCAGCAGCAGCTCCTGCCCTGCTGTCCCTGCCTGGCCCCCCAGAGCTTCCCCTCAGCCCAGATCTCTCTGTTAGCCCCTGGAGTCATCAGCCTCTGGCCCAGTGATGGCACAGAAGGGCTGATCTCCAGCTCCTCACAGCTCTGCCCTGCCCTGCCCAGGCCTGTGCCCAGCCGCAGAGAGATGCCCAGTGCCTGGGGCTGCTGGGCCTGCAAAGGCTGTGGGACAGTGCCCTGCTCACCATGTTAGCTCTGCTGACAGGGGTGAACAGAGCAGGGCTGTGCTGACCTTCACACTGGACTTTCACCAGCCCATCAGTTAGAGTGGCCATAATACCCTCAATCTGCCTGCCTGGAGAAGGAAGAAGTATCACTGAGATGGGGTGCACTGGTGTCCGCTTTGTTCCCTGTAATGGGTTCAGATAGAAGATTTTTGAGTCAGCTGCCCAGGGATGGTGCTGCAGCAATGCAGGATGTCCCCAGGAGACCGTGGACATTTTGTTCCCAATGCAGAGCATGACCATCCACTGGAGATAGTCCATGGCCAGGAAAGCTCTCTCTGGGTGTGTCTGTCGCTTGGAATCAATCACATCACGTTGTGCTTCCAATCTCGCAACTTGGGCTTCAGATCTTGCAGCCTAAAAATGTTGGCAATGCAAGTGGACGAGTGAGTTGTTCTCAGTGATGGGAGCTGAATGTCTGCTCAATTGCCAGTTCTTTTTTTGTTTTATTTCAACCCCGTACCACACGCTCACTGAGAGACTTCACCTTCAGATCAGTGGGTTGCAGAAGAGCTGCCAGTGAAACCATGCCTCCTTTCAAAGGGTGCTCAGCTGGGGTGAGAGCCCTGCCTTCCCTCCCAAGGAATGCTGCTGCTTGGTCCTGGGATGCTCTGCCATTGCAGTGCCCTGAGCACACCTCACCTTCAGTCAGCAGCCAGGCATTCTGCCTGAGGATCAGGTGACATAAAGTGATGGAGACTATGCCTAGCTGTCAGGGTCAGCTTTTACTGCTCCTTGCAAAAAAATTAACATTGTGATCAAAAGTATCTCAGCTCGTGGGCTTTGGGGCTTCCCCAAACCCCACCTTTTTGATTTTCATTATTTGAGGGAAGCCCAAGGGATGAATGTTTCACTCTGAACTTCCATTCAGCTGTTAAGTCAGGATTTTTGCCAGAAATGTAATTCTCTCTTACATCTCCAGGATAATAGCTGGGCAGGATGGTGGATGGCTCATTCAGGACGAGACATTACAACACTTTTATTCCCGGCATAGGATGGTATGTGGCTGTACTGCCTGTGGGGAGGGGATTGTCTACTAGTGATTCTTTAAGGAGTTTGTTTGGGTATTTTTTTTTTAGTTAAATACCTCTTCTCTTGCTTTGCACAGTGAGTTCTGCTGGTTATGACATCCTGGATCAGAAAAGGGCCCGCATCAATGCATGTGTTAGATACCTGCTGCCCTCTAATGGTTGCCTGTCCTCGTGAACCTTGGGACAGCACAGGTTTTGTACGTTCAGTGAAAGAAATCTGCTTAGCTCAGAGCTTTTTCCAGAAATTCCATAGCATGGGACAAATCTCTGGAGAGAGCATGGAAAGACTTCTTCATTACTCTTCACGGTATAATGTGCCTTTTCTTTTCCCCTGACTCAGTGCAAACCCCATCTTTTACTCCTTGCTTCTGCCACATTCCATCCTGCTTTGATTCCTGTTAGGGAAATACTCACCTTTGCCAACATCTTTAGATGCAGTTTAGAGGGTGGACAAAGTAGAATAACAACAGCATAGCCCTTGAACTCCATCAGCTTTTTGCAGACCACAGGAGGCCTGCAGAACATGGCCAGTGAGACACTGCTCTGGACTTGCCAAAGACTTGGAGGGAGTTCAAACAGCTCTATTTGTGAAATGCTTTATACTGTGGTTACGAAGACACACAGTGTCAACTTCTGCTAGTTCACTACCAGACATGTAATAATGTCTGCTCTGTTCTGAGAAAGCTATCGGTGCCCTGCCTGCCTTGTTGACTTAGAGGGATTATGTTTCTTACCAAGCGGGGACCATGCCGTTCCCTGATGAGTGACTTGCTGCTTATCTGTGGGCAAGGTACAGCATGTTGCTCCCTCAGGAGCACATCCTGCACCAGCACGGGCTTCCTGGAAAGGCTGGTGCTCATTGAGTGTGGTGGAGTTCTTCTAGTTCTCTCCTCAAACCCCAAATCTTTAAGGCTGTCTGGAGGTACACTGCAGCACAAGGGAAGCAGTAAGATATCTGGAAGGAATTTTGCAGATGAGTTGATGATCAGTGGAGTATGAAGAATATTACTGACACAGCCTGCATCTCTTTGCCAAGGAATCTAGCATCCTACTGAGGACTGGAGGCCGTAAGCGACGGGGAAACAAAAGATGAATTGGAGTTAAGCAGACAAACTAGCATTCTGGGAGCTCTTGGAGGAAAGTTCCAGGGGCTGGTGCCTGACTTCATTCACAGTTTTCCCCTTCTTTAACTTAACAACTTCTGCTAATTTTGATAACGATCTCAATGAGAACACAGGATCACAACTGTTGTTTCATCACAGTTAGCCAGCCTCAGTGAAAGTTTAATTGCAGCAAGGCTGCAATCTTTGCTGTTCCCACTTTATCCTGGAAAGAACAGTTTTAGTGCTTTATTTATAAAAGTGTATTTTAAATCTGGGTTTGTACATTGTGGAAGGTGGGGGGTGAAAGCCTGGCTTCATTCAAATCAGTGGGAGTTTTGCCACGATTTGCATGGGCCAGAATTTCATCCTTGTTTATGTAGTTTTGCAGCCAGGCTGAGGAACTATTAGTATGCCTGGGCCAGAAAAAGAAAACTTGAATCTCAGCACTGCTGCAAACAGTTGGGGTGAAAATGCTGGGAAAGTCCCAAGGAAATTGAACTAGCATAGAATTTCATGTGTTTAACTGGCCGTGGTTTAGGTGCTTCTTTTTTTATGCTCTCCATCTCCTCTCTGTCTGCCTTAACTGAGAATGGTGTGCCATTCAGCCCAACCTGACCTGCAGCAGAGAGCTGCAATCCTGACACATAGCCGTCTGCAATGCCTTCACCGGCAGTGGAATGCTGGGTAGCTTTTTAAGATCAGATAATAGGCGGGTGCAAGACAACCAGAAGTCTGAACATACTTAGTAAGCAATGTTCCTGACTAATGTAGGCAGCAGTTGGTTTCATAGCAATTCGTGCTTGGTAGCCAAAGTGCTATGGGATGTGCTTGGATCAGGTTTGGGCATGCACCAGCTTAAAAAATTGCTCTGCTAGATGAGTTGCTTTTTCTAGGCTGCCATTATAGGTCAGTGCAAGATGATGAACTAGGAGGCACGGGTGAGAAGGATTTCTGGGTCACACCTCTGTGGCTGTGAATTTGCACCCATGTGGTTTTCAGGTGGTCTTTCTATATCTAGTAGTGCTCATCAGCTGCTAAACTCCCCAGTCTGTGCCTGTGCAGCAAAGAGCATGTGCAGCTGTTCATTTCATTTGACAAATCCCACACCTCATATTCCAGAATAACAGTCAACATACTTAAAATTTCTGGTTTGGGTAGAACAACGAAACCATTAAGTCGCAGTGTAGTTTTCACCCTAGAAGCTGCACCGATTTTGAAAATGTCTACATCTGTGCAGCTTCTGCTAAAACACTGGGATGCAAGGTGCCCTGCAAAATAACCCTGACATCCACTCACATTTACAGCACTTCAAAACGGCTGTATAATTTTAAACTCATTTAGTTTAGTATTATACCACCCAAGAATAGCACCTTGTGTAGGGAAAGTTTCAGGGGTACCACCAAGGGCTATGCTAGATAGTTAGAAAAGGCAACTCTTAAGGTAAAGCTTTGAGCTAAAAATAAGTTGCTCAGCCTGAGTGTCCACATAAGGTTGTGCTATGCTCTGTAGCTTATCTGGTAACAATGACTTCAGGGGAACTACACTGAAGAATGCAAGAAGAAAATTTTGTCCCAGGCCATGATCTTCTGTGGGCCCCAGAAGTGCATAAAGCCACACTGATGCTTGCTTGGTGCAGCACCAACACTTCTTTCCATAGAATTCACCTCAGAAGAATAAGGATCCATCCAGTCAAGTGCAGACTGATCCCAGACCTGAACATGATGGCTGAAGTTTCTGGAGTGGATCCTACCAGCTTTGTTTAAAAAAAAACCACCAAAAAAAGAGACAAATGCAACAGTCCTGTCGGCACAGGTTAGCTTTTCATCTGAGGGAGACCTACAAGGTTTGACACTTGGTGAACAAAAAGTGAAATTGTTGGGGTGACTTTCCTGTTTTCTTCAAATAAACATGCCAATACTCCCAGAAAAAGCAACGCTCTGCACAGAACCAGTTTGGCTTCCTCTCCAAGGCAGCACCCATCAGAGGGAATTTTGTCAAATCTTGCCAAGATGCTGGTGGCATCCTATAAGCTGAATATAAATAGGGCAAAGGGACAGCCCACAGGCCTTGTCTTGCCCTTACCAGTGGAAAAGGCATGAGTGAGACTTTCCTGCCCTGGTTCAGCTGTTTGTTAACAGAAGAGTTGTTTTCTATTTGGGCTTGTGCTGGTGGAGCAGCCCCTGTCTGCAGCTGTATCGTGTTACACACTGTTATGCAACTCCATCCTCTCTTACAAACAATGACAGGAGCAACTTAAATCATGAAACATAAAGAGTATAATTAAAGAGGGGAAAGTGCTTATTTTGCATTTGGATACCCACAGCCAATTCAGATTAGCTGAACTAGCAAATCATTTGGCACAGACTTAATGAGGATAACATTTGCACTGGACTGAGTGATGGTTGTTTTGCCCTACTGTTGGTCAAGACAGTAGTGTAACCTGACTAATGCTGCCATGGCTTGGGCAGCCCCTTCTGGTCTTCACAGACAGTGACATTTTACATCAGAATAAGAGGATCCCAGCAGTCAAAAGCTCAGCCTCTGGTTCTGAAATTTTAGCACCTGGGGGAGCCCTGGTCCAGGGTGATGCTTCAGGTCTTTTTCATAAGATTGGAAGTTTGCAGGTCTACAGCGTTTGCTCAGACTCTGCCCTACATACCCTCTTTAATGCTCGGTAGGGAGGTCTCTGTGTCCATGCAGCCTGCTGCTGTAGCTGGCTGTGAAAAGTGAGAGCCCTAGCCAGGACCTCTGAATTGAAAGAGAATGTGCAACTATGCAAAGCCCCTGAAAGGTTTGGTAAGGAAAGTGTTTCTGAATCCTCTACTCACTCTGTCCCTCCCACCTCTAGAAGAAAAAGAAGAGCCTCTGTTTTTAAGACCTGATATTTCTGTCAGATTTTTCTTGCTGGAGGTCTTCCTCAGGGAACCCAGATTAGTAGCTTATGCAGGCATTAATGGAACAGCAGCTGTTTAATGTTAAACAAAGAGAGGTTTTCATCCAACTGATTGCTAGATATTTGGATTAAATAAGAATTCATTAAGAATAAAGGCCCTGCTTCCCTTTTAGCTTGCAACTTTCTCTCTGGTGAACATCTCCAAGAGACCTCTGTTGAATTTTCTGGTTTGTGCCACAGTCATCAGGACTTCAAAAGTTCTAAATAAGCTGAAAAAAACCCCAAGTGAACATTCTTATGTTGCTGCCTTGGGAACTGTGAAACTCTATACCTGCTGGATCTTCAGTTAACCCTAGGAATATCAGGTGAGGAGAGGAAAAGAGCTTGAGTTTAAAATGTAAAATATAGGAAAGATGAGTCAGCTCAATTTTGATGCTGGTGACTCCACCCATCTGTTTTAACTACACATCTTCCCCTTTTCTTGTTGTAATCATTCTCTGCATGTAGTTAGAATTATTTTACAGATCACTGAATGCCAGAAATTATGCAAGTCACATTGTACCAGTATCAGTGACACCCACATCTTGCTAATTTGTATTGGATATGAAGATAATTACCAATGACTTTGGGCAAGCAGATCAACAGTTTAGTTTATGGAGAGTTCTGCAAGATACTGACAAAACACTGCAGCCTCTGTACCCTTGGTTGCATAACAAACACTTTCTTGTCCCACTACTGTCTAGAATCCTGCATTATCCCTTCCCACAGCCATCCCATCACAGACAAAAGCTTATCTATCTGAAGAGTCAGGCAGCTCTTTGAATGAGAAAACGTTGCATGATATGGAGTAACAGCCCTGTTTCTCCAGATGCAAACATTTTTTACAGTTAATCTCTCCTTTCTTTGCCTCAGTCTCTGTGAGGAAAAGTTCAAATGTCTTAGCCTTGAAAAGAGCTCTGTATTGTCCAGACAGTTAGCTAAATCTGCAATGCAACAGGCCACTCCACAGAGACATCTGGGGGACTGTGTTTACTGGGAGGGTGCAGTATCACATTTTACTGACTGAAATATTGGTCTGACATGAGAAATTGCCCCTGCTGAGACAGTAATTTAGCTCTCCAGCCCAGGTGTACCAATATCCCAGCTTTCTATCAGAGCCCCACATCTAGAGATGCTTCTTGATGTCCCCCAGGTTTTAAGGCCCTTGTTATTTTTGTACATCCTGGGATGATAACCTCAGAAGCACACTAACAGCCTAGCTCTGTTTAGCTTTGCTATAGGTTTCGGGTAGGAACCATAAATATTTTCACAGGCTAACAAGCCCTTAACTGTTGTACCTGCATTTAGATAACTCCTCCCCTTAAATTAGCTGAGCTCACAGCATGTGGTTCATCATGTGCTTGAATACATAGCAAGCGACCAGTCTTACATGCTGATAGGAGCTTACTTACAGCTGTGATCCTCTCTAAACTGTAAGGCCCAACAGAGTCCAGGCAGGAGGTTAATTCAGCACTTTGTTGCCTTAAGGACTGTCTCAACTTGCTCGCCTGCTTTTAGTCAAGTGATGAAGCAGCAGCTGGTGCAACCCACTGTTTTCATTGCGTTTATATTTGGCCTTCCAGCAATAGGAAAGGGAGTTTGGATTTGGCTTCACTTGCAGCTCTTAGGTTCTCTTTGCAAAGGGTTAAGAAGTAGAAATGAGGTAGCTGGAAGCATTGCTACTAGTGCAGGTTTCTACCTCATTTATGGAGAGAGAAGCTGACGTGATGTTCCCCCTGTCTACAGGAGCTCCTCTGCTTCTGAAGGTGCTATTGCCAGGCAATTTTTAAAGAATTGTATTGTTCATTTTTATCTTTGTAGATATAGGCTTAAGTCCATAGAAGTATTTATGTTGTCCTTTTATTTTATTTTTTTTAAAGTTGCTTTAGGAATACTTAGACCTAGGCTGATGCTCAGTATCTCAACTTGGCTCTCTGATGCTACAAGGATCACAGCTTGCCTATGGATTGCAAATGAAAAGACTATCAGCCAATGGTGTCACTCCTGCAAAGATCCTGGGAAAACTCTTTCCTTGGATCACAGCACCTTGTTGGAGGGAGAAGCACTTGGATATCTGATACTTCTTCAAAAGCCACATATTTACAAAGTCAGATGCTGATATCAAACACTTGGTAACTTAAGAAGATGGAATTATATGCTATGTCGGTGTATTCTCTTTTTCCATCATGTCTTCCTTCCCTCCAGACTACTGGTCTGGTTTCTACTTTAACTCCATAATGCCAAAAGCCATTTGAAATGGGTTGTTCCCTTTTTCAGCTTTCAGTGACTGTAGTAAAATTCAAAGAGTTAATCTGTTCTACACATGTTAAAGAAAAAGATTCTCTTTTGGCTCAAGTGCTGCTTTGCTGAAGTCTGTCCTTTCTTGTCTCTTCTCTCTCTCCACTTTTTTTGAATCAAATTCATAGTTGCCTTTCCACAGAGCATGAACGTTTCTTTTTATTATTTTAAGCAAAAAATATAACTGCTGTGGCATCCCACTTCCTGGATGACATTGGCAACTTTATGTGTGGCTACTGACATTTCAAGAGAACCATCTTATACAGGCAGTCTGTGTTTGGCTAAATTTAGCAAGCCACGGATCAAGTGGCAAGTATGTTCTACTCTGAAACCTATTTTAGGGAGGAACTCGGCACAGGCACCAAGAGGTTAAAAAGCTGTGTAGGGGAGAAGGAAAGAAAAAAAAAGGCAAGAAGCAAAATATTTTGCAAGAATCGTTGCTATGTTCTGAGCTTCAGCTCTTGAACACTGTGGCTCTGAATCACGTTCACTGGGGAAACAGCTGCAGCTGTTCAAGATGCTACTGCTCCTCAGCTGTTCGTTACCTTCTCTTTGCAGGCTGGAGTCTGAGCACAAACCTTCCTCAGCAGTTCAGGCTTTTAACCTGAAGCCCAAGCATGTACCCCTTTTCCCCAGCATTGTTGGGCAACACAACCGTGTCCCTGCAAGAGGGCTGGGGTGGGAGATGCATATTGTAAGCAGCGTCAGCAAGTTTCCAGAATAGATTTGGAAGGGCTGTATTTAGGTCCACTGAGTGCCTGAGAGTCCTGACTGTACTCTGCTACCCCAGATAATGAAATACGTTTCTACACAGTAATTTGTGACTGGGTTAGTCAAAATTGTCTTGGAAAATTGACTTGGCTAAATCACAGAGAAACCATGGTGTGGACATGGTGGTCTGTAATTAATTGATGAGCGCTAACCAGATAAAAATGGGTTGTCAGCTCGCTTAAGTGCCTTCATATGGGTTTGTGCATGTTTAGCCAAGCTGTTCAAACCCTGTTTTGATTCAGCTGCTTCTAGACACTGTTCATTCTCTCCTATAAAAGTGTACATTAGCAGAGAGAGGGTGTACTGTTGTCTTTGAACAGAGGTGTACTGCTGCCTGCTGATCCTCTCCCTACTGCCAAGGGCTGCCCTGAGGATGGAAGATGTAAAGCAGACGGCCTCCCTGGGAGCCCTGCCAGGGGCTGACTCGGGGCGAAGTATCTCAAGGACTGACTGTAATGGATAGGAACCGCACCCGGGTAGGTTAAGCACTGCACCTGGTGCTGTCTGCTCCAGCAGCGATTGGGAAAGACATTGGTGTTTGCTGGCATACCCCCTGACAGTGTGCCCATGGCTCACCTGGGCTTCAGCCCCAAGCAGGCCCGCCAGCTCTCGCAGCTTTGAGGCCTCGCATTGCCCAGGCCTGTGCGGGAAGGGAGCTGGCACAGCCCTTCTCCTTCCCTCCTGAAGGAGAGAGATGGATGAAACTAGGCTGGGGGCAGTTGAGTCACAAGCTGGCTCCTTGCTTACTCTTGAGGCCACTTCTTGCTTGAGGATGTTAGAAACAAGAAAGGGAACCAGTTTCTGGTGGTGATGCTGTGTAGGAATCTAGAAGTGTCAGAGACTCTTCTGTCTCGGCTACCCCTAGAAACAAAAGAGGGCTCATAACTATAATGAATTTCTAGCTCTGGAATATCAAACGTTACTTAAGGGAGTATTCACGGGACTATCACTTGTGTTTTTATTAGCTCCACTGGCACTTATTAAAGTGGAAATAATCTGGGGATCTAACAGGCTCTTTGCCATGTAGCTTGCTTGCCTATTCTCTTATTGAGCTCACGTCAATTTGCAAAATCGTTTAGGGTCTTCTGTGTCAGGTGTAAGTGCAGCGTGAGAATAAGCACAAATAAGATAATTTTTTTTAGGTTTTTGTACCATAGTTGAAGGAAAAAAGAGGGTGTTGCTTTTTAGGATGAACAGGTCTTTATTCGTATGAAATCTTAAAACAGAGGTTTTGAGCAGCCTAAAATGAGGACATTAATGCAGGTAAGTCCTTTTCGTGCCCAAATGTTTCGGGTAGAGACTTTCCTAAGGATTCAGTACTACTCTTTTTCACAAAAGTCACAAGAGCACTCAGTCTGCCCTAAAAATCTCTTGATCTCTGCAAAACCAGAGAAGGCCATTCTGAGCCTTTTTTGGTGTTCCTAAATGTGGAGGAGCAGGAGGAAAAAACCCACACCAGACCTGAAAGAAAGCACATTTAATCTACCCAATCAAAGGGAAAAGATCAAGTATTTACCAAGCCTCAAGAAGCTACCCTGAACAAGGGCAGAAACATAAAGTAATAATGATGTTTTTGTAAGCAGCTTTAAAATCTTACCTAAAAACAGAATTAAACCTCATGAAAACATCACCTTGACCTTTTTTGGAGCAACACAGGTTAGAATAGGGGTTTTCAGATCAGATTTGTCCTCCCCCATTTTCAGTTCTGTGAAAGTGAGCAGACAGGGTTATTTCAGCCTCTGCTTGCAGGATGCAGCTGTGTTAAATAGCAGAAAGCAATACTTTAAGGCTGCTTGGAAAAAGAAGGAATCTAATTTCCAGTGAAATGGGCTCTTTCCTATCAATTTCAGTGAGGGCTGCCACAGGCACTAACAGACTAAGGTGAAATTGCAAATAGACTAAACCTCATTGACACTGGTGGTGGAGGGAGAATCTGTCCTATGTTTATGCTAGGAGAAGGGAATAGATAAGGTCCTTCTAATGGAACTTGAAAGGTGATAATATTGGGCCCCTGCCCCAAATGCACACTCATGACAAGTAGAATCAGCTGGATTTGACAAAAGAATTGAGAAGAGCAGGGAAAAATGGTGGTATTCTTTTTAATGATAGAGGAAGGCTGGCCTAATGCCTAACTGCTGTTCAACACACTATCCAGCTCTCTCCTTTCCTCTCCTCCTACTGTCTCTAAAATGAGCTACTTGGGGAGACACAAACAAACCCACCACTTTTCACTCTCCCAGCTGTGATTTTTATCTGTTTTTTGGTAGGATCAGCTTGCTTTGGGATGGCAGGGATGGTCGTGCTGGCCTGAGGGAGAAGCACAGCTGCAGACTGTGAGGAGATAAGAGGCAATAATTTGAGGGTGATTCCAAGGAAAAAAAAATCTGCTGAGTCTCATGTTGGCAGCTGAATCTGCCTGTGGATCTGCTGCAGGGGATGAGCATTAATGGGTATTAATTCTCGATATGAACAGGTTTGCTAGTGCATCAGCCTGTTACTGGAAGTGGCTTGGGGATGGATACATGCCATGTTTGGCTGTCCCCTCTGCAGGGCAGTAACCTCCGGCAGAGAACGAGTTTGTGTCCTACGGCTGGTAGTGCCTTGCATCCTTCAGCAGGAATAGCCAGAGCTGCTGTCAAGGTTTGAAGAGGCTTTTAAAAAGTATGAATTTCAAAAGGCAACATGAGAATGTGAGCAAATATATTGCTTTGCGTTGTTTGATCTCTGCTATGTTTGCAGGAGGGGAGAAAAAAGGAATTTGTGCATTCTTTGCAAGAGGTGGAGGGAGCATCTCATTCAGCTACCAAATGTGCTTGTAACGGAAACTTGGCGCTCCCTAAATTTTTGGCTGGCTGCTGAGGTCAGAAGGGGTAACAGTAGCACTATGCTGGGGTTAGCGTCCTGCTAGTTATGAGGCGAGAGAGCTCTGTCTTGTCAACATAGGCCGAAATAATCTCTTACTGTGGACGTGGATGATATTTAAGCCATTAACACTTCAGTGATAAATATCTCCTTGCATGGTAGAGCATTAATCAAGTGGCTTTGATAAAAATCAAGATGATTGCTTAACTGGAAACTTTCTATTTTCAAGGCACTCACACTGCATTGGTGTACGATGCTAGGCTTGCTGCAACAAGTAGAGGCCCACTGGGGCAATTCATAAGGCTTATGGCCTGGTCCTTACCACTTGCTCGGAGGTCACTTCAAAGCAGGTAGTAGGCCACTCTACACTGCTAGTTCTGGCAGATGTGGCCAGCATCATGCTTCATAACAGTCTTTCCTCTACCTGAAGGCCAGATGTGGGTTCTCTCTGTTGGAGAAGAGAGGGTGCCACATCTTCAGAAAAGATGGTAATTGGGTTGATTTCCAGAAAAATCAGTGCTTGTTCGTAGCTACTCTAATGAGCTCTTGGAAAATGGTTTGCTCTGGTATCACCAGCCCAGGACCATCATCCTGAGTGCCTTGATGGGAAGGATGTTGGGTAGAGGCTTGTGTGAACACTTGTAGCAAATACAGTGTTTGAGAGGCATTGAGTTGATTGCATGCAGGTCTGTTTATCCATCTGTGTGTGACAGGTGATATTCAGGGAATATCAGGTGTGTAGCACTTGTGGTGAGGAGAACTTGTGGCCTGTCACTACCTAGAAATTTGGGCATTGCTGTCCTGGAGCATGTAGCTTGCAAAGATTTATTTGCTGGTAGTTTCTGCAGTTGTGATAGAGAAGGGACAAGTTTCAGGGAGGAAAAAGAGCAGCCATGAGAACTTTTAAATCACTAAAAAAAGACATAGATACTGCAATCTTTGCTATGACTCATCTGGGCTGTTCTTTGAAAAAGGCAGGTTGGGCAGTTGTGGATCTCCTTGCTCAAGGGAGCAGCACTCATCTGTGAACTTGTTGAAGTCCTGAAAGTAGAATTGCTATAGGTGAGCAGTTCCCATGCTGAGCCTCTAACCGCTGATTTCCCTCCAACCCCAGCCAGATGCAGCTTAGGGAGAGCTAGCAGGTCATGGCTGGTTAGTTTCTTCGTACCTGTTGTTTCCACTGCTTCTAATCAAGTTTGAAAAGCAAAAATGTCCAGCAAATAGATTCTCTTCATCATCTTTCTCCTGCAAACAATGGAACAGTTGCAGGAATATTAGTAATTCCTGGATGATGGGGCTTTGCAGTTGTTATTGCAAGTGGGAGTGTCTATGAGGAAAGCTGGTGTCTGCATTATCAAAGTGTGAGGGGCGATAGTTTCAGGACATTTTGACAATGCTTTATTTTTTTTCCAGTGTGAATATTAATGCAGATCCACAGAGAGTCAAAGCACTGCTATGAACTGTAGCAGCTTGTCCAGTCACCTCCCTTCAGTGAACAAACCATGCTCCCGTGGGGTTTTGCTGGGACATGAAAGTGCCAAGAGATAAGTTCTGGCAAAGCTCACAGCATCGCTGCCTCCTCCCTGGGGATTAGGGACCAGTTGAGTCCCAGCAGGAAAGAATATGTCCCTTTGGCTCAGCAAATCTTGGTGCAACATGCTTGCAACAAGCTCTGTGCTGCCTCACACTGTCGGGAAGCCTGGGCACTGAGGAGTGCTGCTGTCCTCTGCCACCGCTGCTGTTTGCTCAGGGAGCTGGAGTCGGCATGATAACATGTCCCTTGTGATAAAGAGCTTTTGTTGTTTGCCTGCTGGGTCAGAGCTAGGTAGTTGTTCAGCATTGCTGTGCGTTAAGGGTGTAGGCTCTTCAAAATAAATTAAATAAGGGACTTTGAATGGGCTGGGTCCAGGTGTCAGAGGGTTAAAGCAGAACAGTTCTGGCAGTTGCTGGAGGGAGAAAGTTGTATAACAAACATCTCCATCTTGGCTACCCAGCCCTTTAAAATCTTGATGTGAGAGAGAAACACTGGTGCAATCATAAAATCACTGCCTGTTTAAGGAGCCTTCATTTATTTATTTATATTTTAGACAGGATTGTGTAGCTGTGCATCGCCATCCTCAAGGCAGGAAAAAAGATTACTGGGGAGAGGTGGGAGGGGACAAAAGAAAGACAGACTTCTGGCAAGGCTCAGTAGTTTAACAGTGCCACCTCCTGGGTATGGCCGAGCGAGCAGGGATGTCCCAGTTTTGCACTGACGTGTCCCACACTTCTTAGTTACCAGCAGCAGCTGTGAAGTTCCACATGTGGACAGCTCGCCAAGTGCTGGACGATGTGGGGCTGCAAAAGGGAAAATCAGCTGCAGCTTGGACTTAGTCGGCACAGCAGCTGGGAATGCTCTCTGGTGTGCAAAGGCTGGCCCAGGCAACGTTTTTCCACTTCATGCAAACACCGTAAGTCTTCAGTATTTTTCATCTGCACAGGATGAAAAGAAGTCCTGATCCTGCTTCCTCTCCCAGGGATGGGGGGGACTCAGAACATAAAAAGTTTTGATTCACAGGAGAGGCAGGCCAGATCCTCTTTTGGTGAGGTCAGATCAATTGTCCAAATGAATTGAATTTTATAAAATGTTAAAGGCAATAGTTAAAAGGGTATTTTGAAATAAAAAGCCCCATCCTATAGCACTGGGATAGAGCTTTTGCCTCAGGAACAGGCTGGGATTTTCTGGTATGAGGGGATATCCATTGGCCTCTGAGCTATGAACACCAATTAGCACAGGACATGAGCACAAGGCAGCATGGATGCAGTCAGGCAGCCCTGCTGGCACTGTATGGGGGCTGCTGTAGATTCCTCCAGAGCCAGGATGATGTGAGGGCATCATGGCTGGGCTCTTCCTCAAGACAGAGTGTCAGCTGGAGAGCGAGGGCTCATCTAGGACTGAGGAGCTGGGGCTCAAGGTACTGTGGAAAAGGCTGAGGCCAGCAGCATATGGTCTTAGCTTTGGAGAAAACCTTGGTTTTCTCAAAGGATCATGTTCACAGCTCTATTTTTCCTGCTGCACTTGAGTTTCCATGAAATTGATCAGAATCCAGGACTGCCTTGCATGCAGATGACAGTCCTGCAGAGGTTTAGGCAGCTCTTAACATCCCTCCCACCTTCCCTACTCCTGGCTGTGGCACTCCCGTGACCACTGCAAAGCCACTTCAAGAAGTGAAACCATCAGAAAGCCCCAGGCAGAGCTGAGCAGCTCTCTATTGGTGCGAGCAGGCGTGCAGCAGAGCAGGGTGCAGGTAGTGTGGGTGCTAGGGAAGGATGGGAATGCTCAGCTGAGGTGGCATGGGCATGAGTAGAGCTCCCGTGGCCTCAGTGCTCTGCCCTGGGTGCTGTGTTTGCCATGGCCCCTGGCACAGCTGGGCTGGGCTAGGCCTTCAGCAGCACAGTGACTTCTGAGGCACATCAGCTGCCTCTGTGCTCTCTCAAGAGCACTTATAGATGCTCAGGGCCTTATAAGCAGCATTTTCCCTCCCTTAGGAAACAGGTTTTTTTTGCAGAGGTTCCAGTAACAGCCTGATGGTTGTGGTTATTTTTTTCACCCCCCTCTAACTGTTGCAAAATACAATCACTTATGCAATACACCAGACCCAGCTCTCTAATCTTTCTTTCTCTTTTGTACCACTTTGGCAAGTTCTTTGGATTTATATCTGTATTTCATGGTATTCCCCATCCTCTTTGCTTTCATCTCAGCCTACGATGTTTCCTGTGGGTGTAGTTAGTACTGAGGGAAGCAGGAGCAGCAGGAACATCTTGAAATGAGTGTGATGGAAAAAGCTGGTAGTGTGGTACTGCCTCCTGAGCAGCACTTCAGCCTGTGGTGGGGCAATGCAGAAACCTCAGCAGTGCTGTTGATGTGAGGAATACTTCATCCTGGGACCTTGAGCCTTCGCTGGGCTGAGGATTTTTGGTTTGAGGCAGGCCAGAGAACACTGAGCCTAAAATAAGTACATAAAGCTATAGTGCAAGTCCAGGGAGTTGACATATTCAGGAATTCCTTCAGCCAATTTTGCCATGGAAGTCCCCATGTCATTAAGGTACAAGTTAATAGTTTGGGGCTTTCTTCCAAATAGCTCATAATGAGTCTTCCTACCAGTCCTTTCTGCTGTGTGACCCCAGTCTGTGCCTGGAAGGCTCCTCCATTTAATCCATCCTCTAGCCACTGCTCCTTCCAAAGTGCTTTGCTTGGTCTGGTTGCATCTCCTGACAATGAGCAGATAATTTCCAAACTTTAGTATTTGTCTGTTAGCTCTGTCTCTCCTGTGCTTGTGGGTTGATCTTAAGTAGAAGGTAAAACACAGAACATTTGCAGAGAAAACGCCTCTCAGTCCTGATGGTGGCATAATTTGTGATGAAGGTCTGCACAGAGAAGTTATTTCAACCAAACCAACATAGAAAAATGTGTCTGAAAGTCATCAGCACAGGTGGACTAGGACTGACTTTTTTTTTTCTTACCACAGAATACTCTGGTGTAATTAAACCTAGAGATACCTAAGAGTCTCCTTGAGCCTAAATTTTTTACCTTGGCTGTACGTGGGGTTTATGTCCACATTGCCTTTTATTTTTCCCTTTTTTTGCTGGCCATTGGGAGCAATTTGCTATTGTAGACACTATTACATGAGAGAACTGTGTGAGCAAGCAGTGACTTGAAGGTGAAAAAATCCTGCAGTGTTGTTTGCTTGCCACCTTCTGCAATTCCAGCATCAAAGCTCATTATAGAAGTGGCTCTAGGCCTGTTTGTTTATTTGTGCTCATCATCCACAAGGTATGGATGCATTTTTGAACTCTCATGTCTCTTGTTGTGTCTTTGATGAAAGAATTAGGAATGGAAAGTATTGTGTATTCCCAATCGGGATCTGCAGTTCCCTAACATCCAGAGAGACCTTGAATTTGATACTACTTTCCTGTTTTTTAAGGAACAAATAAACCTATGAATAATGAATGCAAACTCTGAGGCACAACTGTTTTCCATTCATAAACTTCAACAATAAAGAATGAGTAGTAATTTCTCAGCCTTCTGTAAAGCAACAAGGACTCCATATTGGGACTAGAAAGCTTCTGACAGCTTCTTCAGCTTTTGCTATGCCACAGTTAATAAATTGGTTCAGCTTTGAATGTTTTTTGTCAGCACAACAAAGGTGTCTCCAGCTGAGTGATGCAGATCAGTGTAGTTTCTGATCCGAGCAGTCTGAACTTCAAAAAATAAAGGCAAAACAAAGCCCCTTCCTTCTGTTTGTTTCTCTCTTGGCTTTCAAAACGGGAAATAGCTGGGGCATAACTTGAATAAATCAAGTAGAAAGAACAGATGAAAGTTATGGCATTGTATTTTGGGCTGAATTAACACCTGCACAGATACTGGAGTTTCTGCTTCAGTGGTGATGGGGTGAGAAATCAAATTACAGGAGGCCAATAACTTTCTGTGGTCCTGATCCTTTAGTTATTTATTTCAGCACGTAAGGGGTCCTGTGAAGAGGAGACTGAGAGGAGACATGGTCACCCTCTACAACTGCCTGAAGGGGAGTTGTAGTGGGGTGGGGGTTGGTCTTTTCTCTTCAGTAACAAATGATAGAACACAAGGAAATGGGCTCAAGTTGTACTGGGGAGGTTTAGATTGGACATTAGGAACAAGTTTTTCACCGAGAGGGTTGTTAAGCATTGGAACAGGCTGCCCAGGGAGGTGATGGAGTCACCATGCCTGGAGATATTCAAAAGACACGTAGATGCAGTACTGATGATATGGTTTAGCTCAGTGATGGGCTTGGCAGTGAGAGGTGAGTGGTTGGGCTTGATGCCCTTAAAGGTCTTTTCCAACTGTAATAATTGTATGATTCTGTGGGAGCCCAGGCAAAGTACTGCTTGGAGAGAAGCATGTAGGAGGGTGTAACTCACTGCCAGTACAGTGATGCGAAGGTTGAGGAGGATCTTTTGGTCTAGATGCTCTTGTGAAGATCATCTTGAACATTCAGTAGGGAAACCTGATAATGACTGGCTTTCCTACCTTTCCTCCTACTGTGGCCTGCTGCTTTCCAAACTGATGTTTGTCAGGTAGTAGAAGGAGGTGATATTTTGCACGGGACAAGAGACCATCCTAGATTAAAGTATTGTGTTTTTCAAGGTAAAGCTGCATTAAGTTGAGGAGAAGCAAATCAGCAACAGCCAAAGAATAATCTGTGCATTTTATCACTCTGCTAAACCCAGCTGTAAAATTTACCATAGGAAAGCTAATAAAATGGGAGCCATGCAAGCAAACAGAGGGCATGAGATTATTGGCAAACATTTATTTTGGCTCTAGTGGAGCCACTCTCCTGATCAAAGCGGTTGGAGTTTGAACCTCTTATGCTGTTCCCTGCTTGGTCTGGGAGTGCCCTGCTCTTGCATTGATGGCATCAGTATCCTCTGTGCAGCTGAGTGCAAGGAGGAAAGTCTAAGTAGAGAGAAAGAAAGTACGTGCAAGGCTGCCTTGTTGCAGCGTGAGACAACAGTAGCTTATTTTAGCTTTGCCAGCCACCGCCTGGTTTAGGAAAACAACCTAAGGCTTATTGTATAACTAGATAGTACAGGCATTATCCCAGGGCCAACAGGGAGTGCTTTGCCATCTTGAGGGCTCATGCCTGGCAGGCTTAGTAGCTCTGCAAACCTTCATCAACAGAATAACCTGCTGGCAGAAATCACCTTGAGCCTCAGGCCAGGCCCTTTGGGAGCCTCTTTGTCTGATCTCTTTGTTCAGGGTTCATCTCTTCTCCCCTCAACTAGAGCTGCTTGAATCCCTCCTGGCAACTAGTGTCCTAGCTGAAATGAATTGCTCCTCTGATTCTTTCAGGTTCTGTGGTTAGTGTCTGGTGGGAGGGGGGCTCACTTGGTGAATGTGGTGTTCTCGCTCGGTCTCTCTTACTGGGGAAATACCTAAAGAGCTTCTGGAAGGAGGTATCATGGACAAGGAAAGCAGTAGTATCATGGAGAGAGGCATAAGGAGGAGAAAGTTCTAAGGCCTCATGAGCAGGTTCTTTCTATGCAAACATATTGCATGTCACAACAAAGCCTTAGTTTTGACTTTGTGTTTTCTTTTCTCACCAATTTTGTACCTTCTGTGTTTTTCTTTTTTGATCTCTGTTGGGGAGATTGTTCAGATTCAGTTTAAGGCTAGTTCCTAGTGTGTTTACACTAAAGGGGCAAGCAGGGAGCTGGGCGTGAATGTACCTGCTACTACTGTGGCTCTCCTTGCTGCCTCGGGGCAAGACTGAAGAACCACGGTGTGTCCCTGCCTAGAAGGAGAGGCCAGAGTTGAAGAGCAAGGGAAGAGAGAAGACAGCAGGAAGTTAACTCTGTGGGTATTAGTCTACAGAAGATTGCTTAGAGTTTGGTTTTTTTCAATTCTTGTTTTTAAATGTCTTTGAGACAGGGCTAGGCTACAGTACTGTTTTTGGAGGCCTCCCTGGGAGTGTGGGCATTGAGGGGAAACCAGAGGAATCTGGAAGGCTGACAGAGCAATCCAAGCAAGACTTTCCCCTTGCTGTCCCAGGGGATCATATGTGACTTTCTGTCCTTGTATTTGCCACAGCCAGCCCTGTCATGCTGCGTGAGGAAGGTACAGCATCTGTCATGTGAAGTCCAGGGAGGCTTTCCTGTTCTAGGCTGGTGGAACACTGTGGCATGTGCCATGTGAGTCTGAGAGCTGCCCTCCAGAGGAACCTCCATTCCACTGTGGCACAGAAATGAGGGTTTCTGCAGTGTACAGCCATGCAGGGAGGCTGGTGAGGGGCAGACAGCTACGTTTATGGGCGGACTTTCATGCTGATCTAGGGATCTGCTGGCAGATCTGTTCATGTCTGGCAGTCTTGGACTTTGCCTGCTGAGATACAGAAGTCTCTGACTAGGCTGTGCAAGACTCGGTAGAAACACTGTAGTAGCTGCTTTATCTCAGCTTTAACTGATTATTGAGTGTATTTGTAGCATGCTGATCATTGTGTTTGACTGAGCTCTGTGGGAGCTCCTGGGGACCAGACCTCTATCCCACCTGTCTCACTAAAGCATTTTTGTCAGTCCTGGGAAAGTTAGGTAGGAATAATTCACTAAAGAGACTGGAATCTGTATTCTAGGAAGGTTCCTCGTCACAGTCTGTTGCATGAGAGCTGAGGGAAAAGATAGCTCTATGCTTTACCTTTCCAATGTCTTCTGGGACACAAACTTGATGTTTTGTTGGAATAATACCCTTTAGATGCCCTGTTCCCCTCGGTCCCCTTTCTCAAGCTGCCTAGCACTATCAAAAAAACACTCTGGGATTGTTTTAGGGCTACACTGGAGAGTGTAGACGATGGTTTATGAGAAATTTAAACAATGGATCTTTATGGAAAGACTAATATCCTTCAACATAAGTAACTGCATAAAGACATTTCCAAATCAGGAAATCTTGCCAGCAAAGGCTGAGAGCCCAGAATATGGTTGTGGGGTTCACCTGTGCCTCATCTCCCTGACTTCAAGGAGAACTGGCTGGAAATGTGCAGATTCTTGTTTTGGCAAATCCAACTGTTTTCTTGCTCAGGCTGCAAATCCCTAGAGGATGTTGATCTCGCCCTTGCACAGCTGAGCTATATTCAGAACCTGGATGTTGCTACAGTGCTCCTATTAAGCTTTTTGAGGCTACTTCAGAAAGGAAACTGCAGTAGCTGCCAAATCTATTTGAATTCTGGTGTGACAGTGTGAATATAGCACAGATATTCTGGAACCGCAAAGGAGTCATTAGCTGTCCTGAGATCATTGAAGATGAGCCCTGTTTTTGTTGCTTGCTCATGCACAATGGTGTCCCATTAGAACTAGGAATTCAAGGAAGAGAGTGAGCATTTCTTAGGCTGGAGGGGCCAAGCATGTTTTAGTTTAGAGGACAGCTGAACCCTTGAGCTGCCAAGCACTGAATTATTTGTAGATAACAAAGCTTCATGGCTCTCTGGAGCAAATCATACATTTCTCTTGCTATGGAGAAAGCTCCAGTGTAAGCCTTGCAGTGTGGGTTTAAGATTTAGTCTTGGTTATTCAGCTTAATTCCAAGAGAAAAAAGGCAAGCAATTTTTGTAACAGGCAAATGTTGTTCAGCTGGTACTGGCAGTGAGGCTCTTCAATGTCTGTGTGTGAGCTGCACAGTAAAGGGTCAGTGATGGAAGATCTTGATGGCCAGAAGTCTGATGCTTTAGAGATTAAATTCCCACTTTTTGCACAGATGAGACCTCCTGCAGCAGTTTCTACTACAAATGCTTTAGGGGAGCTGTTGCATCATGTGGTTGTGAAGGCTGGCTTGTTACTGTGGGCCTAGGGGCCCCTCCAAGTGTGCTCTGAGATATAAGGAGCCTGGCAAATCTGGCTAAGAGTATTCTGGCTACTTTTGGACAGATTTCAAGTAAATATGTGCAAACTACTGCTGTTGTGGTTTGGATTTTTTTGTTTGGTTTTTTTTTTTTGCTATCTAGTGAATCTTTTATCAGATAACAGACCCAGAAGCTTGGTGTCAGGAATTTGGGTTTTAGTCATTATTTTGTTGTGCAGTTGTGGAATGGAGCTGAGCAAGCAGTGTCTTGTGCAAGTGCTGCTGCTGAGTGTAGTTTTGTTAGCTTTTCCTCAAGGTATGGCTCTTCTAATATCTCATGGGGAGAGAGTTGAATCTGAAGAGCTACTGATGTGAAGAGAAAAAACTGAGCTTGTGTCTATATTGTGCTATTTTTTTATTAGTTATGAAGACCTAAACCACAGCAACAGTGATCACTTGGATGAACTACTTACTAAACAGCACAGCAGTTTAGAGTTGAACCCTGAGGGGTGGTGTCAAAAGCTGTGATGAACTTCCTTGGCCTTAGTTCCTTTTTTTTTTTTTTCAAATCAAAATGTAACAGAAATGGACTGAAAAATGCTCTGTCCCGTTTTGTGGCACTTGCTGGTTCATGTTCAACAGTGGCAAACCTCCCTAATGCAAATTAGACCTCAAAGACTTGCTCGTCTTTGCTGGGGTGGCACGAGAGAATTTTACTGCATGAGAGTGAATCAAGGGAACAGCGTGTTGGCTCCTCTGCAGTGTTGGTTATCTGTGCAGCAGGAGTGCCCTTGCTGCTCAAGGATTTGAGCTGCAGTACGTGGGCCATGTAGGCCGGAGGCCGTGTGTCAGAGCTCTGGTGTGGCCAGCTGTGAGGCACAGCTGCCTTAGCCGCACATGACACATCTCTCCAAAATGAGGCATGCAGCCCAGTGCTTACTACCATCCCTTGTAAATCTGTGCTCAGCTCCAAGACTCTCCTGTAGCTCTGATTCCTGCCCATACTTTTCCAAATCACAACTCAGCCCTACTCCTGATCCTTCCCATACATCTTTGGTCTCCTAAACATGTCTCCACACTATGCAACCAAAGATCATGTGCTGACCTATGCTTGGTTATCTACCTACCCATCAGCTATGCCAGCTACAAAAAGACTTCTGGAATGAGAGGTCTTGGGGATGTGCTGCACCTGAGACTGTAATTCATGTTTTTGTTTCCTGGGGCTTTACACTTAAAGCAAGGAACAGTTTGTCCTCTGCTAACACAAAATGTGTGTCAACATATTAAGAAAGATCCTTTTTTCCCTCAAATTTCTCCCCCCCTTTCCCTTTTTTCTCCTCCTACTTTAAGGTTTGGATAGATCCTAAAATCATGAGAAAAAATGCTAAAAGTTCTTTCAGTATGAATTTATTGAGAAGCAAGAAGAGCACACAGCTTAGGTACAGAGTGATTCACAAATCACTTAAAAACCATTAAAGAACAAAAAAATCCAGGTAGATTCCAGAAGGCTTAAGTGATACAAATCCAATGACAGGACATGGATCACTGGGAAAAAAAAAAAAGTCATGTTCAATCTATTTGGTCTTTGTTCTGTGGTTGGAACAAAATGTATACTAGTGGAGGCTACAGACAGGCCCCAGAAAAGGTTGAAAATGTTGAATGCTGTAACTGTATAATATTATGATAGATATGAAAGTCTTCTTTGGCCTGTGTTAGAAATTGATATCTCCATAACTTCCCACAAAAAAAAAAAAAGTGTTTAGGCTCTCGCCTTCTCTGCTTTACACTATTTTCATCCTAAGACACGAATGTTGGTATTGGATACTTTCTATTTGCAGCTGTATATTTTAGAAGCAAAAAGTGGGCTGCAGCATGCATTTAGAGATAAAATTACCACTAGAGGGTCTAGTGACTACTTGAAAATAGTGAATTATAAAAAGGAATAGCATCAGAACCACCATGTGAGAATTATTTATTTCAGAATCATTGTAGCATGCAAGCAGTTCACTTTGCTTAAATAGCTTTGGTAGTCTGTAGCTTTTATGAAATTGGTTTATTGCTAATAATAGTCTAAATAATTTTTCACAATAAAATCAGCACAGACGACAGTGACATGATCTTCGTTAGTCAGCCTTGCTTCAACAGTGTAATCTCCCTGTACGAGACAAACACAAAGCAAGTGATTAGTCCATTGGTAGAATATAGCTGCTGCTATTTCTATGAGGGAGCCCTCTTCCTAGAAACAGAATAACACTTTTACCCATCAAGTCCCTCCAAAACCTTTCCTGTCTAAATTCTTCAGAACTGGTAAAGGACTTGCCCATATTTTCTGCCAAAATACTCTCATCAGAGATGTCAATGTTGACAGGCACAATTAAAACAGTGCAAGGAGAACAAAATGTTTTGATCCATAAAAATTCCTTTCAAATATGTAACTTCCCATATTTCTTATGGGCAAGCATAATATGGCCTGTACTGTTTAGTGACTGAAAGAAGGAAGAGATGCTTAGTGGCCTGGCAATTATCTTCCTTGGATCTTGTGTACATTGTTGTTGATAAGATTTTTTTTTTTGAGTACCTTGGGGCACATGTGTGTATAGATGACTGAATTTGTGGTGAATTCCTATATAATAAAACAAGAGAGAGATTAATTTCAAATGGTGGCGTTAAAACTGCTCATGGGCTTTGGGGAAACTTGCATGTTTGCACTGCAAAAAATCTCGACATTAAACAAGCCATGTTTTTTTTCTATTGATTGAAACTGTTCTTGCCAGACACTTGGAGAAGAAATATTCAGCAGGGGAGGTGGCAAGGCTCATCTAACAGATTTGGAGGAAGAAGTGAACTAGAACTCATTGTGATTAGATTTTTTTTCATTCAGAGTAATTTTTTTGCTCATGGGTAAAAATTCTTATTAAAAGAGAATAGGGAACAGTCTTAGATTTTCTGACTCAGAATCCAGCTAATTTGCCCAGAACTGGAGTCTTACTGGTCTCTGTAGATGTTTCTAGGGCTTTTTCTCAGTCTAAAGATCTATTTGTCTAGGGCCTTTACTACAGGAGTGTCCTTAGTATGTTAAAGCTGTTGCTGGAGCAGGATGCTAGCTGACGTGAGCTTAGGCACTTCAGTGTGAGAAATCAAAAAGCATTGCTCAATACAGCATCTCTAAGTGTAGCTTTTAGGAAGGCAAGCTGGTGAGGGTGGGATAACAGCCTTCATAAGGAGACCCTGCTTCCTGTGTGAAAGCCTTGATGATGGCAGCAGGACCACCAACCTTCATTTTCCAAGGGAAGACTGGGGCATGTGAGACAGTAGCTATTATGGAGGCTCAATCCTCCCAGAAGCCAGCTGTACTTGTACTCTGCAAGTCTTGGCAACTCCAGCTCTGTGACACATGTCCTTGTTCCATATCACTGTTCTGATCTTGTCTTTTTCCTGCACCTGGACCAATTCAGTGTTGAACAGGCCCCAGACCTCATTTTTGAGGCTCTGACATAGGTTTTGTCCGCTGCTGAAGAGCTGAGAGCTCATGCTTTGCTTATGTGTGTGAGCAAATCTTAGGAGCGTCTGACTGACCACTGGAACTGTGTGCTTTCACAGTGGTGACTATCATCCTTCCTTCACCACTTTCTCCACCAGATTCTTTGATGCTCCAGATCTTGCCTTCTCCCCTTCAATCCAGTTTTTTCGTTTACATGGCTAAAAATCCTTTACTATTTACTGGTCAAATACAGCTTCGTGTTGTGCCCAGTTAAGAGATGCTGTGGTGCATTCAGCATTTGAGACCTATGTTGGTTTGCAATGCAGTTTGGTTATCTTCTAGAAGGAGACTTAAGCTGAGTGTGAGAAGGCTGCTTGTAAAGAGCATCTTGTAAGGAATGCCTGGGAGACTTTGAGCAGTGTCTAGAGTACTGCTTGTTTCTTCACCTGAGAAATTATTTTCTTGGCCAATAATTGTACTTTCAGATGCAACCCAGAAGAGCTCTATCTTTGTATCTAACATCATATATATATACAGTGGAAGACATACAGTTGCAATAGCTACCTAAATTGCCTTTGTGGTCAGTGAGAAGGAATGAGCTTCTCCAAACTGATTAGCACACTAAGGACCGAACTGAATTACAGCCTTGGTCTCAGGAGTCCCTTGGAGCTGCTTCCTTTTTTGCTATTTTAGGAATAATAATGGGTGAATCTACTAAAGACCTGTGATGCTGCATGACTTAGTGCTGGTAGAGAGAATCTGCTATCCTAAGAAAACCTCCGGGTAGTGGTGACTGTCTAATGCTTTAAGCAAAGCCACTTAATTTCACATTGAAAAGAATTAGTACTGTAAACACTATCAGATCCAGTGGAATGTGCCAATGTGATTGTTTGTAGTCTTCTGTACCTCAACCAGAAAGCCCTTCTGCTTGGGAGCACTGCTGTGACCAGCTTACCTGTGGGATTTCTTTGATTCCCAGTGTGACTGGTCCCTCATAGTAGAGGTGTTCTGAAAAGCAAAAATGACGATAGAGTGGTTAGACTTGCAACATGTGAAGGAAACAAGCAGCTGATTATAGATGCTTCTTTATAACAGCAATTCATAGTGCTCCAGTGACAGGCGTCAATGGAACTGCAAAATGCCCTGCAACAGCACTCCTGAGAGAAATGTCAAGATGTGTGGTGCCTTTTGGGGAAAGCAGGGCAGAGCCTGCTTGAGGAGGAGCTATGGCCCCTGTCTGAGTGGAAGAGGGGAACATGGCTTTGCACAAGCAAGTGAGTGTTCCTATGTCAGCATGCACCCTGCAAACGGGGAAATGAAAGGGGAGGGGTATTGCTGGACACAAGACCTTTAGCATGATCTATTAAATACCTGCATTAGTTACACTACACTGTTTTGGTAACTTTAAGAAAGGCTATCTGAGCTGAGTGTTTCTGTAAGTGTGGACTTCTGACTGCCTACTGAACATGACCTTAAAGTAATACAAACATGTCTATCTCGCTGATGAGCAAGCATTCACCAAGAAGTTAACAGTTGGTGACTGGAATAGAGCCCAGGATTTCCACCTTCCAATCCTTATCTCCCTAATTGCAAGGCATGCTTGCTCTTTGCTGTTGAAGAAAGGGCAACTTTGGCACTAATGGACAGAATTAGTAAGCTGTTCTGCAATTCCTCCTACTTTTTCATAGCTTACTGGGCCAAACTCTCCAGACTTGACTGAAAATAAAATTTGTAGATGTTTTAGGATATCAGAATTTCTTGCACAACATGCCCTCCACAAGTTGTGGAAAAGTCTAAGAACTTTTTAAGGATTCTCTTTTGTAGGTGTCATGAAATATTCTTTATTTTGATAGTGACAGAGGAGTAAGTGTTTAATCATATTTATTTCAGTATGTGCTGGCATTTTGATGCTTGTCACTTCTAGAGAGTTGTTTTAGTCCAGTCTCATTGTACTGCTTTAAACTGATTCTTCTGAAAGGTTGGAAAAAGGCCTGTAACCTGTTTAAGTCATGTGGTTCATTTCAACCTGCAGTAGGTATTTGAATTGGACGAGAGTCCATCAAAGGTCTCCCCCACACATGCTATGAAATGTTAGTCCGTGCCTTGTGACAAACTTATATGAAAGAATCAGGACTACAAGATAAACTAGGAAAAAAATTGGAGAAACCTGAGACATCACCAATGTTCTACACCTTTACATTTATAAGGAGCTTGTTACATGTAATGCTCTGATGATCCTGGGAGGTGGAGAAGATGCAGAACATCCCAGTGATGTCCTGAAAAACCTAATACTAAAACAGAGAATAGAATAAGTATGTTCTGTCTTGTCGCTGTCAGAGAGAGAGTGCTGCAGCACTCGTACTGTACTCTTTCTCCTCTGCATCCCTGGCTACCTCACCTGGACACCAGGACATCTTTTCCTTTTCAAAGAGCCATCACTATTTCTGCTTGCTTCTGCATGAAACAAGAGCCCTGGAGTCTGACACATCTCCACTGCAGAGAGCGATGACTCAAGGATTTTAAAAATACAGCACAGCCCACTTGTCAGTTCACAACTTTACTAGAATCTAAATGGGAGTTAAAGTCACTGCAGACTGTATAACTTGGGTGATGAGTGACTCCCTTGAGACTTGAGCTGCATGTATGTTGATGTGTGCTAAGCCATATTGTTAGGTGCTCTCTGAGTGGTGTGGACCATGCAGTGGTGTGGCTTATGGTTTGTGTGTTTGTTCAGTAGGGAGCTTTGTTTGACCATGTCTTCTTCAGTCAAGTCTAAGCCTAGCAAATCTTAGATGGCAGCAGAGGAGAGTAGAGAGAAAACTGGGCTGTGAACAATCACCCTTCCCTAAAATCCATCTCCATATGAGGACATGGAAACTCCTTTTGGATCACAAGGCTTACAGGGTTTCACCTAGGCTGTTGGACAGCCATCGAAAATGCAACATGCAAGCTCTGCAAAGCTTATATTTTAAAATGGTGTAGGAGTCATTGGGCCATATCTGGCAATGCTGAAAATCTGGCAATGCTAATCTCTCCTTCAATGTAGGTAGAGGATATTTTTTGCCCCACTTTGCTGTGACAAAGTAATGATTCCATCAGATCTAGATGAATGCAGTCTTAGGGCTCTGCCTCAACCTCTCTGAGAAGTTTTCCATGGTTGCTCTGATGTGTGGTAGCTATGTCTTCACTGTCTACTCAATGTAGGCACTCTTACGGGATGTACTATCTCTTAGGGAGCCTCCCAGATAGGTGTTGTGCGTCCAGTTTGAAGCCTGCATTTACTACTTTATGCTTCAGCATTACTCTTATTAGCTCTTTCTAAGCAACGTTTTGGGAGGGGTTGTCAGTAATCACATGGAGCTACTGGAGAAGGTCCAGTGAAGGACCACTGATAGAATTAAAGGCCTGGAACATCGCTCTGAGAAGAAGCTGAGGGAGCTGGGATTGTTCAGCCTAGACAATGGAAAGATTAGGGGAGAGCACATCGATATGTATGTGTATCTGCAGAGAGGGTCTAAAGAGGACAGAGCCACACTGTTTACAGCGATGCCCAGTGACAGGACAAGAGAAAATAAACACAAACTGAAGCACAGGAAGTTTCTCCTGAACATCAGGAAGGACACTTTTTACTGCATGACTGAGCACTAGTAGAGGTTGCACAGAGAGGTGATGGAGTCTACATCCTTGGATATATTAAAAAACTCCACCTGGACGTGGTCCTGGGCAACTGACTGTAGGTGACCCTACTTGAGTAGGTAGGAGTCAGAGGTTCTTTCCAACCTTGACCCTCCTGAGATTTTGTAACCAGGCCTCTAGAAAAACTCTTGTGACCTTCATAGCTTCAACAGTGGTGGGGCTGGGGGGAAGAATTATGTTGCTTTGAAAGTATGTCCTTGATGGTAAAGCCAGGGCAGTTTTCATTTTCAGCCAGCTGAGAGCTGCCAGGAAATAATATGGATTCATAGATGTGCTGAATTTTATCATTCATATTCACTTTGGACCATGACAACCTCCTCAGAGCCTATGCTGGCTAGATCAGACTATTCAAAGCCCATTCGGTGTTCCTCACACATTAAGATTTCTGCTATAACTCCCAGAAGTGTAAACATCCTCCAAGATTTTAGAGACTGTAGTTTATCATAGCATCCTTAATATACATTTTTCTCCATATATTCATATGATTTTACATTCATCTATTGAAAGAGGATGAGCACATCTGCTGCAGTGAGTGTAATTGTCACAAACACTGAGCCTAGCTCATTGAAAGGATTCTGTCTTTTTAGAGCAGGCCCAGATGCAGTTGCAAAGAGTGAACAAATGTTGAGAACAGCATAAATTACAATTCCTTTTTTTCCAATTACAAATTCTCCTATTTCTTTATTGGTCTGCTGGTAAGCTATGGTAACTGTTAAGCATGCTGCATCAGTGATGTGTTTTGAGTCCACCCTCTATTTTCAGCACTTTTTCTTGAAGACTTAACTGAAGGTGATTACTGTACAGCATCCTGGGAAACATTTTTAATGTACCACTGATTCAAGATGATAGTAATGTATTTGTTGTAGCAGTTTTTCATTGTTGTTTCTACCAAAAGTATCTTAGTCCTTTTCCCAGCCAGCGAGTAGGCCTCTAGTAGCTTTCAATTTGAAGCAGAGCTTTCAAATGTGTAAGAACTTCCTGAGGACTACTTCAAGTTACTAGTTATCATTTATCGTGAAGATGGCTCTCATCCCTGACAAAACACCTATAATGAAATTCTCACTCCTCTTTCTCAAATCTTCCTTGCACTGAAAATCTTTATACATTCTCACACTCTTGTGCTATATAAAGGCCCTGTACATCTGCACCCACCTCTTCCTTTCTCTATGTTTTAAATCTTTTTAGAACTTAAATGCTCCATGTTGGAGTTCTTCTAGGACACGATCTTGCACCCATGCAACTAACACAACTTCAATGAGTTTTAAGGATGCAGGAATGATCTGAGTAACTGTCAGCTAGAGATGTATAGCTCAGTGAGAAAAGCACATATAAATATGTAGCCGGGTGAGAAACATCCACTCTATTTACTGGGGAGGAAAAAGTGAGATGAGGAGCAAGACAGCATAGTATAATAGCCCAAAGACCTAACTTTTTGGTGTAGCTGCCTTCTCAGAAAACATGTATTTAAACTGTCCATGTGATACCCAGGTTACATGTTACATTCTCTGCTTTTATTCATAAATACAATTTTAGAATCTTGCTTACTGTAACACCTACTGAAAGATGCAATAATAAAAGAATGGAGGTTTTCTCTATGGATTGGGAGTGTGCATGAGGAGTTGTGCAAGTGTTCTAGTGATACCTTTATCAGTTGGGCCTGAAAGAAAACTTGCAGAGAATGCAACTAGCTTTTATCAGGAAGCTTTGTTTAAGCCTGCAAGCTGTGGTTGGCACGTTGCTAAATATTACCCTGGTAGGTCTTTTTCTCCGATTTTAGTGATTGCATTGGGAAATTTGTTAATTCTTATGTAACTTTTCTTAGCAGGAAATGGGGAATAGCCAGCACTTTCTACTAAAGAGGAAGAGGAGGAGATGGGGAATAGCCATCACTTTCTACTAAAAAAAGAGGAAGAGTTCATGTTGTACCACAAAGAATTTAGTAGTTCTGTTGTCATTGTCCTTAAATGGACAGTGGCCCATTTTACTTTCAACCTTTGCATTAACAATTTCACAACAGGGATATAGCTCAAAGAAAAATCTTGGAATCCTACTTAGGAGTCCCAGTGAGAGGTGTTAGATGTGACCTTTTCTTAACATAAATAGTAAATACTGTATGATTATGGTGAATGTGAAACCTTTAGCTATATTAAGTCTGTGAAAGTATTTCCAGCCATGGCAAAACTGTAGCATTATAGGAGAGTAAAGAAAAATAAAAGCACTCTGAACACCCAAGACTTTGCCACAATTGGCTCTTCTAAGTCTCTTTTCCTTGTAACTTCTGCTCTACTCACTCACATGATTGAGTGGACCAACAAAGCCTGTAGCAGAACTACATTCCCTCTCATTTTGGGAGAGGGAGGAGCAGGCAATTTTTGGCGTCCTTGTGGAAGGCAAGCAAATGATGTGTAGAATTATATTTAAATTCAGGTCAAGTCTGGCCAAATGTTGCCTGTACAAGAAGAAAAAAGAGGCTTTACATGAAAAGCTTCAGTTAAAAGGTCTATTTGCTCCTCTGTACCTTTACTAGGCTGCATACTTGGCCACTCACAATGTTGTCCTTGCTGCATAGCTGTAAGTCTGACCCATATGGTAAATTATGGCTGTAGTGAATTACTTCAGTTTTCAGCTCAATTCTGTGTTGTAAAACACGAGTTAGAATCAAATATCAACTAATTAAGAAATACTACATTTTTTGTTTGAACATTAGTCTGAGAAAGTTTCTTTCTTTCCCATGGAGTCTTAATTACTAAATAAATCAGCCACTGAACAAGAGGGTGTGTATGGAAAAAGTGTGTGGCAGAGGTCCTTACGCTAACTTAGGGATGCTTGTAAATGAAGATATATAGTATTATTTAAACAACCAACTATGGTTTTATATCATAATGTACTTCAATTAGTAGAAACAATCCCCTATCAATTTAAGATTAAGTGACTTGGAAACCCCAGGAGGTTTTGGCTTTGTGGCTTAATGATTGAGTAGCAGTTTGTGCTCATCTCAGCACTGACTATTCTTCTCAGTGTATCCTTTAAAGGATGTTATTTGGTACTTAGTCAGAATAAGAAATTTTTCAGTAATTCTGTGGTTGGCTTTTTTTCACTTCTAGTTCAAAACACGGTTGGAAAAACCTCTCTTATTTTTTTTTGTCTATGTGGCTTACAGGATTTACATAATTGATTGCTAATGCAGCATTTCTCTATTACTCTTTGTGATATTTCTGTGCTGTGTGAAATGTCTTAGTAGTTTTCCAGGGGCTATGTTAGCAGTAGTGGTGTACATGGTCTTTAAATTTATAGCCCTTGCATGTGAATTATTGCAGTAATATCACAATGGAGATGCAAGTGAAGGGAAGGAAAGCAGACCTTCTGAAAAGAGCTGGTGCTCTAACAACTCAAATATCCCTGAAGCTCTACCTGTTTATTTTAAAATCAACCTAAAGAGGTGACCATGATGTAAGAGGGATTCAAAACTAACTATGGATATTGCAGTCCATGAAGTCCAAAAGCATGATCATATCTCTTCTGGACTTCATGGCTAGCTTTGCACACTACCTGGTCTGGGTCATGGCATAAGGGACCTTGATGTGCCCCGGCTCACCTGAAAGCCAAGATGTCCCCTTTCTGGGGGAAGCTAATGCCACTGTAAACCAACTAGCACAAATCTGCACCACCTGTCAGTTTGACTGGCACCAACTGAAATCATCTGACTGATGCATAGGTATGTATTGAGCAGAAACAAGATGCAAGCCATAGATAGTATGAAATAGTATCTTGATCCAAATACCCATATTTAAGAATAATTCCTCTTAAAGTGAATGAAGAACTGCCTTTAAGGACAGGAAGTATTACTTGCTTAATGGTGAAGAACACAGTCAGAATGCCTTGTTTGCTTACTCAGCCAGTTCTGTTACAGAACTGGCCTTTATTTTTGTCATACTCCTTCCTCACATGACAACCATGTGGTTATTAATAGGGCTTACGACCTCTCTGCTATTGGATGGGGTCACATTACCACAGTTATTTTTTTATGGACTTGAAATCTCACGTGCATGCAAGATTTTGTGATTAAAAAGCAAGCAAACAGGTTAGGGGAAAAAGCAGGCTCTGAAATTAAAATGTCTCTGTCCTACTGTGTTTCTGTCAAGCATTAGCATACTGTTGAAATAAACAGAACATGGCAATGTATTGATGCGTTCAACAGCACAGCAGGTGCATCCTGCTTGGAGTATTTGGTAGCCATCAAACTCCTAGAGTGCTACCTAAATTACCTCCTTTCTTCTTTCCACAGAAAATCAGCTTAGAAAGTCCTGGCTCGCAAAGCGTTTCTGAGTAGGTTAAGACAGTCTTCCCGTTGATGATTAGGTTAAGCTTGAGGTACAGTTCTTTGATATTGTGTCCTACAGACAAAGGAGAAGGAGAGCTCAGAGAAAGTGCAAGGGTAAACAGCTTTATTTAAAAAAAATATTCCATTCCCACCTCCTGCTGTTTAAGCCATTGTATGTTTTCACTGAGAACTCCTGATACATAGAAATCCATGCTTCAGGAACGAGTCTCTTAGTCCCTTAAGGTATCTAACAGGGGATGTAATAGCATATAACTTTATTGTTAAATAAATTATGACCCTGACCATTCTCTGACTCAGAGGCCAACTGGTATATTAAATCTTGTGTCTGTACATCTAAACTTTCTTTCCTACTAGCAGAGAGGCCCAGTGGGCCCTCAGGAGCAGCCTGATTTAGATGGGTGTCCTTTACTCTGGATTGTTGGGAAAATATTTGCAAATGACTGTAATGTAATTTTTCCAGGCTTGTTTAACTTTGCAGCCACCTGAAAGCTGATGATCTCCAGGCAAAAGGGCACCATGTCTCACAGGAGGGAGGCCTTTTGCATGCAGGGAGGCATTCCCAAGTGCTAAAAGACAGTTGGCATGCAAACTTATTTTCAGCACCAGGAGTATACAGTAGTACTCTCATGTTCATGCTCTGATAGTAGAGATTCTAGGTGAACTTGAGGCCAACGGTCTTGCAAGAATGTGGCTTTCCTTGCAAGGATAACAAAACAAGCTATGGCTAATACGAACTTGTGCACCTAGCCCATTAGCTCAAATGCAGTTCTGCTTTTGACCTTTTATTGCTGATCAATCTAGCGCTGAAGGGTACACTTTCAGCTAGCACAGGTGGTGAGATGTTGGCATGACTGTGTTGCCTCAGGCCAGTGTTTCCTCAGCACTCTCTTTATACCCTCCTCTGCCCAGGAAGGGCTGTAGAGATGCCTCTGCTTTGGTCTGTGGGAGTCTCTTCAGCCTCCTACCTACAAAGGTCAGCCTTGGCAGTTTGGTGGTGCTGACACAGGAGTGTGGGTGCTGTAGCTGTATCATTCAATAAGACTGTCCCCAGAAGACTTAGCTGTGAAGACAAACTCTAGAGCAGCCCACACCTTGGCTATTTCTATGTACAAATGAAGGATAGGGGTAGAGGCTGAGGGCTGATACAATCTGCTTAGGGTGTCATACGTAGTCTGAGGCCAAGCTGACATTTCTATAACTCTGCACAGATTTTGAGATATCTCAGAAATGAAGCACATTCATATTTTATAGGAGATTGTCACCTTTGCTTCCTACTTAATACCATCACTCGCACATGAATTATTTGTTTATGGCTTGAGAAAATGACAATTCACTTACTTAGGAGCATTGCAGCTCTGATGTTAAAGGTGTGAGTTGTGATGTCAGAACAATGGTCAATGCTGAAAGCAAAATCTTGTTGGGGATCTGTTTGGAGACAGAAAGCAGTGAGTAACAAGTGTATTTTAAATTAGATATTGACTGTATAGACTAAAACAATAAAATATAGAAGTCTTACTAAAACCAGATTAGATATTTCTTTAAAATTCTCCAAGATGTGCTCAAAGCTCTCCCATCCTGTGTTTAACAGTTACTTCTGTCCTTTCTGCCACTTCAATCTGAAGTGCATTCAGATGGTAACATATATGAGGCTAAAATACTGTGGGGGTAAAAAGAACCAAGTGCAGGGAAAGCAAGTTCCTCCCAGTGGTGGGTAGTTAATACTCATTCAATGATGAAATTTTAGTACAACTGTTCTTCCCAGGTTCTGGACATCACTGCTGATGAGCCCTTGGTTATAATGGCACTCTTAAAATCACTTGTGTCACAAGATGGCTTGGTGAGACCAATTGGGAAACATAATCCTGAAGTTTAATGAAAAGTCAAAAACTGAAAATAAAATTGTGAAGCTGAGATCCTGCAGTACTTTTAAGATGGGTCCACCATCATGTGGCATTTCTAACCCAGGAAATACTCTACATATCTTCTTTTCTGGGAGGTTTTAACAGAGCTAGGGTCCAAGCTGATGACTGACATGAATGTGGCTTTTAGCAGTTCCTATAGTACACCTTTCTCTGCATCAAGCTCTGAAACTCTTGTACAAATGCTTGATTTCACTCCACTTCCATCTTGTTTGCTGGCCTCTGTGAGACTCTGAGCTATGCCTGAAGACTTGCACTCTCTGTTGACAGCTAGCAGCAACAACTGACAGCTTAGCTGCCTCAACCAATAGCCTGTGCAAGTGTTTTCCAGAGCTGTGGCTGAATGTGGAAGATCTGGCCAGTTTGGAAACATATCTTGAGCCTCAAGGTTTGCTTTAGGCATAGGTTTGTCTCTCATAGTGTCTCTCCAGACAGCCTGTGCATTCAACTTCCTTATCTGTGGAAAGCAGAGAAGCGGCTGCAGCATGGGCATAAGCAGCCGTAGACTCCCTGGTTTACATAGAGCTGCTGGTGCAAAATATAGACTTGGGAGTTGAATTCTATTTCTAAGTTGTTATTGCTTGAGGTAATCTTCTCACTGAATTGAAAATAAGGACTTGAGAGAATTTTCCTTTGATGCATTGGTGAAAGTTGAGTCACAAGTATTCTCTGTGAGTCTGAGCCATCATCTCTGTAGTCTGACGCTATTTTTATAGCAGCTGTCAGGGAGCAAGCCTGGGTGACCAAAACCTAGTTGCTTAGATGGGAGCATGAAATGAATGAAAGCAGTATGAGGAGCTGGAGCCTCCAGTTAAACCAGGTTCTGCAAGCACACATTGTCAGCACAGTCCAAACAGAGCTCCCAAATCGTAACTTCAGGTAAATGAAAAGAATTGTTTAAAGGATGGAGGTGGAAGGCACTGGCATTTCCCACAGCTCAATGTTCCCACATTGGATTTTTTCCTCCATGCCACTGAAGGAGTCTCTGCAGTTGCATGATTTGCTTGAGACAAAAAATTAGTGCCCAGAGTTGTTTATCAGCTCAAGTGTGACAAGAGTCAGAGTGTTGCCTTTCCTCCCTTTCCTTGTTCCTGTCAGCTCTCGCTTGGTTGTTACCGCTTCAGGAGCTGTTGCAATCAGGTAGGAGAGCAGTTTCCTGCTCCAGCTGGAAAGCTTGTCAAACTTCTCTTTTCTCCAGGACCGTTATGCCTGCTTCCCCTCTGGTCCCTACCACCTCTCAGGGCTTGGCTTCCGCTTTCCCCTGGACCTTCTTGTTTCTGTTTTGTGTGTGGTGTGATGATAAGGTTTAGGAAGCAGCTGGTCAGATTCAGAGCTACTGGAACACTGATGCCTACAAATAGTGCTGATTGTCAGCTGATTAAAATTGTTGGCTTTGCAATTTCCAGAGGGAGCTATGATCAAAAATGTCACTGCAACATACATGATGCATTTCTCTTTCCAAAGAGACTAGGCTCTTTTATTTAACAAATTAAATCATGTTGTTAGGGCTAGAAGTTGAATTTTTCTTATAAATAACCGTTTGGATGGAAAGGGCGTGTTTATGAAACCAAGCTTTTCTGGAAATCATGGGCTTCTTACAGTGAACCTGACCTCAGGTTTGTTGTGGTTTGGAAGTCTCATGCTTTTCTAGGTCTTTTTCTATGGGTGAACTCTTACCAAACGACATATTTCATGGTGCATCGTAGCCACGAGTGTCTACTGCACAGCTAGTGATGCAGCATGGGGCTGTGGTGTATCCACAGAAGTGTTGTCTTGTCCCCAGAGAGGAAGACAGTGTGGGAGCACTCATGAGAGAGATTACAGCAAAATTTGTGAATCAGTGTGCATGGATTTTGTGCTGTTACTGTTTGTTGCTGAAAACTGTAAACTTTACTGCTGACAAAAGAAACTCCAATTAATTTTCTGACCATGTCCCTGTGGAAATTCAGGCTATGACTTGGCAATCTTGGATATTGTGGCGTATGTGGGGGCCTCCTGCTGAATTTAATTGCAAGGATGGCCCGGTTGCTAAAGCTATGGTGCCAGGGAGCCTGGATTCCAAAACATGTAGGCAGAAAGGTTGCTACTAAAAGAAATTAAAGAAAAGAGTGACTTTTAACCATTTGATAAGCAAAGAGATTTGTAAATTCAGCTGTGCACTACGAGCTAAGGTAGTGTGCCATACCCCTCTTTCCTTAAATGTTGAGGAGTCCCTCGTGTGGCAAAGACAACTCGAGACAATTGCCATTTTTGTGTTTCATCTCAGATGCACAACTGTGAGTCATTGCGTGTCTCTTCTGGAAGTTTAATACTTATTCTTCCTTGTTTGCCTCAATCTGAAGTGAGCTGGTTAGGCTGAAAAAAATACATGTTATGTCTTTCACATGTGCAGAGCAATAACATTTACCGTTAAATCTCTAAAATACGTGGGGCTGCCCTTCAGCCTTCTACTTCCCTGCAACATTTCATAGTGCACAGTACTGTATGTTCCCAGACTTCCCTCCACCCACTCTCTTCAATCTGCTCCCTCTTCCATAATTAAAGCTCGAAACTCTTCAACTGGTTGCAGAGTTTTGCTTTTCCAGTTCAGTTTTGATATACTACCAACACTTAAAACGCTGCTGGAAATTTTGCAAACATGTTGAGGTTTATCAGTGAAAATCTACTTATGGGGGGGGAGGGGAAGGGTATTTTTCTGTATATCTATCTAGCGAGAAGGGCCAGAGCTGCAGTATATTTACAACTGGCATGAAAGTGCCTGGGAGGAGGATTTTGACTAAAGTTTCTCTCTAGACAGTTCTAAATCTTTCAGGCAACTGCTGAGAGAAAGGCAAGTCTTTGGCTTCTGTAAACAATCAGTGAACTGTAAGATCTCTTAGACTTGTTATTGGAACTTGATGCTGTGTCTAATGTTGAGCTCTCAACTGTATCTAGCAGTGAACGTGCAGCATTTGTTGAAGACTGGTTTCTGTAGTATAATCCTGCTTTGTGAAGGGCAATTTGATATGTACCTGGTATCTTGCCCCTGATCACTCCTTAGATGGTCTAATGTCAGCTGACCCCATGCATCCTGCCTCCCACTTCACCCTTACTGGAGATTTATGGCTCTGTTGGCTTGGTGTGTGGTTTTCCTTGCATACGACCTGTAGTGGCACCATAGTACAGATTTCAGCCTGGCTTACTTTTGCAACATGCCTACAGCCATGAATTTGGCTGGGTTTTCCCAGAAGGCTGAGAAGAGCTCTGTAGTACAGCCTAGAATGTCAGGTGAGTTCCTAAATATTTCTTCATAGAGTTTCTTTTCCTGCTTTCAGTCTTGACAGAGGGTTCACACGTAAATTAGCACAAAAGTATTTACAGTGTTGTATCTGTGTGACCCTCCTGGCTGCAAGCCTTATAGCTTTGATGGAGATGATTACCCCAGTAACAGGGACAACAAATGGGAAGACAGTTTCATGCCTGAGTTAGTGCAGTTATGGGGCCACCAGTTCATGCTCCTGCTGAACATGGGTGTGCACCAAACTACAGGCTGGGACTGCCCTTACACCTTACAGCCTCCTGTGCTCTGGGAAGTGATCTCCAGAAGGAAGATGAAGCAGCCAACCGGGAATGAAAATGTGCTAACCCACTTTGACTATTTCCCTCAGTGCCTGCACTGCTAGATGACTAAATGGCCATTACAGAAACTGCATGGCCAGATGGGAAACATCTGTTATAGGAATTTTGCTGTGTTGGTGTATAACCCTCCCTCTCCTCATCTTGTTAACTATCTTTTACTGGCTTTACTCTCATCTGAATCTGCTCTAAAATCACGTTGTTTCCATATGAGCAGCAAGCAAGCAAGGTTTGCTTGTAAGGGTCTGCATCTGTAAGTCTTACAGTGGTGGGAAGATTCCCAAATCCATAAGCTTCGAGTGTTTCAAAGAAACACTTTTAGGAGCAGATAAGCCACAGAGTTGAATGGAATGACATAACTTCACTGGGCTAGGGTCACACAAGGACAGACTGGTGCTAGAGGAGCTGGAAATTAGCACAAGGAAGAAACATATTTAGTAATTACCCAACACTCCTCATCTTCAAAGCTCTTATTAAAGTTAAATCATTAGTCCTTACAACATTCAAGGTGATGAAAGGAGAGGGAAAGAATGAGGAACTGTTTGGGATTTCAGATTTTATGTAGTCACTCAACATTTTCATTTTAATGTCTATTTAAATAAATTAACCTGAACGCTCAAGGTTATATTTGACACTGGAATCTACTTAAAAGGTACCGAAGAAGAAGCATCAGGTGAATTAGCAGCTCTCCAGTTGTGCATCTAGATTTCCCTGAGCACCTACAGTTTAATGAACTTCCCTTTGGGCCTGCCTCCACTGCATGCCACTGCCATGTCCAGACATGTCTGAGGGGAGCAGAGTGACTCTCTGTTCAGAGGGGAGCAGAATAAATAGTGAAACTCATGTTTATCATGGGGATGCTCACCTCAGACATGACCAGCTCCAGGCTTTTGCCTAGTTTGGACAGTCACTCTGGCTTCCTTTGCAGAAGTCATGATTGGTTTTATTTCCTGTACTTTCCAGCTTGCTTGGATAACATGGAGGTGAAGAAACAGGGAGGATGACAGTTCATGTATCCTTAATGTCCTGGAATTACAGACTGTGGGAATTCCCCTTTGCAAACAGTGGCATCAACCTGTGGTCTCTGAGGTCTGCTTAAACCTAAAGCTCTTGGAAATGTTTAATGGAGTGAATAACTCTCCTTTCTTATAAAACTTATATAGCTGTAGAGGCAAGCCCAAAAGTTTGGTCTCGGTATAGTCTATGAGCCAAAAACTCTCAGAATACTAGCAAAAGAAGCTTAAAATATGGCTCTAAAAATGTTTATGCAATATTTAAATCATTTCCACTCCTCTCTCAAGAATATTGAGCACTGGTAATGCAAAGAGCAATTATGTACTGCTTGGTTAGATTGAAGCATGGGCGCTACTGACTGGTGTTTTATAGCCCTAGTTCAGGAACAAGGCAATTTCAGTGTCTTATGAAGTTAGTTTAAATATAGGACAAAGGTTTTTTCTCTTGCTATTTAAAATAAAACTCATTGCTGAGTATAATGGATGTCTAAAATGGATGTCCAAATTTGTAAATATTCAGAAAGCGTAACTCAGAAGGCTGGTGGCATCTCCAAACATGTTGCTAGGGCACTGACTGCAATAGCAGCAGAATTTGAGGCGTGAGGAACAGGTGTGGGATGGAGAGCTCAGTAAGCAAAGGGCTTGCAGTGTGGTGGATGGAGAAAAGAGGAAGAGATCTGTCTGGTACCAAGCTGAGGTGACCCAGCTGCCACCCGTGGCCACGGAGCTGCTGGTGGCCTGGGTGAGGAGCTGTGTGAGCAGGATGGAAGACCCCATGAAGACTGCAGGTATGAGGGGCTCTCTGCAGCTGGAGGGCTGTGTTTGAGGCTGTCATCAACATGCATAAAGCAGCCTTGCTTAAGACTTAACATAAAGTTTTCTGCCTTTGTCTACCCAAACCACCTTTCTTGACAGCAGGCTTGTTAGAGCTGTTTGCCAGGGCTCAAGGGAAGGCCCAGTGTCTGAAGGTTCGTGGAGAGTTTCCTTGCTTTTGCCAGCAGTGATATTTGGAAATGGGGAGTTGTGTGCTTCATATGGTGTGGCAGAGCTTTATCTAAGCCTGTTTGAGAAGATGAATCTGAGACCCTAGGTTTGAGACATAGCATGTACAGATCTGTATTTTTATCTGATAATCCTGATTTGTCCTAGTTAGCTTGAGAGAGAAAGGGAGGCAGGGCAGGCTTCAGCTACAGCAGTGTAACAAGAAAATACCGCATTAATTTGGGCCCAGCAGGGAATGTATTAGAGAGAGAAAGTCTTTGTTCTTCTGTTCTGTTGGTTGGAAAACACCATGCGCTGCATGAGTAAGATGCATACAGTAACTGCCTGTATTCCTAATCAGATCTGTCTCTCCTCTCTTCATGTGTTGTTTGAGGGGGTTTATTGCTTTTTTATTATTGTTCTTTATACTGCTGTACTTGAGACAGAGACCTCTGGACATCAGTGCTTGCCAGTATGACTGGGGATTCACAACAGACTTGCAGACTTGTGTCAGAAATAGAACCAAGCATTACTAGAAACTGCCCTGCTGTTAGACACATGCCATGTTCTGGGATAGCAAGCTTTACTGCTGATTATACAGAACGGTAATCAGCAGCATATAAATGGGCTCAGTGTTCCCATTTTCCCAGGGTGGGTTGGAATCCACTGCAGGAACATGTCAGTAAGCTATAATTGGAATGGCATGCTCCCTCTGCTAAAGAAACTAGCTGGGCTCCTGCCTGCCTGATCACTGCTGGATCGTTTGACAGGAGCCATCCAACTTCAGGTAAAGAGAAAACTCATGCATTGAATTAATTTGAGGTAGCTTTCAAGATCCTAGCCTTTGGCAACTGGAAGCTCTCCTGAGTCTAAAAGCAGCATCTGGGACAGATCAAAGGTTTCAGATCTGGTATGTGTTGGTTCTGTACTAGGTATTTTGACATCTTGTCCCTGATGGCCACTGTTCCTCCCTAGTTTTAGGTTTCCATAAGCCTCCTTGAAGTCGATGCAGTATCACACCAACACATAATAATGCTGAAGTCCTTTTTGTGTTTTTCTGGGGTGTGTTAATTTTGTTGATTATTCCGGATGTTTTTGCTGATGGATGTTAAATTGCTGTAAGAATCCGATCTCCTGCCTCCCTTTCCTTTGGTAAACTATAAGCATTGTAGGGTCCAGAGCTGTTTTGAGGCAGTGTTGACAACTCTGAATGATGTGATGTGGCAACATAAAGAAAGCCTAGCAGTACTTCATATGCTTACACAGAAAGTTTTCTCTGGTGCAAACATGAGCAACTGTGATTTGTTCTTGCTGTCCTGACTTGATGCAGTGAATGTGCCTTTTGATAACTTCTACTTTACGTAATATAGGAGCAAACCTCAGATTCGCTGCTATTTTTTTCCCGTGGGGAGAACATATTTTCCTATAGCTTGTCCTGCTGGCTGCTGCTCCTCCTGCTTGTGATACCTTAGACTTGGTGGCTACAACAACCGAAATCAATTGCAAAAGTCAATAGGTGAAAAAAGTGTTTAGTAGTTTAGATTTAGCAGCTGGAGATAAACAGGAGGGACTTTCACACATAAACAACTCTCTTGAAGTCCATGATTGAGACCTTCATTGATTTGGTGAAGAAATGGGCCCAGTTAGGAAACCTCTGAGAATGAAATTAGATGGGAAATTTTAAAATGTAGTGATAAAAGTTCTCCAAGATTGGTCTCAGTGAAAGCATTGATACTGATTTTGCTAAAAGAGTCAAAGTCTAGATGCTAAAACTATTTTTTTCGCCTGAGTACCTTAGATGTATGAAATTGTCTCCTGTTCCTCCTTACCATTTGCATTTTGGAACTTACCAAATACACTCTCCTCTAACAAAAGAATAGGTAAAAAGGAATCAGAATCGCCATAAGAGATTGTGCAGGAAAAGGAAGTTTTAATCCTCTCTAATGAAGCAGAGAATGAAATAAATAAGGTAGTTTTAATTCATGGAGGGACCAAAATTCTAAAAGAAGATTTGCATGTGCACTTGTATTTGTGCTACCTGATTCTGACGATAGCTTTGGTTTGTTAGGATCTGGTGCCAGAAATGTGCATGTCAACATCTGGCCTTCCCCCTGGAATAAGTAAGCTATACCAGATGAGTAGAGCAGCGAGGCTATGACAGGGTGAGGGCTTGGACAGAGCAAACAAACAACAAAAATGTTTTCAAGTGAAATTCTGAAACTCTTTGATTGTTTTCCCGTTAGCAATCTATGCAACAAAAGATCAGAGGGGAGGTGGTGTCATGTGTTTTTAAATAATTTAGAAGCAGAAGCAATTGCTAGAGACTGCTTGAGGGAAATAAATAAATAACTCCATGAGAAGCATCTGGCTCAATCTGTCTGCCAAAGAATAATGGAAAAAGAACCTTCTTTTACCAAGTGTCCAGAAAAACATTTGCCCTGAAGATGCATGAAGTGAGATTTTTTTTTTCAGACTTTTCTTTGCCAGCTGAAGCTATGAGATTATTTAGATCCTTTAACTAAAGTATATAGTGGCCAGGGAGGAAAAAAGGACTAGTAACATTGGTTGATACAGAAAACAAAGTGGTATGCTGTAAAATTAGTGCTGCAAGGTTGACAATTTAGCAGAATCCTTCATAAGCTGGTATTGCTGATTGAGCAGGGGTGGGTGTTAACAGGTCTGTTTTTTAAAAGGAGAATTTTAAGAGAAATAGTATATTTAATCTCTCAGTATGCACGAGAAAGGATATGATGGGCTGAGTGTGAGGGGGATCCTAGTAGGACTGAAACTTTTTAGTATGGACAGGTAATCATCAGAAAATTGTCATCTAGGCAGTTTTTCATTCTCCACTTTATTTATTTATTTATGAAGCACTGAAAAATTCCCTCAAACCAGAACTTAACAGAATTTAGCAGAAGGGTGCCTATCTGGCCAGTGCAGCTTCTACACCTAAATAACCTTGCTGACTTGAAGGGACCATCGTAATGGAGATCCAAACTTGAGCTCACAAATTTAAAGAAAAACTATGCAAATGAGAGTTTGTGTATCTGTAAATGCAATCCCCAGTTCAAGCGTGTACTGAAGTGGGCAGTGCTGATCCCTCTTATATACCAGTATAGGGCATGAAGAACCTTTATAGCAATGACCTTGCTTCAAGTATGACAGAGCTAGGGAAGCAATCATGGAGCTCAGTGGACATAAGTTCAGTCTGACTCTGCTGTGTTTAGGAAGAGGCATAGACAGGTCAAAATTGTTCTCTAGAGGACCAGATGGCTCTGCTGTTTTGTGTAGCAGAAGACATTAATTAGAGCAAATTGGTTACCCATATCCCTAAATATGTTTCATTATTTTTTAATCTGTAGGTTTGCAGATGTAAAACTTGTGAAGGGTGCAACCAGTTTCACAATTAGCTTCCAGAGGCTGAAATGAATACTGGTCAATTGCTCCTTCTCCTGAAGCTTCAGCTAATGGCTATTAACCTTTCTTCAAATTAAGAGGAAAAAACAAACAAAGTCAGACATTAACTGGGAGATGTGTTTGTCTGTGACAGTAAAAAAATCTCATGTGGTCTGAACAGTATTTTATAAAGCCTTGAGAATATTTATTAAGATACTATCAGTAGTATATCTACTACTTTTACTCTCCTGAAGATCTCTCTGAAGTTCCCTGTTATTTACTCCCATGCACAGAAAACAAAGTCCTTAAGGGTTGATGCTCTCCAGACCCTTTTGAAGAACCTTCTACCTTATCAGTAACTTTTTCTGCACTGTAAAGAAATCTGCAGTTTCAGGCAACAGAGAGCTCTGAAATCTCCCAGGTCTTTGATCTAAACATAGACCTTTATTAATCAATGAGCATACTGGTCTGGGTTTGCTAGTTGAAACAAAAGCAGGCATTCTGAAACACTGATTTGTTGATGTAGGCCCAACTAACATGTCAACTAATATTTCAAGAAAGAGCCGTAAAAGTAGTTGGAAAAGGTTTTTCATATGTCTGCAGCAGCAGCCACCTGCTTTACCCTATGAAGAGGGCCTCCTTTGAACACTACATGTGAATGGCTAATTCATGGCTAATTAAGACAAGCTCACATGAATGATCTAGAAGCAGGTGCTGGCAGACATGTTGAGGAGTTCCATTTTGTAGACTCCAACTGCATTGCACTTTTCACTTTCAGGTGGATGCCTGACACTCAAATAACACTGGAATCTGCTTAGGACACTTTGCTACTGTTGTCTTCCTTTCTCTTCCCAGACAATTGCCTCTTAAAATGTAGCTGGAAAGATCAAAAGTGCATTATTGTAAAAATCACTCTGAACATAAATTGGACAGGAATCAGCCATTTGTGTAGCAAGTTCTCCTCACATCTCTGCATAGATTTGCCAATTACGGTCCTGTTTCCTCAGTCACAGGTGTTAAACTGTGCTGCTTTTATCTCAGGATAGCCCAGGTCTCTAAAATTGTGGTCATTTGAGATTTTCCTTGATTTTTGTTGCTTATTCCTGGGAGGAAGAGTGGCGCTGATAAGACATGTCTTGCTATTTATAGACTCTCTTGGTGTTGTGTCCTGTGGTGATACAGAGGAGGCAGCATACTGTCTATTTGCTTTACTTTTAGACAACTCATCTCTCAGCCTGAGTTTCTCACCATGGACTTGCTACTGAGAGGTTTTTTTCTGATGTCTTTTATATGACTTTTTTGTTGTCCTTGTTTACAAATGCATTGTACTGATCACTAGGGTCTTGTCTAGCTCTTCCTTTGATGCATGCCTTGAGGTCCTGGTTACTGAACGCTAGCCTGTTGTGTCTGAATGTGATCCTTTATATAGCATCCAGAACATGGAGTGAGGCTAAGAGGTTGATACCTGCTTGTAGCTTACACTTTATAGGGGCGGGATGCAGCTAGAGCAAGTGAATTGAGACTCGCTTCTGGGCAAAAGAAATTGCTACACTTTCTATGTCTGTCTTCAGTTATCCACCCAAGCTTCTCTGGTACAATTCTCAGTTATATTAGCTTGTATTTTTTACTTTAGTCAGATTTTTACTGTGTTATTGGAGAGGATTTGATAAACTGCAAAGTAAAAATGAGCACTTACCTCCTTTTCAAATGCTCACACTGAACTCTATTTATAGAGGGCATTCAGCTACAGAAATAGAATTGTGAAATACTTGGTGAAAGTTCTCTAAACTTCCTTAATCTTTACTTGATTCAATCCTGAACCTAGAGGTGAAATCCTGACCCTCTTGAAGCCAATAGGAATCTTTTACTAAAGATTTCATACTAGATACCTCACTGTGGCCACTGTATTGCAAAAATGTGTCATCTTCTGGAATTTTCGTGGAGAAGGCAATACCATGGGGATTTCTCATACTGAAGGGACATGCAGGGCAATCTTCCCCTGAAATAACTGAAGACTATGAGCAGTTGCCTAGCATTGACTCTATACTTCTTGACATTGCAAAGCTGTTATGAGAAAGCTTGTTGGGATGGGGTCTTGCTGAAGCTAGGCACTAGCATGTCTTTTCCCTTGTGGGTGAGAACAGTTGGCAAGATGCAGCTGCAGAACAAGTTATGCTCTTCCCATCTAGTTGTGGTTTACAGGGAAATGAAGCGGGGGCAAAGCTTCTACTCTCCTAAAGGGGTGATTGGTACCTTTGTGAGCTTGTCTCACCCTTGTGAGATTACTACAGGGCTCAGTAAGAGCAGTATCTTTGCCGAAGTGAATGTAGGCTAGGATATTTGGTTTTATCCTCCCCACCTGTAAATTTTTGGGCTTAGTCAAAAACACCTTGCATTTTTCTGCTTTCTACAAGCTACCAGACCACGAGTTGAGTCATCAGAAATGTGTATGCTACGTCCTGGTCTGATGCTACAGGTGTGGTAGTCTCTGGAAAAAGGTGGGGCAGAACATTGTGACAGCAGCCATGAGTGTTGCCACAACTCAATCTGACCGAGCTTAAGGGAGTGAAGAATCTGGCTTCAAACAAGGAGTCTGACTTAATTCCATGTCTATGGAATCTCACTTCCTACAGCTGTGCCCAGAAGAACAGAAAATTACTGTCAGTGTTGAGACTTGACCTGTCTGATCTCTAGCTTGTGCTTTTCAAGCTGTGAGTTCCTGCTGAATGAATGTACCTCTTACCTTGCTGTGTGTGGCAAACCCAAACAAGTGGCACAAGCTCTAAACAAATACATTTTGTTAGCTAGGCCAGTGGTGTGCGTAACAAGAAGCAATGCTTGACTGACATGTCCTCAGCAGACAAATTTCGTCATTTGAATGGGATCAAACTCTAGCCTGTGCCCCTGTGTTAAGGCATCTCATGCTGGGACCTGTTTAGGGAACAGAATTAACTGGTACAATGAATTCTTACTAAAATAAAGATAATACCAAAGCTTGTATTTGATATCTAATTAAACATTTTCCTAATGCAGTATACTCATTTGTAATATGTGAAGTCAGGAGACTTTAGTCTCCTGAGAGTGGGCCAGTAAAGAATAGCATTACAAATATTTGTTTACTACTTTTGTCCCTCACTGACTTTATTTTAATAGATGTGCAAAACCGAATGAAAGCTAGAGGGGAGCAAAAGCCCCTAGGAAACCCTTTGTATCAGGATGAATCGGAAAAACAAACTCTAGGGTGCTCATTTGCCATGAATTGCTCTTCACATCACGTGTGGAAAATGAATGAGGCGTCTGTGAATCTAATTCCCTTTGTCCCAGTTGTAAAGCAGACCAGCAGAACAGGAGAGGCACACGGCCAGCAAAGCAAGAGGTGGAGAGCAGGCACCATTCAGAGAATTCATTCTTGGTCATTTCAGTGCTGCTTGCTCCTTTTCTCCTCAACAGATTTAAAGAACAAACAAAACCCTACTGTCCCTGGGAAATGCCTCTGTGAAGTGCTGCTGTTGGAGTCTGACTGAGCTCTGTGGCAATGGCAGAGAACAAGAATCCTTCACTCTGTCACGCTGCTTCTCTTGTCACTCCAAGTGGGAGGACAGAAAGTTCGTCACCACAGCCTTGCCACACATGAAGAAAAGAGCAGATTAGTGCATTGAAGAGTCTGGTGTTCCTTAGTTTTTAACCTAACATCAAGATAACATTCCTAGTAATCTCTTTCATGTTGAGATGGATTTTTGACAGTTGCCTATTATTCTGAATTAGGTAATATTATTTCCTCTATTGTTTTCTATCTAAATACAGTTAGATTTTTGTGTGTGTCATCCAAACCAACTATATTTGAAAGGCTAAAAATATTCTAGCTGCAAAACCCAATGCTGGCTTGGGAGCGTAACCCTTCTGTTCATTGCCTGGCTTGTAAGTCCCTTTCATTGCATAAGAACAACTTTGTTGCCCAGCTAAAAGGAAAATGGAAATTAAAAAAATCTCACCACAGCTTTTGTAATATATTTCCAAGTTGTCCTCTTTGCAGACTGTGTGCGTAGGCCATTCTGTGCTGGCATTGATGTAAAGCAGGACTAAGATGAGAACAAGAACATTTGATGTCTTCATGATGGTGTTGGTAGCTTGTAGGATTACTCCTGTCTCTTACTAGCTCTCTGTGGAGGGAGGGAGGTGTTCCTTTCTTTCAACAAGGGAAACAGAAGTTACAACATTCGTGCCTGCAGAAGGATTAAGTGAGCCAATGCAGCCTTAGCTTACCACAACGTTGTATAAACAAGAGGCTAATCAGAATTGCAGCGTGCTGTTCCGTGCACTTAGACTTCTGCTTTCTGCTTCATGTTAGTTTAAACTAATGACAAATGAGCTAATCACACCTACTCACTTCATGGCATAGCCCTGTGTCTGTGCCTGCTGGAACAATGCAGTAGACTGTTTAGGTTTATCTTGCTGCCAGTTTCTTCTCTTGAAGTCAAAGCCTTTGAGTCAAGACTTCAGACAGGCTTATTTGGCCCTTCTGTCCACAAAACATTGTGATCCAAATTGCCTGATCTTAACCACACAAAGTGTGATCAAATTATGCAAGATGGTCAGTTTGGTTTCTGTGTTGTTCTTAGTAACAAATCTGCTAGAGGGAAGGGAGGTGTGTCTGATAAAGCTGACACCAAAGAAACAAGTCTTGAAACTTTCAGGAATGAATCTGCTTGACTATGCTAATTACTACATTTATATTCATTTTGTTCAGTGTTTCTTTGGAATGTCCAGTTTAACAGCATACCCAAGCATGTGAACCTGGACATGTTTTTTTTCCCTTTTTGTCGTCCTGGGTTCTTGGCTGTGTTTTATGTAGAAATTAGTGGCTGTTGCAGATGGCAGGGAATGATCAGGAAGGGGGTTGCGTCACCTCCAGAAAACTTCCCTTGTTCAGTTGAACATCCAGAGTTGGAATAGAATTTCAAAGTGCAGTTGTCAAAAAGGTCTTTCCCTGGACAGAGTGCCAGCTGGAAAAAAAGCTACAAGCTAAATTCGGTCCTACAGTAAATGTCTGCAGTAGTCTTCTCTGAGCTAGAAACAACGAGGAATTGGCTCTGCAGCATGAGAATTGGATAGAAGATCAATTTGGCCACGTCAGCCTTTCTTGCTCTGAAGGCTGTGAGTATCATTTGCTCTGACACTGAGTAAAGTTGAAGAGAGCAAACCCTATGTGCTTTCGCAAACAGGAAAGAACCTAACAAGACAATCATGAAATAATGCTAAACCATAGAGCTGTTCTCAGGCAAAATCCTGTCCTAAACAAGTGTGATAAAAGTAATCCTATAGCTTAAAGAGAGGATTAAGATTTCAACCATAATGTATCATATCTAAAAGCCAATTTAGTGCAATCCAGAAGACCTTGTTTTGAATAGTGAAGCTCAGGCCTTCTTTGTGTTTTTCAATACCATCATAATGGTAAATTATATGTTCAGGGCCAGAGTGAGAATCCAGGCAGCTGTCCTTAGGCACAGAACACGTACGAGTCACATAAAGAGATTTAGGTTACAGATCCGTCTGGTGTGACTAGACTTTGGTTGTACTCAGCTAATAGTTGCCAAAAACAAGCACAATTGCAAATGGAATCCTAAGGAGAGACAACATCTAGGATTCTTGTCTAGAATCAAGTAAAGTAAAGGACCCTTCCCACTAAGGTCTACAATGCCTGTGAAAATTGGATACAGCAATTTACCACAAAATGCAAAGTATTTCAGATCAGGACTGTGAGAACAGAACCTTCAGCTCTTTTTTAGGAAGGACAACATTATGGCTGAAGGGCCATTTGAACTGTCAGCTTAATGCTCAGTAACAATGAACAAAGCAAATAATATGATGGGGTAAATTCTTCAGAGACAGACCCCCTGGGAATCCCTAAATAAGCAAACAAAATCAGGGTCAGGATCTCTCCTGAGGTGAAAATCATTGGAAACTGGGAAAATATGTGGCAAAAATACAAAACATGCTTGCCCTACACTTACTCTTCTCTGCATGTCTGCTGTCCACACTGCTGGGAATAGGTAACTGAGTTAAATGGAGCCTTTGTCTGGACTAGAAAGGCTTACCTGGATGCTGGGCTTGTGCTTTAGAATCATAGAATCACTGTGGTTGGAAAAGACCTTTAAGATCACGTCCAACTACAACTCACACTGCCAAGCCCATCACTAAACCATGTCCCTCAGCACCTCATCTATGTGCTTTTCAAATGGTGACTCCACCCCCTCCTGGGCTGCCTGTTCCAGTGCTTAACAACTCTCTCAGTAAAGAACCTCCCCTTCCCTCTGCCCACCTCATCCCACTGGAACAGGATGTTGCTGCTGGTGCTCATGGCTCTCAAAGTACTGACTCAAAGCAGTCTTTCGTCTTTGCCGAAGTCCTGTGGTAGCTATTCTGAAGATCTTCAGGAGTCTGGGCCTTGTCTTGCAGAGACTTCAGTCTCAGCACAAGCATACAGCCTGGGAAAGTCTGGACTTTAGTGATACAAATCTTCCTGATTCACTGAGAGCAGGATGGCTGGGGCAGATCTCTGAGAAGAAACTAAATACAGCTTTGTAGATGAGCTCGGGAGCTCTGTTATACCCAGGCAAGTGACTGCACCATTTCCCCATCTGGTGCATAGACTCCTTCTTGCTCTTTTGAGACAACTACTTCATCCTCTCTTTTGGCAGTGCTCCTGACACTGACTCAAAATGAGAAGTCACAAGATATTTTTTTTTTTGTGGGTGTGAGGTTGGAACATGTGTCTGAAGTAGATTTTGGGTAGCCTATGTTCTGAGGAGAAACAGCCACGACAGCTAATGTTTTGGAAAACTGCACTGTCACTTCCACTTTGCCCCACCATGTTGTTCTCAGTGAGAAGGGAATTTTACTTTGAGTAGTTCAAGTTTACAATGTATACTCCAGACACTGTTTCGCCATTTCATTCCCTGTGTAATCCTTGTATCTCCTAGAAAGAGCTTTATTATCAACTCCATCTGTTCTGAGAACTGCTTTCCTTTCAAACAGCCGAAGCCTGTGGGATGAGAAACTACATCTAAATGAAGTGGTATCAGTGCTGGCAATGGGAATTCTGTTTTGGCAGGTTGCTTGGCTAGCCAACAAGCATATTTCTTTATCTGCTTGATTGAAGGCTTTGACCATGGAGATAAGCAGATAAAAAAATGCCTGTAAAGAAAGGTATTTACTTAAAGAAGGACAGTGGCTTCATGTGTCTAGAGCACTATTCACCCTGTTTGAATGCTTCTACAGTATTAAGGAGTGAAAAAGTCTCTTGTTCCTTATCAAGAAAATTATTGCATTTCTAATATAATTGGGAAGAATGAAAGATACAAAGATAACAGCCTAGTAAGCAGATAAATCTTACATCAATGTCTATCACTTCTTGGGTTGACTGATACCGGAATGTTGGTATAACTGTTATCAGCAAATCACCTCCCACCACCCTTCTTCCTCCCTCCCCAGGTAACTTATAACACTAGCCTCTCATACCTATAACTGATAGCCAGTACCAACTTCTTGGAGCAAGTATAGCAATAAAGAGATGATTATTTTTGTTTGGTTTTTCATTGTTGTTTCTTGTTACTTCAGAATTGAATTCTCCCCTTTTAGATTGCAGCCAATATTGAGTCATAACTGATTTAATAGAAAGAAACCTCTATTGATTAAACAACCTACTATTAAGTAGCCTAATTATAGATATACTAGTAACAGATACACTGTCATTATTATTTTACAATTGTATCATTTTGCACAGTTACAACCAAATACAAAACTAATTCTCAGATCTTATAACTCATACCCAAGTGTTTTATTATAATTCTGCCACCCTTCCTACCCACGCTACTTGGCACCAGAGTCCAAGCCTGTCTTTCTGTACTGGCACCCACGGAGCCTTTCAGGCACTGATGGAGAGCTGTGTGGGCTGTCTGTAAGGGTCCCCCTTGGTGTCCTGCATGGCCTGGGTGCACAGGTAGCTTTCTTCAGTGCTGTTTGTAGGTGTCTGCACTCCTACTTGCAGAAGATCTCACCCTCTCTTTCCTTTACCTGATTTTGTCTTATTTCTCTTTTTCTGTTGCAAGACTCATCCTTTTTTACTGCCTTTACCACTTTCCTTTCTTTACCCTGACTCTTTGCAAATAAGCAATTCACCTATTTCTGCTCTCCCTCCCCCTCCAGACTCCTGTAACTTCTACTACATCTGTACTCAAATTTGATGTTTCCAACACCTTTATTCAGTTAATATTGGCCTTATGGGGTATTACTGGTACAGCTGTGAAGGCATAGGCAGCTTCCTAAGACTACATCCCAAAATTGCCCTACAGTTATCTGATTCATACTGCCAGTATTTTGGTGGGTGTGTTGTTTTTTCATATGCTCACTAGGCAAATTATTCTATTCCTCTATCTACTTCCAATTAATGTAAGTAGCTTCATATCTGAGATGCTGACTGCACACCAGAGCAACAAAGCTGCATGTTTTTCATGTTCCATTCTGTACTCACACAGCATCCTTGCTCATGAATTGTTTTGATTACTCTCTGGGTTCCCTGCAGAGGCTTAGCTGGTCATGAGACCTGTTGCTTCAGCAGGGCCTCTTGCTTGCATTTGAACAAGTGCACCCATGTTATGGCTTTTGCGAAAATAGTTATGAGTATGTTGTTATTCCTATGCTCCTAGTCATGTTGTTGTTTTTGCAAAACTTTTACAAATGTAAACCTAAATAGTGCTTCATCAAATCTCAGCAATGGGGTTTTCTCTTAAGAGTTTCGTTTATTTAAAGATGTGGGTCTTTCTCTCTATTGTGTAAGTACAATACGAGGTGAGTCCTAACCAAAGTTTAAGTTCTTTCTTTGAAACCAAAATATTTCTTCTTGCCTTTGGTGTCTTTGTGTACACCTGTATTGTACAATGAGACAGGGAAAGCTTCACACTAAAATCTTCACTGATTTCTTTTCCTTCTTCTTGCATTTCTCTCTGAACAAAAGCTTTCTGCTTCATATTTCTCAGTGTTGATCTCCTGTTAGTGAGACAGTTGATGGAAATTTCTCAGCAAATAGATGAGACTTTTCAGAGAAGACTCCTTCACTCTCCATAAGAATTAACTTTTCCTCCTGTGCTTGTGATAGTGTATTTAATATTTTAAAAACACACAAGGCCTAGAAATGTAGTACAACCTAATGTGCCACTACCCCTTCTTTCCAGCTGCAACTTAGAGAAGGTGAGTTTTGTTTTCTGAGACTTCTTCAGTTGTGGGAGTGTTTGAAGTGCTGCCCTGTCAACAGTGTGCTGCCCTGTCAACAGTGTACCTGATGAGGCCCGTGCACTGTGTAAGCGCTGCAAGAGCAGAGACCAGCAGACCCTCAAGCCTCAAAAGCTCATTCTTTCCACAGAGTGGGAAAGTTTCTGGGACCCACCAGCCCTGTTGGCTGCCCCCACAGCACCTATTTGGTGGTCACCTGACTCCTCCTGTCACCCTTTATCCCTGCAATTGCTCCAGGACAAGAAGAAATGGACCCAAGTTGTGCCAAGGCAGGTTTAGATTGGACATCTGGAAAACCTTTTTCACTGAGAGAGTCATTAAGCTTTGGAATGGGCTGCCCAGGGAGGTGGAGGAGTCCTCATCCCTACAGATATTTAAAAGACACATAGATGAGGTGCTGAGTGACATGGTTTAGTGATAGGCTTGGCAGTGTGAAGATGGTGGTTGGACTCGATCTTAAAGGTCTCTTCCAATTGTAATGATTCTATGATTTGATGACCCAGCTGGGAGCTGGGGCTGAAATTGTTGCAAAGTGACAAAATTTGATGGGAGGAGGACTTGAAGATGGGGCTTCTTGCCATCCCTGGGGACCATAAAGCTGAGTTTTGCCATGGTCTCAGCACGAGAACTTTGTGGCTATCTGGGATTGCGCAGCTACTGGGAACACTTACTCCTTGTGAAACACTGTATACAACATGAACCTATGTGGTTTTATATAGGTCAGGTTTTAATTACTGTGTCACCTTCAATAGTAGCAGGCTACAAATGTTAGATACCTTGCTAAGTTTACATGTTCTTTTAAATTTAAAAGTTTTCAGGGAGAGTGGTTGGTGGTGTGAAGTAAATGAAAGAACTTTCTCCTCTTTAAAGTTTGTATTAAATGTTCATTAAACATTCCAGGTAGACAACGTTCATTAAACTGGAAAAGTTTGTATTGTTACAGTTTTTCAGGACTCCACCTGGAGTCCTCAGACTGTGAGAAAAAGATCCCTGGTTCATCTGATACCAAGCTAGAGGGTATGCACTTGCACCAATGTACATACCTTAGATCGTGCAGCTCTAATAGATATATGCAAAAGTGAAGCATTGTGGAGATTTCTTGTGGTTACAAACTAGATTTTTCCTGCAGGAAACTGGTGGAAAATTATGCTGCTGTCATGAGGCAACCGTGCTACTCGGGTCCAGAGGAGGGCCACAAAAATTATCAGGGTGCTGGAACACCTCTCCTGCGAGAAAAGACTGAGAATTGGGATTGTTCAGCGTGGAGGAGAGAAGGCTCTGGGGAGACATTATCGTACTTCGTACAACAAGATATTTCAGTACTTAAAGAGAGACTACAAGAAAGATGGGGACAGGCTTTTTAATAGGGCCTGTAGAAAAAGGATGAAGGGTAATGGTTTTAAATTAAAGGAGGGTAGATTCAGAGTAGATGAAAAGGAAGAATTTCTTGGTTTTATGATGGTGAACACTGGGACAAGTTGTTCAGAGAGACTGTACCATTCCCCCATCCCTGGAAATAGATCAGGTTATATCAGGCTCTGAGCAACCTGATGTAGTTGAAGATGCCCCTGCTTATTGCTGGGGAATTGAACTAGATGACCTTTAAAGGTCCCCTAAGCCATTCTATGATTCTATTAATATTTCTAGATTTTAACATTTGAATCCTTGCATTTATAATTTCCAGTATTTCAAAGACTTGTATGGGATTTCTGTGCTGTGTTTGTATAGCATCTTCATATAAAAACCACAGGTTATTTGTTAAAACTCCTTTTAAGTAATTTATAAAGTACTGGAGACAAGATGGAAAGATTCTACATTTGGGGCTTATAAACTTCTACTGCTACCAGTGGAAGTCATTGAGACATAGGTATGAAGTCAACAGCTGGTAACCAGGCAAGAGTAGTTGTCTGGTTTCCAGCTTTCGTTTATCACTATATTTTTTTTATTGGCATCAGTTGTACTAATGTGTCAGGGACCCTTCTGAAATGACGAAAAACTCTGTTCTCAGCCTCAAGGAAAGAGTCAGGCTGTCTCCTTTATGGCCTCTTCTCTTTGTCACCTTCTTTCCATAGGGGGAAAAAAGGATCAGGGTCACAGAATATATCTGATCATGATAGATTTGGAACAGGAAAGTGAGTTTTTCCTCTGCCATTTGTTTGCACACAGAAGGAAAATGTAGGACAAGTTTATTCTGGTGCTCTCTGAAGAAGATAGCCATACTTGTCATGTGCTTATGGTGACATGTGTCCATGTATGGAGTGAATGGCAGAATTTGGGATGTTATTCTTGGACAAGTGTTGCTGCATTTGTCAACTCATCTGTGGTGTGCACTTTTGGACATGGGACTAGGTCTTAGCACCACTCAGAGCAAAAGCAATGATACACCCATACTTTTATTTGTGGTTTGCATTGCATGTTTGTGATGCAAATGTACACAAGCCTGAGGCTGAAGAGAAATTCTGGCCTTGGAGCCATGTGGTCTCTCAAACTGTAGAAGGGGTGGAAGTGACAAAACAAGCTTTGGTGCAAAGAGAAAAGCATTCATCTGCTGCTGCTTCTCCCCTTCTCGGTTCCACCAACGGATCTCAATAGTTGTGCAGAGTTATTACTGTGGCAGTTGGGTTTTGAGGTGGGTGGGAGTTTTCTAGTGAATATCGTTCTTCTCAGAAAATACCACTTCACTGGGTCCAAAGCTTCTTATGAAAATGCTACTGCAGTATGGTGCGAATGTGCATACCAGCGGGGGATTTTTCTCAGCACCAGACTGCATTTAGCAGAAAGCTGTCCTTCCAGCGTAACCTGCATAGGTTGAGGAACTTTTTTGCCTCTTATGAGGCTGGAGTTCTCCTCGTCTAACAGACTGTGAGCTGACACGGGAGAAGCTTTGAAACCTCAAGCTTCAAAGCTTAAGAAGGAGTGTTTCACTCTGCTGTGCTATCCCTTCAGTGGACTGCTGCTCAGTGCATGTCAGTGGCAGCAATTTGGTGAGCAACCTTTAATTAGCTAAGGAAACAACCTCTGGCTTAGCATAAACCTGACAGATCTCTGTCAGGAGTCAATCTCTACTGTGTTACTTCATGGCTGTGCTCGTGAGCAGCTCTTCAGCCAGGCAATATGTTTAAATTGGTGTTGTGTGTGGATCAATGGCCTCTATTAACCCCCTGTGGCCCTTCTGGATGTGCTGAATTTGTTTGCCAACACTGCAGTGCTGGTGTGCAACTTTGGATCAATGAAAATTGGTGCTGGTTAGACAGCAAGGAATGGCACACTAGAACAGTTGATCCGAGGCATGCTGCCAGCTTTCATAACTCAGGTGGAAATAGGTGTTTCTCCATCCTGGCTAACGGTTTCCTCTGTGTTTATGGGGAAGTGACCCTCTTTGCAAAGTAACCTCAGTTCACTGCCTGGGAAATGCTCAGTGGTATCGACATACTCCTTTCACAATGCTCCCTGAGATCTTGTGATGATGCAAACTCAGCAAAGGACTAGTTGATGATTGATGTAAAGAACAGAGTTCCTGGCTCTTCAGGCAAATTCTGTTTACAGTTGACTCAACAGGGAAAAAAATGATATTTATAGATATCAAGTATCTATAGCTAAATGCACGCAGTGGAACGGTGTGAAATTTCACAGTTGTGTAAGTATTGTGTTGGGGAACTTGGCAACTCTGTAGGGTTTGGGGTTAAGTAATTGACCACAAGCAGGGATGAATGTCCAAAATAGCTACCCTTGTACTTCTGGATCACCTAGCACTGTTAGTCTTCCTCCCCAAAAATGATCCAGTTCAATTCCACACAGGCCAGGCACAAAACTTTTAAAAATATGCATGTAATCTCATGCTGGCAGGTATATAAAGAAATGTCTGCTCAATGAGAGCACTGTAAAAGGGAGAGCAATTGAAAGTGGAGGCCTGTAACCAGGAACACACACTTTGAACAACCATATATTGGCCCTTCCAGGCAAGAAAGCAGGCCTTCAATTGGGCGAGAATTTTGGTAAATAAGGAAGCAAAGGAGCTACAGATGAAGGAAGACTAAGTTTAAACTGGATTCTGATGGAATTTAGGAGAGAATTTCAGACTGGTCAGCCTATTGCCAAAACGTTTTGAGTCTGATGCAAATGAATTTCATAGCTGCTGCTGACGTTCTCCCAGATAACATTCTTCCAGCAGAAGCGTGTCAGCTCAGGGAGTTTGCAGCTGCTCTCAGTGAAGCTATCCCTGAGTTTATCCCACTGTTATTAGACTGTAGAAATATAGGCTGAGTGTCCCCTTAGCATCAGCATAATGTCAATGGCAAGAATGCAGGGGTGTTGCTTTTATGGTGACTTGTGCTGTTGTTCCAAAGGCTGCTTTGATGGGTGATCTCTCTCCCTCCATGTCAAGCATTGTTGTAACTGTACAGGGAGAGCTTGGTTGCTGCAACCAAATCTAAGTCTCACATGAGGAAGCAGAGCCTGCTACAGGCTTCTCCTTCTGGGGTGGGGTGTAAGGATGTGCTACATCCATTCCCTCCTCAGGCTCTCAGGGGACAGAGCTGATAAATGGGTGGCTTCAGGTGTGGACGTCAGACTTACTGAAGTCTGTGTTCTCTGCTCAGTCTCCCAAGGGTGCCAGTGCAGTGAGCTGTTCTCCACCTCACTACCTCAGCCAGGCACTCCAGTAGGCACAGTTTGGTGCGAACTTGCATCTGATGTGAGGGTGGGATAGAGCTGAGTGCAATCTGTGACGGGCGTTTGCCAACAAGGCAGCAAGTATAGATATGGGATTATATGTGTGAAGGGCCACTGCCACTCCTGTAATGTTTCTAGAGAGAATGCCAGGAGCCATTTTAGGATGAGACTGATACTCCCTGCTCTGTGCCAGTGGTGGGACAGCAGGGATCCTTCCTTAGTGGTTTGTGAAGATTAAGAACTCCAGAAACAGACAACTGTAATCTGTACATTATCCCTGGTTACTTGCTGAGAGGAAACAGTAAGAAAAGCATAATTTTTGGTCTAAGTCCTGGCCTGATACCACATTACAATGCTGACAACACTATTGTGCCTCTTTAGGATGCTAAACTTACTTTCTATAGTAAAAAGTTTCTTAGGGATGGGGCAAGTAATATATTGGGGTAGACTGCTTTTTCTCAATGGATATTCAGAAAGCATCACTGGGAGAGTTTCCAGCTCATTCTAGCTTCTGTTTCCTTAATAGAAGTCACTATGGATCAGAGCCACAGGGTATTTCTAGTATGGAGATTGCCAGAGATCTATAATGTATGGACCTGCTTGTCCCAGGAGACCAGCATGACTATGATAGATTCTCTTTAGAAGAGCATATCTAATCTCTCTTTGTATGCTAGCTTTCCTTTCCAGGTAGGCAAATACAGGCTTTCTGAGTTAGCAAGTACACAACAGTTTGGACTAGCTAAGCCCAATTTGGATGTTGCTGCAATAAAAAAGTGGGATTTTCTTAGAGTTTCCTTTGGCAGAGAAAAGTTTCACTAGCAGTCTTGGTCAAAATCTGTCTGAATCAGTTTCTTAGCAGAAACGTGCTCATCTTTCCTCCCACTTCTGTCACAGTATCTTCCAGAGGATTGGTAGTGGTGGGAAGGAGCAATTGCACTGGTTTTGAGGACTCAGCTTGCTGTGAGCACCCCAGCCTGAGCTCCATGCTGCCTAGAAAGATTGATGTGAGGAAATTGGATTGCAGAGCCTAGGGAGAAGCTTTGCAGACCACCTGGCCTTAAATTCCTGGCACTGCTCAAACTTGTCTCTGTAGGAAATCCATGTTCCAAGTCAAGCACAGGTCACATGAGAAAAAGAATTTGGCAGGAATATTATGAGTCCCTACTGATCTGCCAACAAATCCACCCCAAGCGTCTTGCTCCATGACTCTGTGCTTAGAATAGAGCAGCACGACTGACAGCCCAGAGTAGAAAAAATGTACTTATAGAAGTGCCTGGAGGTGGCTTCTGCAGGCTTTCCCATGAACCAATGCTGCTGCAAGCTGACTTTCCTTTGCACTGCATTCTCTTTTTACAGAAAAATGAAAGGCAAATGCTGAGGAAGAGCTTGAAAGCAAAGAGAACTAAGGTGACAGGAAAAAAAAGACATTCCTTCTTAGTTTTCTGTGTTCCTGCTGTCCTAGGAGGACTTCAGTTCTCCTGGGTGCTGTTTAGTCACTCAAAAAATGCACAAATGTAAGGACAATTCATACTTCTGTGCCCGGCTGACCTCCTTTGACATCAATTGTAGCAACTGGTGAGATGTTGCTGTGTGCATTTAAGTGCTGTTTTGTGCCTTGTTTTTCCCAGAGCGAGGTGCAAAAGAAAATGGAATTCAAAATGACTCTCATACAATTATAGTGGAAGTAAGCAGCTACTGAGCTCAATGCAGATGGCATGATGGGAAATATAACATTGCATCATCTCTTCTTTTTTTCCTCTTTTGTGTTAGGTGCTCTGTCACTATCTTCATGTGGGGTGTTCAGAAATTTTATTGCATTGAGAGCATCTGGGGATTGGGCGGTGTCTTTATGACAGAAGGCAGAGGTACAATCTGGAACATAAGAGGTTCCAAAGAAATACAAGGGTTTCTTTACTGTGAGGGTGAGGGAGCACTGGCACGGGCTGCCCAGATGGGTTGTGGAGTCTCCTTCTCTGGGGACATTCAAACCCTACCTGGAGATGTTCCTGTGTGACCTACTCTAGGTGGTCCTTTTTTGGCAGGGGAGTTGGACTGTATGATCTCTGGAGGTCCCTTCCAACCCTTGAGATTCTGTGATTCTGTGATTTTTGAGATGGTCTGTCAACAATTTGCAGTGCTTTAACACCTCTTTAAAGTGTTTGGATGATGTGCTTCACATAAGTGCCTCTTGGGGCAGGATAATTGGAAACATGGGACCTCCCGTTCAGAACCTCAGAATCTTAAGGACTGGAAACTTTGAAAGATTGTCTAGTCCAACCTCTCTTACCAGAGCAGGACCACCTAGAGTAGGTCACACAGGAACTCCTCCAGGTGGGTTTTGAATGTCCCCAGACAAGTGGACTCCACAACCCATCTGGGCATCCTGTTCCAGTGCTCCCTCATCTGAACAGGGAAGAAATTCTTCCTTGTGTTTGTTTTGAACCTCTTATGTTGCAGCTTGTACCCACTGCCCCTTGTCCTATCATTGGATGTCACTGAGAACAGCCTGGTTCCATCTTCCCGACACCCGCCCTTTACATGTTTGTAAACATGAATGAGGTCACCCCTCAGTTTCCTCCAATCCCTCAGTCTTTCATCAGAAAGGAGATACTCGACTTCCTTCATCACCTTTGTGGCTCTGCGCTGAAGTCTCCCAAGTAGCTCCCTGTCCTTCTTGAACTGAGGGGCCCAGAGACCACAAATTTTTGAAAATTAGAAGCCTGAAATTAGATATGTAAACCAACCCTTCTATGTGTGAAAGTACAGACATAGCTATGGAAGGTCCTGGTTTTCTGGGTTGCTGCTGGAAGATCTAAATGTGGGCGCTGAAGGGTGAAACTCTGGGCTGTGGTGTTTCCTAGAAGAACTGAGTAACCACACATTTGAATAGTTTTCCTTTAAGTTGGTGAAGGTGACTGTCTATGTGTTTCTTTGTGTGTTTATTTCTGTACCTGATCTAAACATAAGATATATGTATTTAGTTATAGAAAAGAAATATTCTATGTGTAATCAAGTAAATATACAAACAACTAAATATAAACATTTAAATGCATTTATATTTAAATGACCTAGGAGACAAATAGAAACACCTAATTACCCACTGGCATGGAGAACACCCTGAATAAAATTATTTTAAAATCCATGTATGAGAAAAGCAGCTGAGACCGATGGGGCAGTGGTTCCTCCCTTGGCAGACGGGCAAATAGCGTGGGCATGGCTGTAGTCATTGCAGGTGAAACAGTATTTTGTTTTTCTTCACATTGTCTCTTCCAGTGTTCTTCTGTCTTTATGAGGATGTGCAAGGACGACAGGCAGAGGTCTGAGGGCAGAGGTCGTGACATGCCTAAGGTCTGGAAGTCTTGGAGCTGAATCCTCCATTGTTATCTTTATGTGTGTTGGGACCATATGTGCCCCGTGACTCTCAAAGGATGGAAATATTTCTGTTTCCAGTTTGCACTAACCAAATCTGTGAGAAGGCAGCAAAGACGTTGAAGGAGCCAAGTTATTTCAAAGGCAATCTTTGATGACAGAGCACTTGCTTGAAGTTAGATGAGGCATCCTCTTTCTTCCCCACGCAGGCAGGGGGAGGTGGATGCCAGCCGTGGCTCAAAGGGGATTTGCACACTGGGCATAGTTTTCAAGGTAAAAACATCAATTTAACAGTGGCCTCAAAAGTTTAAAGAGTCTGAGGGAGTGAATCAAGACTTGTATCCTGCTCAGACCAACACTTGGGATACCAGAGCAAGTAGCCTGTTAATAAGTCAATTAAACTACAGAGTTAAAGCTGAGATACAGATAGCTTTTGGAAAAGAAAAGGACAAGACATAAAAGACTTGCATAGCAGGGGGGAAGAAGCACGTTGGAAGTTTCTCTTAGGGCCTTGCCTTGGATGTGCCTTGCTTCTGTTGAAGCTTTCTCTTTCAATTTTGGGCTTGGATTTTCCCCGGAGAGGCCCTCCCTTGCTTGGAGGTTTGAAAGAGAGCAGAGGGATGACTGGGTCTGGCTGGAGATGTCCTGGGTGGCTCTGCACGTCTATCTCCAGGAGAACCACCTGATGGTGCTGTTTACTCAAGTTCTGGACCGTGCCGGGCCCTCCTAGCCTGCAGAGCTGTGGACCTGCATATAAATCTGCCTCATCACAGGGCGTTTAATTAATAAATGATAAAAACCGATCTGCACCGCCCACCTGGCTCTGGCAGTGGGAACCCACCTCTCCGTGAGGCCCCAGGGCAACAACAAATGGAGGGTTTTAAGCTCGATTTCAAGGAAGTGCCTTGGAAAATGTCTGAGGGAGGCCATGCCTGGGTGTCTCTGCGTTCTGTGAAGGCTGACGATGGCTTACTAGGTTTTCCTGATTTATTTTGCATTCTCCTCACAATTTCCATTGTGGAGCTTTCCCGTATGAGGATTAACCATCACAAGCGGTGCAGTGCAGAGCTGGCAACCTCCCTGGAAATCACACAGCCTGAATAATAATGAGAGCAGAAAGCAGGACAGAAAATCCACCCTTCTGCTCCCTAAATCAGCACCGAGTAACACCACCCCAGACAAAGAGCAGTGCTTGGTGACACCCTCATTCACACAGCCTACTCCCCTCCCAAACCTCACTCTCTCTTGCAGGGGCTCACATCAAAACATGCCAGCAAGGCAAGACATACAAACTATGGAGATGCTCCTTCCCAGCACCAGGTGCTCGTTGGGAGGGCTATGCTCCTCATTTGCTCTGGAGGGTGCAGGCTCATGTTTGCCATCTTAGGGACCAAGATCCTCAGTTAAGGACTAATAGAATATGGGCAAGGAATAGGGGCAAGTGGTGTGGACAACCAGGGCCAACATGTGGGAAGATCAAAACAGCTCACCCTCCTGCCTTGCCTCTGATTGTGAAAGAGGGCAGGGAGTAAAATTTAGCCCAGGTTGTCCCACTCATTCCCACTACAGGCAGCATGTCCAGTGGGTCCCTCTGAAGTGAATAGGCTGGCTCCTCATTTGCTTCTCACTGTCAGGATGATAAGTCCGACTAGATTTCTTTCTGTTTGTGTTTGCTGCTTGCCTGTGCTGACAAAACATGCGTAGTTTGTAGCTCCCTGGCTTCAGCTGGCTGCTGTTCCATTTTAATGTGTGGCGTTTCATCGGAGGTCATTTACTCAGTATGTTGCTGGGCATTTACAAATATGAGCTGATGAATATTTCATTGTCATTCACCAGGAGTTGTGATGAAGCATAGAGCTTTGTGGCAGTGAGTCAGTACGTGATCAACTCAACTTGAAATTGTTTTCTTGCTGCGTCTCTCTCGTCAGACGTGCTAATTGCTGACGTTGAGGAGATAGCGCTGGTGGAAGGGGGTGGAATGCATATATATATTTATACAATAATACTCTTTTCCTCACCTTGATCCTACTGAAATATCCCTGGACTCCACAATGCTTGGGGAAGGGACTCTTTCGATGAAACAGCGAGGGCAGCCCTCTCTTCCCGTTCCCTCCAAGAGCAATAGGCAGGCTGGCTTTCCTTCCCGCAGTGCCACACCTCCCAGGGGAGGCTCTGCTGGACTCGGAGACTCCCTCTGAAGTGCCAGGAAGAGCGAGTGCTTGCAGCGGAGTAGGTGGTGAAACCGATTTGTCTTGCTGCAAAACATCCAAGTAGAAGCAGGGCACGACATGCAGGGGATGCAGGCTGGTGTTAATGCCTTCTTGAGACTGAGAAGAGCCTGGAGCAATAGTTCTGCAGAAGGAGACCCAAGCCATTTGTCTCAGAGTCCAATGATGATTCAGGCACCAGCATCATTAGGCATTTTATTACTGAAACAGCTAAAGAAAATGGAGGCTGGGACAGAGTACTAAGATTGAGAGCCACAGTCTGTAAGGGTAGTTTATCCATCAGCTGCCAGCTGAGAGGAGGATGTTGTTGTACCATGGTGATGAAAGAGCAGCAGAAAGCCCCAGTTGGATGGTGCAGATGTGCTGGTGGCAATGCCTCCCACCTCACTCACTGACTGGGGAAAAGCCAGTGGGAAGGTGTTCTTCTGTTACGGAGCTGTTTATGCCACTGTAAAACAGTTTGTATTGCACTCCTGGATTTTCTGGACTGTGCAGCTTTTGTGGTGAAGGATGTCTCACTCTGATAACTAGTGCTATGGAGAGTGTTGAGGCACAGTGTTTCCCTAGTGTGAAAACTCAGCCAAAGAGGTCCTGCAACTGTCTAGGCTTCATCACACTCCTGGATGGTGCTGAAGTAAAATTCTGGGGATCTGCCAGCAACAATGGTTATAGTAACAACATTAGAGGCAGAAGAGGGAAAGGAGGCCATGCATACCTGAAGTCATCTGCTCCTCTGTATGCACAGAAGCTTTTCTTTGCTGCCCAGACAACAAACATGGTCTGCAAAATGTGCCTGCTCTTTGTTTACTGATGGCTGGTCATCTGCTTCTTCAGAGCTACAGAAAAGGAAAGGTTTAGATTGGACATTAGGAAGAACTTTTTCCGTGAGAGGATTGTCAGACAGTGACAGAGGCTGCCCAGGGAGGTGATGTCTCCACTGTCCCTGGAGATATTTCAAAGCAGTGTAGCTGAGGTGTGGAGGGACATGGGCTTGGCAATGTGAGAGGAGTGATTGGACTTGATGATCTTAAAGGTCTTTTCCAACCAAAATGCTTCCATAATTCTATGAAAGGAGGAATCCTGTGAATATACAAAATCTGGTAGCTGTGTGGGAAGTAGAGGGTCATCTTGACAGAAGCCAAGGAGAAAGATTGGTAGTTTGGAACCAGGCTCCACAACTCTTCTGAGGGCAGAACATGAGATAGGCTCCTTTTCTTTACAGTTTTCCATCTCAACTTTGTCTGTGTTACACATTTCGTGCAACTCTCCATATTGCAGTTTGTCTGGCCCAGCATGTGCTTATGCAACAGGCTGCCCCATGCTGCATTGTAGGTGAGGTCCTGCAAAGCTGGTTGGATGCCCTGCTTGGTGTGAATCTCTTGCCATATGCTGTGCAGAACAGAGCTGGGATCTGGAAACTGGGTAGATGTGTGCTTAACATTGTGTGCCCCAGTCTGCTGGCTTTTTTGGGACTAAGCAGGAGTTTTAGGCTGATGACACTGCTGTTCAAGGGAGTCTGGTGTGAGCTCATGGTACATGAATTGACCCTCAGCGCCAAACTGCCGGGAAGAGGATTTAATCTTAATATTCTGTGGGGTTTTTACTTTGGAGTATTCATTGCTTTGTTGTTTTGGGTTCTGTGAAGTCTCTATTGCATGGACAGTCTGCCACTGTGTTGCACAAGTCTGGCTGTGTCTGTATATGTGTTTGTATATACATACATGTGGTATGTTTTCTTTTATTGTTGGTTTTGACACAGTTTCTGGAAGCATCCCCAGGAGAGACCTGGTTTTCTTAGGTACTGTGTCATAGCTGTCCTTTGGTTCCAGAGGTTGACTTCCCTTAGGAAGGGCCCAAACCCAGTGGGGACAGTGAGAACATTAGCAGAAGTAGAGTTTGGCCAAGGTAGACTTTTTGCGACTGGAAACTTTAACCTCTGTACTGCCAGAAGCTTCACTACCATGTCTGGGAAAATTGACATTTGACTCCTTTAAACCCCTCTGTGCTTCATGTCTACTTTTTTGAATAGGTTTTGGAAGTTTTTGTTATGTGGGTTTTTATTTCTCTTTAAACTGGACTGATGTCTTCACAGTTTTTTGGGGCTGGTACCCTACGATACAAAGTATTCACTGAAAACCACTGAAGGGCAGGCCAGCTTATAAAAGAAATATATCATCTGGAAGTTAGGTATATGGGAACTTGATGCCAATATTCCTGAACTGCAATAAAAGCAAAGAGTGTGGAAAAAAAATGTGAGGGGTATCCTAGACTCTGCCATAGTCTTTATTTGCCTTCTTATTAGATTTTTTAAAAAATATAATTAGATTTTTAATTTGACCAGTTGTAATGACAAAATGAAACTGATTCTGTAGCCTTTTCTTCCAAAGCAGATCAATTAACCTGTAGATCTTTAAAATAAAATTAATAACTTTTTGTAGAGTGAGATTTCTTTTCTGTGGGGGTGCAGGCATATGTGGGTGGTTACTGGTAATATATGGTACTCTGATCACTTCTCACTGTCTCTCTTTCACTCTCTTTCTGATGCATACAGATATTATGGGCCGAAATTTGCCACTTCTGTCATCCCAGAAATAAACAGGACTAGTCATAGGGCAAAACATGACTTACTACAAATATAAGTGACAGAAACTGTACCTGAAGAAGGAACAAAAATGGTCATTTTTAATAACATTTGGTTAGTTTCCAAAGTGAAGAGCAAATTGTATTATGCTCTAGGAGAAAAAAAGAATTGTAACCATTCTAGAGAAACTTGGTGAAGAGAGGACAATTACAATGGCAATTGCTATTTGAAGTAGAGTGGCTAAATTTTGATACAGGGTAGATTTTCTCAGCAGTGTTGCTGACATTTCCTAGTTTTTCACACTATGATTTTACATTACTTCAGCCACAAGTTAAGTTCAGATATTGCACAAAAAAGTAAATATAGCAGATTTTACTTTCTTTACTTAAGAAGCAGAGTCTGCACCTGTGAATGTCCTCCATTAGTCACTTTTCTCACTAGATATGAGTGCTGAATGCTTTGTCAGTCCATCTGTCAGCTGATGTCTTTGCTTGTCCATCTCTTAAGGAAATCTGGACTGTGGGAACTATCAAATGTATTTCAGATTTCAATCTGAAACTGATCTGAGTCCTCCTGCTGTTCTCATCTGTTTCCAGGGTGCTGGTTAAGCAGGCAGGGGTGCTGGTAGGAGCCCCAGAGAAAGATGGAAGGGATGGGGGAAAAATATCTCTGTTTCTATTCCTGTTACCAGCCCATGGAGAACCACTTGGCTACTTCCATCTCTGTCAGCCTTGCATTTGGTAGTACTGAAGACCAACTACAGACTGAACGGTGTTAGCAGGATCTTATCCACCAGGTTGACGAAGGTGGTTATCTCCCTTTGTGTGATACTTGTTATAGCTAAACATAAGGAAGAAAATCTTCACAGGCAAGGTAGTTGCCCAGAAACACTGTGGGATCCCATCTTTGGAGGTATTCAACTTTGGAAGTTGGACCTTTAGAAGTGCTTTTATGCTTAAATTGTTCTGTGGTCCTATGATTTTGTGCAAGTATTTAAGCAAGTGCCTTACACAATCTGTAGTGCCTCTGTAATGCAACAGAAAGGTTTCCAAGCAAATGTCTTCATGCACCTTTTCAGAAACAACCCATACAAGCAACATTACTGCAGCTTTGCAAGCTGCCACTCCTCACCTCATGCACAATGAGGTTTGTCTTTGTGTTTTCCTGCATATGAAAATGTTTATTAGACTCTTGTCCAGCTAAAAACATCTGCTTTGATGAAGAGCCTGAAATGGTAGAAAACACATGAAAATTAGGCCCACTTCATATCAGTGCTTTCCAGGCTCTTCAGCAGATTCTTATGGAAAGTCTTATTAAGGGTCGTGTGAGGGAGAGTTCTTCACTCTTTTCATGACCAGATGTAATTGATGAACTCTTTCCTCTTTTTTTTTTTTCCCCCTAAAGCTTCAGCCCACCAGGCTCAAACAGGCTTCAAACAACCAGTATGTCAACACTTAAAATTAAACAAAGAACTTGGCTTGGGTGTCAAGTGGTTGAAATTAGGATCCATGTTTTGGATCAAACAAATGCTGTTTAGTTCATATCAGCAGATCAGAGTAGGACACAGGGGAAACAGGACTTCTTTTTTCTTTAAGTTTTGAAAAAAGTTTCATCTCTTATTCCATGGGAGAAAAAAAAATACAGAACACTGTTTATTCACAAGTCTTCCACACATTCACAGAATCATAGGATAATTAAGGTTGGAATTGATCTTTGGAAGTCTGTAGTCTCACCTCTTACTCAAAGTAGGACAGGCAGTGAGGTTAGATCAGGTTACTCAGGGTCCTTAGATTCTCCAAGGACAAAAACAGCACAGTCTCTTTGGGCCATGACTCTTCCAAAGAGGTCAGTTGTTCCAAATTTTCTGGAAAAACACCAGTAAACTGAAGCCTTGCTTCAGAGGAGTAGGTTGCATTGTCAGCAGAGAACTGTGAGCAACCTGACTACGACTTGGATAAGTCATTAAAATGTCCTCCAACTTTCCCTTTCTAAAGTGGATCCAGTAGCACTGGAGGTGCCAGAAAGACTGTATCCTAGTTTGAGTTGCAGCTGAGCTTCAATGCAATCACAAGTCCTGGCATTCTTCTTGTCTTCAACCCTGGAGCTCGTCCAGTTCTGGACAAAGTCACATTGGCCTTAAAATCCAGAACTGAACTCTGGAGGCAATGTGGGGGGGGTTTGTTAATTTGGAGTGAAGGCAAAACAATGTCTGAAGGGCACTCTCTTGTCAGTAAAGTAAGAAAGTTCAGGATTTCTGTTTAAGATCTCATGCAAAGGTATATTAATTTTGAAACTTCTTCACAGAGACTGCTTCCAGTTGGGAATGTGGCAACGTGTGCCAGTTTAGCAGAAAGTTACCTCAAATTACTGCGTTTGACCCAGGAATTCCTGATGGGAAGATTATGGCCTGTGTTTTATGTGAAGCCAGACAACTTCTAGGCTTTGGATCAGCAAAGTTCCTGAGCACTGCATAAGCATTTGTAAAGTCTCCTTTGCCAAACATTTTGTGGTCTCAGTATTAGAGCTGCTTTCATGATTTTTCATGAGTGAATGGATGGACTGTAGAACAGTGTGGTTAACTGAGCTCACATCAGTTGCAGAAGCTTTTTGAAGCATCTGTTCTGAACACCATCAAAGACTAGCTATTTTTTTTTTATAAGATGGAAAAATCTCTTGCTTATTTGTCCCTGTCTCCTTTTCTATGGATTTGAGCTTGATGAAGCACCTTTACTGGGTCAGCTTCAACAGGACAGATGACTTTCTGGCATTTATCTTGATACCCAATGCCAGAAAAAAAAAAATCAATATTTAATAATTCCTTCTTAATACAGCCCTCTTGTGTCCTTACTCAGAATATTCAAGGTCACCAAGTGCTATTGAAAGGCATCAGAACAGTAAAAGCTGTGCTCTGAATGCTGTCATACGCTGTGTGTTGTTAAGCTCATAGATTGTTTTCAAGGTTTCCTTGTGACAGTATGTAATAGTAATCATAATCTGACATACTCAAATAGCTTCCTTGTTAACTGGACAAGTACAAGAAACAGCTTATTTGAACTGATGCACATGTTTCCTTTTGATAATGATGCTCTCTATCAGCCTATTAATAGGAGAAGCAATGTTTAACAGCTTTCCTACAGTCCCTGTCCCTTTCCGATCTGGCTCTTGAGCTCAGTCACAGTGGTTTTCTTTCATTTGTCCATCACCACAGAGGTCTCTGTTTTTGTTTTTCTAGGAATAGAAGGCAAGCTAATTTTATTTGGGGATCAGTTAAGGAGATCAACATGTATGACCACTCCCTAGTCTCCTGAGTTACTTCACTCAAAGTGAGTGAAGGGATAAAAATCATTAGAAGTGTGTGACAGGCTCCAAATTTAAGGAGATTGGAGTACCTAGAAACCCAAATTTCAGTAATATTTAATGAGAGCTAGACTCCTAGCTTTTTTTTTCCCAGGATGCTGTACTCAAATATAGGCCTTTCCCCTCCATTCTAGTCACGTAACAATGCAGACAGACTTAGCTTTGTTTTCCATGAACCACGAAGTGCTTTTCAGCAGTTGTTTAATTTCATAGTGTAGACTACACTGTTTATTTTTTTTTTTCTATTTTTTCCCTTTTCAAACTGTGCTGGTCTTTATCCTTCACAAATCTGCATGCTGTTCCATGTAGGGGCTGAATCATGATGGAGGGAGCCCTTCTGCAGTCACAGATTGTTGAATATCTCCTTCCAAGATTCATGCAACTTAATGATACATGGTCATATTTTACCTCCTGTTTTGATCACCTCTCCCACTTTTTACTTTCTACATTGTGCTCCAATTTTCTGAGCTTTTTGCTATTTGTATCTGTGCTGTCTCTACTTTTAATTTAATTTTACATTGCTTTTTTTTTATTACCTTTTGCAGACAGTCCACTAGCAAAGTTGCACTTGATAATGAGCAGGGAAAACCTCTCATCCTACTGAGTAACTGTAGGCCTTTATGCTTTCACTTGCAAAGAGCTGTGTTTTAGAACAAGCAATTTCTATGATGAGCAACTTTTTTCCAGGTTGACACTGCAAGTAACAATTGAAAAAGTTTGGAGACCTCGTCTGTGCCTATAAATACACCAAATGAATCTCTCTTGGCTTCTTCTGAGGTCTTGTAACTTAAACTATGTGGTAAAATTCAACCACTGAGGATTTATGAAGCTTGGGTAATGGCAATTTATTGACTTTAGTATTCTTGCTCATTTACAAAGACAGTCAGCTGAAGGAGAAGCATTTCATAGAATCATAGAATCATAGAATGGTGGGGGTTGGAAGGGACCTTTAGAGATCATCTAGTCCAGCCCCCTGCAGAAGCAGGGTCACCTAGATCAGGTCGCATAGGAACAGGTCCAGGCAGGACTTGAAGACCTCGAAGGAAGGAGACTCCACAACCCCTTTGTGCAGCCTGTGCCAGGGCTCTCTCACCTGAACAGTGAAATAGTTTTTTCTTATATTTAAGCAGAACTTTTTGTGTTCCAGCTTCATCCCATTACCCCTTGTCCTGTTGCTAGCTACTATAGAAAAAAGGGATGTCCCAACCTCCTGACACCCACCCTTTAGATATTTATAAATGTTACTAAGATCTCCCTCATATGAAAGATGTTCTACTTTATTACTCTTCCTTGAACAATGACATTTTTATTTCTCATGAACTGTTTTTTCTTCTTAATCTAAAGGCAAAACACAATTTCCCTTAATTTGACACTTAACAAAAGATTGGCCTGAAATACTTTGAATTCCTTTTCTAATAATTACAAAGTACACTGTCCAACCTTACTTTCTAATAACTGTAGGATTAAAAGCTGAAAATCAGACTGTTCAAGAATAACAAAAGTCATGGCTGAAATGTCCTCATTACTTTTTCTACAATAAAATAGCCATTTTTGACCTCTCCTTCACAAATCATCCCAATTTCAATGGATGCTCTGCTATTACCGATACCTCAACAAAAGAATAGAAACTGTTATGAGATTAGCAGAACTAATGAATCTTGATTGCCCATGATTTTGTGCCCTAAACCATCCACCTGTGCAAAACTGCCAGCTCAAGCAAGAGAAAACACCAACAGTGCTAGTCTGCTGCTGGATGAGTACACGTTTGTTTGCTGTCTCAGGCTTGCTGGAATATATAGCAGCTGAATTTTGCCTGCTTTCCCTTAATGGAAAACACTTACTTTAGTCTTTCTTCTCTCTCCAACTGCCAGATCCCTGAAACTTAAAAAATATAATTATCTGTGAGACTAACCCTTCTTTCAAATTTGGTTAAAATTAGCTATGGAGAAAATTCACTAAAGGGAGCTGACAGACAGGAATCAGGCCAAAAATACATAATGTAGCCATCATGTCAGTTGTGTGTGTCATGTATAGCTGTTAATTTAATACTACACTTCTCCCAGACCAGCCTGTGGGAATAGTTACTCCAGTGTCCAGGAGGTGTGATTATTCTGTTCCTGCCTCAGTGAACAGCTACTTGGAAAGGTTTGAGTCCCTCCCCTTCAAGCACCACTTAGCACTGAATATCGTTGCATGCTCTCAGAGAGGGCTCAGCAGCCCAAGGTTTTCTGTTCCTTGTGGATTTGGGGGGCAGGGCTTTAGGTAAAAGCATCAAGCCTACTGTAACTGCGGCAAGCAGGCTGTAACTGCATGGGACTCCTCTCTGGAGGAAGACCCTGGCGCTCTGTGCAAAAACTGGTGGTGCTCTGTTGTTACAGACAGAAATAACCTTTCTTTGTAGATCAGAGCTAACACAGTTAAGTTTCCCTGTTCCAGCTGCATTTTGGATTGTGTAAGACTCAGTCCAGCTCTTATATTTTGAGTCTGTGTAGAGTAAGGCTCATTCAAGTATATGGTAAGTGCTGTAACCAAAGTATCCATTTGTGTTTGGTACTGTCACCCCAATAGCAGAATATCATCTTGCACAAGTTCTACTGAAGAGCCAGTGTTCAATGCGTGGCGGGAGGGTTACCAATTTTAGACCTTACTGCTGCAGAATATCCATATGCCTGAATTTAACTTTGTGTCTGAGAACACTTCTCTTGAAATTCGTAGGCATGTTCATCTATGCACATTTAAGCTGCACAGGTTGTCCTGGCTAGGGTCTTCCTGAAATGTCTGTGTACCACTCTATGTCTGCAAGGGTACTACAACCACTATTCTACTGGTAGAAAGAAGACAGTAGTGTGATAGCTGCCTTTTCAAGGTGCCCTGCAGTGTTGAAGAGTGAAGAAAAAAAAAATATATTCCTCCATTGCACAGTGCAATTTGGTGAAGAGATTTCAGAGCTCTAAACTAGTTAGCTGTAAGTACTGTAAGCAATACAGCTGCATTAGCACAGAGCTCAGCTGGGTAAATTAGCACTGTGCAGCATAGACATATCCTAAATTTCTGGTATGGTTTCCTCAGTGACACTTTTTCAAACAGCTTGAAAATAAAATATGATATTTTTTTCACCCCTCTGAAACACTGTGCTGAGGAAGCTCACATGCATTTTTCTTTTTTATTATCTCACTATCTCCTCTTCTAAAATAAATTCTAACCTGCCTCATTTTACTTAATTCTAATTTTTTGCTTTTATTGGTGGCATCCTCTCATTCATCTGAGCCTGGATCCCCTGTAACCAAAGCTGTTTCAGCTAGGACACAAAAGATACTGCCTCTGCATTATAAAAGCTATGGTTTCAGTTCCCTCATGACCTCATGATGGAAGGCTAGACATGACCAGAAAAGGAACAGAGATCTAACATCATTATGTCCCTATATAAATCTATGCAGTTCTGATCACGTCATTTCAAATAGGATGCAGTAGGATTGGAAAATGCTCAGAAAAGGGCAAGAAAGATGATAGATGCTGTAGCTTTTATAGTATGAAGTCATATTCTCCAGTCTAGGGAAAAAAATGACTGTGGGGAGATAGATGAGGGAGTGCCATGGAGGCCTGCTGTGAACAGCGTGGACAAAGTGGGTAGGAGCTGCTGTAGGCTGCTGCAAGCAAGAGTACCTGGTGAAATTCACCGAGGGAACAGGTTTAAAGGTCTTCAAGGAAAAATTCTCCTCATAGTGACTGATAAGCAGTGGAACCCATTGTCACAGTGTTTGGGCAAGAACAAGTGTTTTAAAAGGAGTTAAAATGATGATATGGATTGAAGTAATTACTTTGATGGCAGTTCAGCAATGATTAACAGGTTTAGTATAAATCAGGAAGGTAAGGATGGATTATTCTTCTCAAAGGGAGAATAAGAGACTGCTATCCTTTGTCCTTCTAGGAGTGGTTGCTGGCATCACTGGGTAACCCACCAGGTTATTTTAGATATTAAGGTATCTCTTCCTGTGACAGCAAAACTACCATTTTTCAGCATAAGTTCTTAAGCTAAAGTTTTGAAGAGCAAAAGATGAGAACAGAGACACTGCTGGCTAAGGTGGATTTGCTTGCTCACTCTCCCAGAGGAAGAGTAGCATCATAACTGTACCTGTTTGAAAAGACTGTAAGAAAATGAAAGCTGCCATGTTGTGTCAGAGATTGATGCTTACCCTGACATATACCTCCCCTGCATCCCACAGCCAGGTGCTTAGGGAATTCCTGGGATTACATTTACATCAGGATGGTTCTGCTTAATCAATTACAGTGGCTATTTTAGACCTCTGAGAGTTGGACATAAGGGCAGGGGAAAAATGAGATACAGGCAAGATCATAAGAACTTTTATGAGGCTCCAATTGTGCAACTGTTTAAACATCTCATATAAGGTTCTCTTTCAACTTGCTAAGGAGAAAGTGTTTTTGCAAGGAGAGTCTCAGCTCAGTAGAGAATGGACTACATTCAATACTTGTTGAAATCTTACACAGCCAACTTTTCATAACAAGCTGTAGCTTTCTGTGGTATTTGTTTAATGGCTATGTTGTGATTTTCCTCCTCCTGGCTCCATCATCCTGAGAATTTGATGAACAAATGTAATGAAAATCATGGGCCTTTGGCATTTTTCCACCCTCCCAAGTGGTATGAGACCATTTTTTAAGCTTATGATTGATATATGAATTTTGGAGTTGATTTGGTGTTTGGGGGAGTAAACGCAAAGCTTCTGAGATCAGATAATTTCCGCCCATCTGAATTCTCAATCTGAGGCGGAATGATTACCGGAAACTGGACTGCAGGCAGTAAAATACAGGTTTGAATGAAAAAAACTTAGAGTTGACTAATAAGATAGTATGACTGACATAAGAAATCTGATCCTTGATCTTGGTTATGTGAAAGCAGTCAAAAAATAGTGTTATTTTTTGCTGGAAGAGTTTGTTCTGTCTCTGCCTTTATACCTGGCAGAGAGGCAGTAACTCTGAGGCACAAATCGGGAACTCCCACGCACAGCCCTTGATTGCTTCTTTTTCAACTCACCATGCAATTGCCATATGTGAATCTAGCAAGTGACACTTCCTAATGTAAAGCACTATCACTTTCCTAAAAGTACAAGCTTAAATAGACTGCAGGATTGTGTAAATGAAATCAATACCAAGCCTGGTGTGTGAAGGATGGACTTTTAATAGGAGAAATGCTGTGAGCTAATAACAAATAGAGGTTATTGATACTGTAGGCAAAAGGCCAAGAATCTGGATGTCAGAGGAACCCGGATTCCTATGTGCATGTGCAATAAAACACAGTGAATGCAGGGTACAGTGAAATTGTACTATGATGCTCAAGTCGTCCCCAACCTTTTCTGTTTTCATCCTCTGCCCGTTCTGCTGCTGAGATAGTCAACATATGGGTGAGGGCAGAGCAGGGGGTAGCCCTATCTGATTCTTCTGTTAGTGCACCTTTTTCATTTTTTTTAAGACCTACCTTTCACAGATTCTCTGAGCATCCCAGCAATATGCATACAACATATAGAGGCTGTTTGCAGAGAGTACAGGAAAAAAGTGAGGCAGCCTGGGAAACATCTGCCTTTGTCTCCTCTACATTGAAACAGCAGTGCTTCTTCAGAAAAGATCCAGAGCCAGCACGTGCAGGCACTGCAGAGTTGAGTAAGATGGATTTGGGTCTGGATTTCCAAAACACCAACAGGTAAATTACAATGGGCAGAATCTTCATTATCCAGTGATTTAGGAGGCATAAAGAGATACAACTTGATTTGTGGATCCCAAGTGGAGTTTTCAAGGCTGACAATTAATAATACGAAATCGACTTGTAAACTGAATGAATCTGACACAAGATCATGAAGAGAAAATTAAATTTGGAAGCACTAGTGCCATTTTTCTAGTTACTTGTGGAAAGAGTGTAGAACTGTGTTGCAGATACCTTTCAACTTCTCTCCTTCTGTGCTTTTCTCCTGCTCTTCCACCCCAAAATTCAAGCCTTGCTCTGGGGATTTAAGTATTTAACTTCTTAATCTTGTAATTTGAAGTAACAAGACAGTTGGGTGACATTTTACAAGATGAAAACCATTGAGTCAGCCTCTCATAACTACACAGCTGTTAAAATCCCCATATGACTAATCTCTAATTCCCAGCAGTCTACTGCAAATAAAATCATAAATTGAACTGTGCTACTTTAATATCCCAAATAAAGCTCCCACACGACTTCCAGTTCAGCTCAGAGTTTGGTTAGCCTAATACCATCGTGATGTTTATACAGATCACAGACTGCATTAAATAAAACTCTCCCCATAAACATTTGTGGGAGATTATATTAAGATGAATAGTCTATGAAACCTCCTTAAAAATGCAGGGTGCTTGGCCTCCTGTGAAATGGCACTTAGGAAGATTAAGCCACAAGAGTACTTCAGGAAGAGTATCTTTACTCCCTCACAACTGAAGATCTATTCTGAAAAAAAAAAGAGAATTCTTTTGCCTGCTCCATTCTTCCAAACTGGCATGAAAAGGGCCCTTTGGGAAGTAGCTTACTTTGCTTTCCAACTACAGGTTCCCAAGCCCAGAAGATCGATCTCATTTGCTCTGATCCCTTTCTACCTAGCTGCTCACAGGTGATATTACAGAATGTAAGGTAATGGTACTCTTTCACAGTTCCTTGCTTAGCTTTCAAAGTGAGGGGACAATTTCTGTGTTGGAAGCAAGCGAAAATAGCAAGGATCAAATGTATGCATTTGCAAAGAAAAGATGAGGCATGATCTGTTCCTGTTTTTAATGGCATCCAACTCAGAGGTGGGGCCAAAAGCTGCTTCTGGGCTTCCTGGGGATTGAAAATCATCAAAGTGCAGCTCTTCTGCACAGCATGTGATCTTTCTTCTGTGTAAGAGAGAAGTGTGATTCCTCCGCCTGGTTTTGGCGGGTCTGGCAGCACCACAGATAAGAGCTGTGGCAGGGCTGGGGCCCTCCAGGCCCTCAGATGCAAAGAGGTTTGAGAATGGATCTGGACTGTCAGACATGGAAGTCTTTGAAGATGAGGTCCTGACTAGGGGAGGCATAGTGAGTAGTAGGAGACTGGTACTTAGTAAATTAAGAATTCGCTCTGTGCTTGGCTTGTTAGATCAGGAAGTCTGACTCCTTCTTTTAGCCACCTTTCAAAGAAAAGCAGTGGTACAACGTTGGTATATTCTGGCTCTGTAATATACACTGTATTTTGAAAAATGGCTTATATCTTTGCTAGCAGATGTGTTTCACTTTAACTGCAGTTTCAACACTTTGTGAAAAACATTGAGTGTTACGAATTGCTGTGCTGAGGAAGCTTCCAACATACAGTCAGAGCTCCCTAGTTGATACAACATGAGGCCTTGCATGCTTCGCTTCATTTAGCAAACACTGGGACTTGGAGGGTGACTTGTGCCACTCTGGATTTCCGTACTATTTTTATTGTGAAACACACAAAAGGAGATCTCAGAAGTGCTACATGATGTGCAGCCTTCATGATTGCTGTCAGTGATAAGTTCTCACTACCCAACGTGGGAAAGGGAAATGCAAATGAAACATTTGTCTTCTCGGAAAAGGCTCCGAACTGCTTTAATCAGAGGGACAGGCTGAGACTTCCCTGAAAATCAGAACTCTCCTCTACTCCTGCCATGGAGACCAGATTATGTCTTTGCACTTCTTGGCTCTTGGTACAAATTCATAGTGCCTGCTCATCAGCTAGTGACATCAGGTGGTGACCTCTGCTCCTGCCCACGGAGGAGATCCTGCATATAATTAATCGATGACTGCAAACTCTCCACTCAGCAGAGAAGCTAAAAAGGCCCTGGCTCTAAGTCCGAGTCCCCCTCAATGTGGTCCCTTTGCCTTGGGCGGGTCAGGCAGCACTGCCCTCTGCGCTGCAGCTGCTCTAAACTGCAGCAACATGCTGCTTCAGAGTTGGCAGTCTGGCAGCTGACAACATCCCTGCGTGGATGCAGACTTTTACAAGGAGATGCAAAATGTCAGGGATTTTATCTATGCAACCTGCCCCTACTGTGCAGTCCAGAGGGGATGCACAGTACAGAAAGACGGGTGAGATTAAGCAAATAATCACACAGACACACACAAGAACTTTTGCTGAGTTTAATTTTGAGAGGGGATTTATTTTTAGGACATAGGTTTATTTCTGTTGGCTGTCCACATACCTGCATGAAGTAAGCTTTCACCTCCTTTTGACAGAGAAGACCCCCTGATCTATCCAGGGTAGCAGCAGGGCTTTCGTTCACCCTTCTACTTTGGGCTGCTATTTTAGCATCTCTGTCTTTGCACTGCACCTGGTTATAGTGCTCAGCTTGTACTGTGCTATCTCTGTTGTCACTACCACACCCTGGTCCCCATTAGACCAAGAGAAAAACGTCTCTTCTCACATGAGGTGTAAAAGTCTTAGGAATCATCTTTGCCATGACACCAGTCTCCCACAGGACAAATCCCAGCTTAATGGCAATTGTAGTAAAACGCTGAGGGGATTGGTACATACCTGCAGAAAGAAAGGAAGAACTCTGTAGGCTGAAGTAACATGAACATTTTGATTCTTGTCCTCTCTGTCTTTTCAGGTTTTTAGTTTGTTTTTGTCTCTCACATTTTTTCCGAGATGGCTTATGCTGCCAGTGAAAATCTAACTTGATCTTTCTCTTGGAAGTAAATATAGTCTAGTTTGTTCAACACTGGTCAGATGTTTCTGGTTAGAAGGGGAATGGAAAAGGAAAAAAAAATTTAAAAAATCTTTTTTTGTTATATAAACTGAGATCTGGTGTCCCCTACCCTCTGGCTTTTAGCAGCTAAGGTGGTTTACAGCAAGAATGAGTTATCTGGCATGAATATATTCTAGGAAGAATATTATTCTGAGGTTTCCAGAGATCGAAAATTAGTTTTTAAATAGGAGAGTTTTACTACCTGTGTTACCTGCTTTGTGCAGGGTGACCAAGATAATGAAGGGAGTGGAGCATCTCCCTTATGATGAAAGGCTGAGGGAGCTGGGACTGTTTAGTTTCTAGAAGAGGAGACTGAGGGATGACCTCGTTAATGTTTACAAATACATAATGGGCAGGTGTCACGAGGACGGAGCCAGGCTGTTCTCAGTGATGGCCAATGATAGGACAAGGGGCAATGAATACAAACTGGAACATAAGAGGTTCCAAAGAAACACAAGGAGGAATTTCTTCACTGTGAGGGTGATGGAGCACTGGCACAGGCTGCCCAGATGGGTTGTGGAGTCTCCTCTCTGGAGACCTTCAAAACCCACCTGGAGGTCAAAATTTTGCCCTTAACTGAGAGGCTTCTGGCTATCACTTCTGGTTTCATTGTGATTAAAATGTAGTTACCAAGCGTACCACTTACCAACCTCATGCCATAGGTGCAAAAGATGCATCTTGTCGTCTGCACCTCTGTGGGATAGTTGTGTGAAGAGCTGCAGTTCCACCCTTAGCTGCTGCTTTCCCTGTCCGCGAGAGCAGGTGTCTCTCACACCGCTGCTGCCTCTTATCCCTCCAAAAACTGAGGACTGCCTGTGTCTTGTCCTGGCACTTTGTTCTAGATCAAATACCAAGCCTGTGAAGTTAGCCAGTGCACAAAGCTATCAAGCTTCATGCATTTATTTTGACTGTACAGCATGGACTTCTGGAGCCGTGTTATTTCATCTGACTTTCACGCATCTGTTTTTAAAATGTAAGATTCTAATGTGGGTGACTACAAGGAAGAGCTTGTGAACCAAACCTCAACAACATCAAAAATCTGAAAACAAATAAGTCTCCTCAGAATTCATAATTGTTTAAAAAACTGGTCTATTTCTATAGCAGTCTGATGAGGATATGAGTCATTAATTTTGAATGCTAATGGTTGGTGAGTACTGGTGAGAAGGGTGGGTATGCACTCCAATGAATCAGACATGGTTGAGTTTAATACTGATCAGAAGAGCTAGAAACGTTAAGGAAACCAGCTGCACATTCAGGTTTTATTGTGGGAAAGACTGCCGGTTGTGCTATTGGGAAGCTTTTCAGCTAATGAAGTGCGTGGGCTATTTTCATGGCATCTAGCCAGTCATGTGAAATAATGCATGGAAGAGTAAGGTAACGATAAGTAAGGACGAGAAGTTGTTAGTCTTGTATCTACATTTCCTGGGGCAGCTAAAAGGTGGGTGGGAGATCCCTTTTGTTCTTACCTGTGACTATGTGTAGGCTAAGGCATATGCCTAAGCAGCTCTCAGTTCTCGATATTTTTGAGCATTGCTTTCTTTTTACAGGTTTGTTTTTACAGTTTTTACAGTTTGCACATGCTTTTACCTAGTTCTTTGCACACAAAGACATATGAACTAAAGCACTTGCAAGTTTTTCATGTTTTTCATCCTTTTTCTTCAAAATAACAATTGAATATACCTCAAGGAAATCCCATCTGGTAAAATCTTCTCTTAACCCTGATATATTTGGTGAGGAAATACTATGAAGCATCTGATCACCTCAAACTGTGTTTTCCAGCCATACGCCTGCAGAGGATCCTGAGCAGAGAGAAGAGTGCCTGATTTTCTGTTCTAAGATTGTGTGGAATAGCAACCACTCCACAGTAAAAGATCCTTTTGCATTTTTTCCCACGTTTCCCCACATGCCTCTGGAATGTAGAAAGTCATACTTTTGAACACGTTGAGAGTCAATACATGTTGCAATATTTGAGGTAAGTGCTATTAGAAGGAGTAACCCAACTGTGTGTGAATGTGGTACTGTGTGCAGGTTACACAAAGCAGTTTATCCAAAATTTTAGGGTAAATTTGTAGTATGGTTGTAATAAGGACATAATAAGGAAAATACTTTATCCAGATTGATGGACCTAATGCTGCCATTTTCCTGGCACCTGGGCTAAGGTCTCAGTTGAGTGCCTCCAAAATCTTCCAGCAAGCAAAGACTAAGCCAAGCACAGGGCTGAGAGATGGAAAGCCTGGAGGGAGATTCACTGTGGTAAGTCTGGCAGAATAAAAGCAGAAAGAGAAGGATTTTTTGGAGATTAGGTACTTGTAAGGAGTGGTGGGGGTTATACAGATATTATCCTTCACCTAGGTTCCCAGGCAGAAGGGTGAGCATGCAGTACTTTTTGCAATCTGTTCTTCTATTTGAGAATGGTCTTGGCAGAGATGCCATATGTGCAGCATTGTATTAAAAGTAGATTTGACCTTTTTTTATGGCAATAGAAGAGCAGTAGAAGTGGCAGTAGGAAGAGGAACAGTAAAAGGAGTGCAAATGGAAGTTCATTTCAGTGGATATTCCTTTTTCTGCTACTTCTGCTGCTGGAAGAAAGGTGGCTGAGAGAGAACACAGACAGTGCAGCAGCCTGTCAGCTACCTTTCTTCATTAACTTAGACTGCAATAAAATACAGCTTTTAAAAACAAAGTTCAAGTAGCCAGAGCGTCTCTGTGGAAATTAATTTCCTCTGGAAGTGAGTTCCACGTAACTCATCGCCTACTTCACTGAACATTATTCAGCCCTGTCGCTGGCAACAGAAGTGCTTGACAGAGCTGCTGGAAACTGGGTCATGTGGTGGATAAAACACAGCCCGCTATTCCAGGCTGCTTTTAGCATGGACCTCCTGAGATGGCAGTAAATAATAAATACCTGCAGGCCACTGTGGGCACTTTGTGTGGTGTTTCAGTGCTCACCTTTGGTCCATGAGAGGAGGAAATCGTATTGTGGTATAAACCCACAGAGTAGGTATGCAAAGAGAAACTTCTGGCTGCCTGTCTGTGTTTCTGAGCTGTCACTGTGCTGATTTTTTTCCCAAGTATGGGTAGGTTTATACTGTTGGACAATGCTATTTCTACTCTTGCAGGCCTGCTTCCCAGCTTGGAGATGACTTTTGAGGGCTTCTTCGCTGTGGAGGTGGCAGCTCTTGATTACCAAAGTGGCAGTAGTCACACTGACAAGAGGAGCCCTGTGGGCACTGCTCCCGGGTAAGCACCCAGCTAAGCCTGGTTACAGGGGCAAATGTTTGACTATGAGAGCAGCGGTGTCATGGTTTAAGCCAATCCAGGGAAAAAAAGACCATGATTAGACTTGAATATCACAGACTTTGGAACTCCGGAAGGACAGGGAGGGCTTAAGTGCCAGTTATGGTCCTGGACAAAACAGACCAGGCTACTCAGCTTGAGGAAGAAAGTGAAACTTAATTTAATCTGCCTTGAGCTAAAAACGTGGCAAACAGAAATATGCATGGAAAAATAATACAGAGTAGGGTGAATAATGGAAATGCAACCCACTCTTTGAGATCACCTTTCCCCCACTCCTTCTCTCTTCCTGGGCTCAGAGCCCTGAGTCTGGTGTCATTACCTCCTCCCCACATAAACAGTGCCAGGGGTAGGGAATGGGGGATACAATTAGTCCTTTCCTGATGTCTCTTGTTACTTATGGCACTGCTGAGGAGAAATGCTCCTCGCCAGCCCTCCCTTGCTCCAGCTCAGGGTCTCCCACACACTGGACAGCCCTGCATGGGCCACTCCCAAGAGGCGCTTGCAACCCCAGTTCATTCTTCTCTGGATTGGTCTAAACTGCTCAATCCCTCTGATCTGGAGTCTCCAGCTCTTGCCCCCTCTGTCACGGGATCTCTACTTCTTGTCGTGTACTACAAGGATGGTCTGGGGTTGCTACTTCTATCTTTTCCTGGCTGTGGGGTCCACATGGTTGCCTCCATCTTGCCCTTCCCTTCCATCTCCTACACACTTCAAATTCCTGTCCTTAAATAGTGATGGCAGAGGCACCAGATTGGCCCACCCGGGCCAGAGGGGGATCTGAATCCCAGAGCCTGGGGAAAGTCTGAGAACTCTTTACTGGGTCTGCACTGCAGCCACCTCCCCCTGTTACCAAGTAAAAATGGCTCCTTGCTAAACCATGGCAAGTGGTCACTGCCAGAACAGCAATTTCATGTCTCTCCCATAGGAAAAGGCTGTGGGGGACATGGAAGTTAATGTCTTTAAGAAGTGTTTATTCAAAGTGCAAGGCAGTGCTGTTACAGACTTTTAAATAGTTACGTCTTTTACTTGAAAAGGAACTTACAAAGAACTAAAAAAGAAAAAATAATAAATCTGTGATTTGTTTTGTGGTGTATAATGATCTATTCCTTTCTCTTCTCTTTCTTTCTCCTCTTCCCTTTCATATTCTTTCCTAGAAGAGTTAGGAGTTTTTCCAGTTATTCTTTAACAGCTCGTTGTGCAGCCTGTGGCTGCTGGGTTTCAGTGCTGCTTCTCACTGGAAGAACAGAGGCATTGAATCATTAGCAAGGCTATCCTTTGTTTGTGATTAATGTGAAACAGATTTAGAAAAAGAAAAAGAAAAAAGAAGGAAAAAATCCTCTCTACTAAAACACTCATCCTGCAGTTTTCTCCCACAAAAATACATGTTTGGACAACACTATTCTCACATGTTTTTCTTTTTTCTGTCAGAATTTTTTTTAGCCTTCCTTGGCACTCTGCTTGGATGCCTTTGTAGTGATGGGAGGCAACATCAGCATGATCCCAGAGGTGAGGTTGTGTGTTATGGCCGAGTCTTACAAACAGTTTACACCTGCTGAAGGGGAGAGATCCTCTTCCTCCTTGTCCTCTCTGCCCTTGCTCTCAGCTGTAGAGTCTCGTTTTGACTTCAGCTCATAAAACTTTTTCCTGAACCAATTTCGTCTCTACCCTGGTGGAAGACTCAATTGCTTTTTCTGAGATAATTTGCTCCTGGATTACTGGGCCATCTCAATTCCCAGAGGTTCCTAGCAAGCACCAGAGCTGGTGGAATGTATGCAAGAAAGCATGTCTAAGAGTAATGTAGGGAGTGTAAGCCTTTCCTCTTTCAACAGTGTCAGCAAAATGTTGGATAGGCTCAGCTGTACTGTGCTGCTTCTCCACTGAGATGGAGTCACTCATCACTTGAGCCATAGTAACTCACCATATGTGAACTCTCAACCTGCCTCAGGAACGAAAGGATTTGTTCACATAGAATTTCAGTCCTGAACATTCAGGGAAGATGAGTGTTCCTGCTGACTCTCAAGTCACATTTCACCAGGCTGAATGCTGCTCTTACAGCAGCTGCTCTCTAGTAGCAGTGTATCCTCTTGGGGTGAATAGGAGTATTCCTCTGTAGGATTTATCAGGATAGAAAGAGGTGTGGATTTCATCCTTCCAAAGATTTTTTTGATAGTAATCGGTCCATGCTTGAGGTGATGCTGGTCAGAGGAAAAAACTAAGAGAGTTTGGAAGTGGAAAACTATTAGCAAATACAAATTACAAAGGACTGCAGAGATGTGAAAGACAATGCCAGTGGGTCAGCTTCTATTAAGCTTGCCACGTTGTCAGCATTTCATCCCCATTGCCTAGCAGTAACATCCAGGTTTCTCTCAGTTCCCTCAATACAGACAAATGAGGAATTGGATCCCTCCTTGGAAACAACACCTTTGTCAGGGTTCCATCTCAGTTGGTGCTATACAAAAGAAAAAAAACAAGAAAGGCTTTAATAGCAAGATAGAGAGCCCTAGCAGTCTGAGCAGCATGAACATTATGTTGGTAGATGGGCACTGTTGCCTTAAATAGGTTATCTTTATCTGTTAGAAGACTGCTTAAATTTTTAAGTGGTGCACAAGCTCACAAGGGCTTTTACTGTGAGGGTTCCAATTTTCACGTGGGTTTTGAATGTGTGGGAGAAGCTGATGCGTTAAGAACTGCTCATGAATCTCTTCTATTTCCAGTCTTCCCCCTGGGAACTGTTGATGGTCATTTCATCTTTCTTATGTGACTTTTAAGATCCTCAAAAGAAAAAAAAAAACCCAAACGGAAATGGTTTCCTGGTTACTTCCCAGTGGAATATCTTACAAAGAAATACCAGCACTGAAAATGAGAAGTAGAACATAAATTCCAAACAGCATGGGTTCAACTAAACACACAGTTGAGATCCTCAAAGCTTATTTTGGCTTAAGTTCCAAGTAAAGTGACAGCCTTGGAAAAATAAAGAAAAAACATAAAATGATAATTTTTCTATCTCAATTTGGGTTAAGAGTGCTTAAACGTTTGTGCTGATGCACAATATATCCAGTAATATGACTTGCTTCCACACAGGAGACAGGGAACTGTATTAGTGAATTATGGGTCTGATGAAAGGTCATTTTTTTTCCTATCACACACACTTCAAATCAATCAATGTGTCTCATTTGCTCTTTTTTCTAATCAGAATGCTGCATATTCCAAAATATTTTTTCCCTTGTGTGTTTGCAGCTAAACTAATTTCTAATGTGCTTGAAAACTTGTAACAGGTGTAGAGAGAAGCTTAGTCATATAGAGGAAATGGTCTTCACTTTGAAGATCTTGTTTGAAGGGCTGATGAAGAAATGCTCTGAAATTAAAGATATTTTCAGGTTCAGAGAACAAAGAGAGGATGTAGACAGACCTGAGAAAGAAAGGTAAGCAACTTATCTATTGGAGAAATTGTCTTAAGTAAGTGAAATAATTTCTCCAGAGATAATTTAGTCTTAGGAGTCAAATTGTCACTAAGCAAAAAACCAAATCAAGAGCAGCAAATTGATTTTGCTTCCAGTGTCTTTCCTCCATTTTTTTCCCTAATTAAAAAGTGAAGAATGATGTGATGAATCCAGCTTTTTTTCCCCTTCTCTGCTGCACTCTGCCCTGAAGAATCTCTTCACTATATCTGTTTTATTGGGGGGGCTGTGGAAGGAAAGCCCCTAGGTTAATTTTTTGAAGATGAGCACCTACATTCAGTTTAATTGGAAAAGCAATGGTTTTACAGATAGTGAACATTTTCATCCTCTGCCTGTCATTAAGGAAAGTTGTGTGCACAGCATCTATGAGAAGGGGTCCTATACACAAATGTAAGCACTCAAGTCTGTGTTTTTGAACTCAGTAATCCAGGCAAAAACATACAGAAACATGAGTCAGGGAGGGGAAATTAAATAAAAAAAAAAAAAGGAAAAAATAAAGAGTTCAGATCTCTTTTTTCTTGACAAAAGTTTGTGTGTGTCTCTTTTGTGATCATCTGTTTCCTCTCATGATACATGCACGCACAGAGACTGCATATTTCTTCCTGCTTTTTGGTCTTGCACAACTTTCCTTCAATCTTCCTGGGCACTCAAAGAACAATACTTCCCTTTTGGCTTCTCATTTTCCCATATCTGATGCTAACACTTTCACCAGGTTCCTTCTCTCTGTTTTACATTTGTTAAATCAACACTTTCTCTCACAAGTTATTCCTTTTTTTCTGAATGGATGGCAGGGATGCACAAACACATCTAAGTGTTGCTTGCACGTTTAGAGACAAGAAAAGCTAGATGCCAGCTCTAGGGGAAGGCTGAGTTTGTACTGTGTAATTTATGTTCAGTGCTGCAACAGGACTTGGTTTTTGTGTCTGGTTCGTCAAAAATGTAACTTCTGTGATGTTTTGCAGCTCCTCCTGTGAGAGTGAAGGAAATTTTGACTCACTTGAGATCCCTAGATATGTTAAAAAAAGAAAAGGAAGAAAAAAGCCAAGAAAATACACTCATGGAACTGCTGAGATGCTGTAACCTGGTGTCTTTTCACATATGTTCTTTATTTTCTGTCTCATCAAATTCAAGCAAGGTAATCCTATGAAAGAGCATAGCTGTAATATCTCCCATGCCATGTTTCTGTGTTCTGGGCTTTGCTTGTGGGTTAGGATTTAAACTGTAATGAACTTTGAGGTTTGGTGTAAAGAGAAGCAGCAACTATTTACACACAAAATTGTAGAAGGTAGTGCCTTTTCCTTGGTGAAGGGGTGTTATTCTTACTTTCAATCATGATGAAATCCCTTAAGGCAATCACATGGCCGCGGAGAAATGGGATGTTTGATTTAAGTTCACTGAGATCTGATTTGCTGTTTCTGGTTGCAAAGGGAAAGAGGTGATACTAGAAGAGAGATGGCCGGGACACAGTTCCTGTTCAAGGTGCCAAAACAAATTCTGCTCTGCAGAGGCAACCTATGCACCTCTGTGTGATGTCATGAAGAGCTCAGCGATTACTACTTATGGAATACAGAGGGTCTGGCACAACTAGTGCTTGGACTGAGGCCTGCTGTTGTTAGTCTTGCTGTTAAAAAGAATAGCGTTTGTATACAGAGGGAGCAAGGAACAGCCTGGAGAGAATAAGAGTTATACAGAAAATTAGTGGACTGTTACAGATGTGAGAACATCATGCAGTGACCTGCTCTGAAAGAGAGCAGAAGAAATTTGTTATGATGGAGGAACCAGGAAAGCTGCTTCCCCGTGAGGAGAAAAGAGATTAAGAACAGGACTGTGCAGGCAAGCAATTGTGTTTTTTGGAAATGCAAAGAAGTTTGCAGCAGAACTGGTTACCTTGTTTATAGCCAGGCAAGGAAGCTGGTATCTTCTGGAGGTATCAGGCCTGGGAAGCTTCATGTCATTGCCTCTTTGTTACTACATTCACAGTGTTTGCTTAGGTCTGGTGTATCTTGGCAAAACAAACGTGAAAGCTGTGTGTGGAAGATCTGGATATTTTTGGTAGCTCTGCTATCTAGTTCCTCTGGTCTCTGCCCCAGTGCTTGCCCCTGGTTCAGCCATGCTGTGTGGCTGGCAGCATGCATAGAGCCATACTGACTCTGCAGGCTCACATCAGCCTGGTGACCAAGGCTGGCTGCCTGCTGCCAAAGCAAATGCATCTGGACAGTGATTTCCCTCTGAGTTGCTCTCATCATGCCAATAGGAGAGGAAATCAAGAAAAGTGTGTGTTTATCTGTTATCAGTTGATGTCTTTTGTAAACAGCTCGGGCCCCATCCAAATCACATTGAAGTCAACAGGATTCTTTTGAATCTGAGGAGCTGGGCCCAGCCTGCTTGTAGCTGCATAGTATGAAAAAACAAAGAGCTAAATTCAGGGTGTATGTGCCTTGCTCTCTAATACTTACTCTCATTGTGAATTTCATTCAGTATCCCTTTGCTTACAGCCATGATTATTTGGCACATGGTCCCTGCCTTGAAGCTTGTTGCAATAAAATACTGACTTAGTAATTTCCTACTATGACTAACAATTCAAAGAAAACATGCTAGGTCTTACATACCCTCTGTCTCACACTCCTCTCATCCTCTGTCTCTGTTGGATTCATTTTGTGCTGAGATTGTCCTAAATGTAAACAGTAGTTCTTAGTGAGGAGTTGGTTACCTCCTGCTCCATATGGTTAGCTGTTCACACAGAGAAGTCCTGGAACTGAAATCCTGCCTTCATGCAACTTGCATGGCATAGACCCTGGAATCACAGGCTCCTTAACTGCTCCAAGCAGGAAGAAGAGTTCACTTTGTGTTCGTGGCTCTTGTAGAATGAACTTGCAAAAAGAGACAGTGAGTTCTGACTGTAGTGTACTTACTTGTCTGCTGTGGAAAGGACTGGCTCCTGAAATTGGCTTTTAAAGGCTTAACTCACTATGATCTGACCTTCCTACTTATTTGCAAGAACAGTTTGACATTTGGATAATTAAGCACATAATTTTTGGCTGAAAAGAGAGTACAGTTCTGGATTTTTTTCCTGAGATCTAACCTGAAATGTGGATAGGTCACACTAATAGGGGTCCTTGTGTCTCTTTCCTGACCTCAATAAACTCACCCTGAATAAGGTCATAAAACTTATATCGATAAGTTTCGGATCAGAGACAGCAGGTATGACAACCTCTGCTGAAGTGAGTTGGTACTGTTGTAGTTAGCGTGCTTTAGGATAGTCTCAAAGGGATCCCCTCTATCCTTTCTACATGGAGATGGTGCCTGTATGAAATATTTATGTGACGGAAATATTTTCTATGTGGTTGACACTGTGGTTATACTATAGCAGAATAACCCATGCAGCTCCTGTAAAACCACTGGTCTATCTAACTGACAGTGTATCCATTGGGGTGAATAATGAGGATGGTCTGAATTTGAAATGGCTTGACAGGCCTTACTTTATCAGTCATGGCATGAGCACACAGCTGGGATGGGGAGGGGGAACATTTCTGCACGCAATGACAGCACAACCGCTCAAGCAAACAAGCACCTCTGTTGTCACGAGAAGTTGAGTTTCTGGAGAGAGCTTTCCACTTTCAAAAAGCCACCTTTTGCTGTATTTCATAGGTTTCCATGTTTTCTGTAAGTTCAACAAGTCTACATGTGCAAAGACAAAGTGAATCCCTGCTGTAGCTTTATGGGAGCAGCAAAAGCTTTCATGACTGATGAACTGCTTTATACACAGCTCACCACCAGCAGCTGTGGCTGGGTGCTCACTGACTGTTCTGTGCTGGTGTGATGCTCAATAATTGCTGTGTGGCATCTGGCTGCAATATGGGCAAGACTTCTATCTCTGAGTACCCTGGGTGAGTTCAAGACGCAGGAAACTGTTGTCATACTGGATCTGGATGTAGCGAGTTTCAAAAGAAGATATCTACATTACATTTGTCTAGAAGAAGCTTTCTTGCTTACAGCATTTTTTGTTGTTGTTGAACTCTTCTCCTATTAGTTTAAATTACAGTTGTACTACTTGCCAACTGTAAAGGTCGTCTGTGTGTCTGTTGGTGAAAGAGCGGCTAGAGAGTGGTTGTAAACTGGACCTCTGGATCCAAACAGAGTGAAACTGAAAAGAGTCTCACATTGAGTTCCAGGGCTCCGGGTCATGGTTGATGGGCAGCTAAAACACTGGGCTACAGGATAGATGTACAAAACCAGTTGTGCTGTCAAAGTTTGTTCCTAACTGTATGACACTAACCTAATGCTTAATGTGGAGGCCTCCCCAACCACTTCTGTAATGTGCTGAAATGTACTCATGAAAGGGAACTTGTAAGTAGTTCTTGCAGTGGAAATGCTTTCTAGAGCTTGTAGTACCAGAGTTTGCTTGAGTATGACCTTGTGTTTTTTAGAGACATGATTTCCAAACCTCATGTATGTTGCATAATAGGTGTAGGTGTACTTGAACCTCAAGATACTGCACTCTGGCCTCAGCTAAGAGTTTCTGGAGCATGTTTCTGATGCCATTTTAAATACAGTAGCTGTATTTTTCCTGAGACCCTGTAAATTTCCTACAGGAACATCTAAGAAGATTTCTTGGCTTTAGATGGCATAAATAGCCCCATAATGTCCAATATTTTGTTTTGTGATACAGCTTTAGGTTGTTGTTATTTCACTTGTTTCCAGCTGTGCAACTATTTCACTTTTCTGCCTATTGCAGGGAGGAATTGGTCTCATAACATTTACTAACCCAGTTTTTGTTTTCTCACTAGAACAGTTGCAAGTGAAGGAGACATGGGCTGGTTTAGGAGGGTGGGGTGTTCTCTGTCACAGTGAAAGTTCCTGCCTTTCCTAAGTGATTTTTCCGAAACTGGTTTAAAATCTTCTCTTTCTTGACTTGACAGTGGGTAAGGGTTAAAACGGAAAGAAAAAGTGATGAGAGCGAACCTCCTTGGCAGTATCCATTAAAGCCACAGCCTGGCTCTCTGGCTGCTCCATGCTTTGCTTTAGGGAATGTGAGTCTTTATTGGCCTGCTGAACACAGATGATCAGGTCAAATGAAGATTGCTCTGTACGTCTTCAAAGAGACGTTTGTTTCGGAGGGACACTGAATACCTAGGCCTCATCTGAAGGCTGTTTTGAAGCATGATGGTCTGGATAAAGCACAATAGTTTCTTTTCCTTTTTCTTGTTTTTTTCTCACTTCTTGAATTTCTCGTCACCTGAAAAACATGCAACCAGCTGAATGATATTGAATGGTTTTTAGCCTCTATAACTGAAAATACTCTCCATAATTGATGGTTTGTTTTAAGACCACAGGAAACTACTTGTCACTACCCATTAATGAGCTAGCTGTTTGCCATCTTAAGAAAAATAGACGATGAAGCAGAAAATCCCACCATCCAGAGTCTGCTATTCTATCCTTCTGTCAAGCTAATACTGAACTCTCTGTACAAAACACCATTTTCATTATGTGTGCACACTATTTTTTTCCAATCTCATCAAAACCTTCCAGAATAAGAAAAAAAAATGAGCTAAATCCAGAGTGAGCTCATTTTGCCTTGGGAGCGAGGAGACTGTTGCTTGTCCTAATGATGTCCAGCCTGGACCCTATTCAGTGCAGGAGGAGGAATAACTGGCCTGGCACATCACTAGGCATCTGTGGTACAGGACAGGCTGTTCATCCTACCTTGTGTGGGAAAAAAAGTGATGCAGAAGACAGAGAGGCTGAGATACTGACCCACGTTCACAACCTGAGCTTGTAGGCAATATGGCAGCAATCTCATCCCTGCCCAATGGGCACATCTGCCTGCAACAGTGAGATAAATAATTTAACAATGAGATTTATGGGTTTCTTTCTCACTGTGATGTCTTAGATTGCATCTAGTCACATTCACCAAGATAATTGCCCTGAACTTGTGTGCTAATGGCATGTAAATGTGTAAAAGCAGAGCTGACATCTTCAGGTCACTGACTAAGAGGGGAAACCTCTCTTTAAATAAAAGGTATGAAAGACTTTGTCTCTCATTTTATTTTTTGGGGCAGATTTTGAGAGGCACTGTGGAATACCTATCTACAGATTGAATTGGCATCTATTCAAATTCAAGGCTCTTTGGCTGTAAAAGCTCATTGTTTTGTTCATTCTCACAATAATCAAACCAGTGTGTCAGACTTGATATGTACACTTTATACAGAGGAGGACATAGCAATTGCTGTATGAGAAAGGGAAAACTGAGCCATTACTTGTAGATAACCTGCTTCTTTTTAAAAATGGGGAAGAAAAAAATCCCTTTTTGTTTATATGCTGCTCTGAATATTTGATGTGTTTCTGTTTTCCACAGCCATTCTCTGACATGCAAATTGCAATTTATTTTTATGTTTATTTATTTCCTGTGTGCTTCCCACTCTGTGAAATAGGGTTGGAGGGAAATACAGCTTTTTCCATGAAAATACTAATGACTGAATTAAAGCATGACTCAAGTGGGCACTGTTCTGAGCAATAATATCAAATTGTCACAATTGTGTGTGGGCTTTAATGTTCCTGTATGGTACTTGCAATTAGTCTGCAGATCCGTGAGTCAAGGCAACTGTTAAAACCCTAGGTGGGGTTCAAATGACTTATTTTGAGGTGCTAATAGAGTAATTTGAAGACATAACAGAAAACTGACTGCAGAAGAGGGCCAGCTGGGAGCATAGGTGATATAGGCTGTTGCCTCGGGTAGTAGCAGCCTGCCAAGGGCACAGCAAAATGGTCATGTCTTCATCACTTGCTCTGCCTCTGCCAGCATCCAGGGAAATCAGGTTTGCTGCTGCTGCCAGGGCAAGGATCAGGGAGTGTGAGATTGGGTCCAGCTGCTTTCAATGGACACTGCTTCTGTCTGGCAGTTTGCCTTCTGACAGTAGGAGCTGTTTGAGATGAGATGCATAGGGTCATGACTTAAGGGAATATTTTTTTCTAGTGAATATAGACATAGTCCTTACCAACTGTGGTGGCTTGTTCAGACCCTGCAAGATTTGTAACCTGTGTGAGCATGGGTAGAGTGTCTGTATTGTCCCTGCTACCAGCCTGTAGTGCAGCCAGGCTAGAGGCCATAGCCCTCCTTGTCTTCCTCTGTTCTCTGAGATGTATTTCGTATAAGTGTCTGGTGTTCTTATGGGTGGGACGTGGTGATGCAGTTTGGAGCCCTGACAGCTCTGCAGTACATGCAGGGTGGTTATATTTTCTAACACACGGACATATGCGTGTTATCAAAACATTTTATAATGCATTTCAATGTAGAAGTAAAGTAAATTTTATTACTGTATGTAGAATTTATGTTGTGGAGAAATCTTTGATAAAAGTTCAGGCTCCTGAAGACATGAGTCTGACTTTCTGCAGTCGGTGTCACTTGTGTCTCACAGGCTTCTTATTGCTTTGACTCTCTCTGTCCATGCTGATAATTAACAAAGTAAAATATTCAACTACCCTTTATGAAATGATTGTGTCTTCCACCATGTTGTATCCTCATGGTTTCCAAAGAGAGAGCCCTCTGCATAGCATAAACATCACTTCAGAATGGCTTTCTAAAGAGTATGTCCAACTTTCACCACCTTATTTCATGACTTCTCCCTTCAGTAAGAACTCTTGGTGAACCAGAAGTAGTCACAGCAGTGTACTCGGGGGCTGAAGCAGAGAGCTAAACAGAGGTGGGCAGAAAACATTATGTTCCAGATGGAAAAGTGTCATTTTCTGGTAATTCTTGACCGGTGCCTACACATACTCTTCAGGCAGTTGTATTAGAAGCAATTGTGGATACTGCAGTATTGATTAGTTTCAGGAACAGAATGGAAAATATTTCTTTGAGAGTTGTAGAGTCAGAAGTCATTTTGCAGTTGGCTGTTGGATGGATGTCATTATTTTTGAAAGCAGCAGGGTAGGGCAGTGTAACTCTTGAAACAAACATCCCAGGTGAGGCTTGCTCTGGTGGTGATCTTTCTAAGTACTTCGTCTCTTTCTTCCCTATGATTATGCAAGTGTTTGCATGGGGATATGCTGGCCATCGTTAGCCTGGATTCTGCTAATTAATGTCACAACAGTCATTTGACACTGCCATAGTAGTTTCATGGGCAGAAAGAGATGGCAGACTGGTAAATGCAGGGTTATAACTGAATTTCTTCAGGTGGCTGTAAAAGATAAAGGTTTCTTCTTGCTGTTTTGAGACAGCATTAAAGACAGCATTGTAAATAACTGCCTTATCCATTTGTTTTTAGAGATATTTCTGTACAGTTGCAAATTACTAGTTTGCTGCATCTGTCTCATCAGTCTGCTGAGCTGCGGCTGCTGAAAGCTGCCTTGTAACCTATCCCAGCTGCTAAGGGAAACACAGTGTAAACTGCTCTCTGAATGGCTTCAGTGTAATAACCCTCATGTGGCACTTCAGATAAGAGAAAAATCAAGGTCGCTGGAACTCTGTTGTTGGTTGTGGTGAGATTTCAGACGTAACTGCTTCAAATTGCTTGTATTTAAGCACTGGAAGTAAGACCTTGTTCAATTTTGGTCCACAAAATTCAACTCCCTACTTTTGTGTGTGACTGAGCAGGCCCTGCAGGTTATTAAAAAAAAAAAAAAAAGCTTTGGAAAAGATATCTCTGTAGACTAAAACTTGGCAGAAATGTTTCCAGGCTCTCCAGCTACAGGGTTAGTTCTAAGTTCAGTAGAAAAGCAATATCTTCCTCTGAGACTGTGTAAAACGTATGCATTTACTGGTATTTCCATAGTGACTGAGGCAGTATATGGTTTTCAAGAAATATTTTACTTTACATAAAAAGGAATGTATTTGGTCTCCTCAGAATTTAGGATTATGGTATGTGAGGTGCATTCATAATTACTTTTAAATGTGCAACTGGTTTATGGTAGGGAGTATCTGGCTCAGGGTGGTTGCTCAAGAAAGGGGATGCCTCCTTTGAAAAGATCTCTATGCTTCTAATGGATGTACATAGTGCCTGCAAACCCTTTGGAGTGCTGCAGATTAGAACTTGTCTGATCCTAGGAGTGAACTAGGTGACTAGTATCAACGGGGCTTCAGTACCTGATAGTGAACTATAGGTCAAAATGCTGCTTAAAACGAAAATCAAGTTATTTTCAAAATATATATTCCTGGCAAATAAGTGACAACTTAATTCCAAGTAATTCCAAGGCAGTTGTCACTGTTATCTAAGCACTGGTAGTGCCACCGTATCATCTTAAGGCAGCAGGAACAAACCACTGAATGATGAATATTTAATGAAAAAGTTGACGTATAACTACAGTGATTCATTTACTGTAGGATTGTAAATAAAACAGTATTTTTAATTCAATGCCTAGGCCTGTTTAAGTATACCATATATGAGTTAGCTTCTCTCCCCTGTGCATATAAGGTTAGAGTAGCCTGAGCTGCAAATCTAGTAGCATGTAAATATATATATATATTTTAATCTGGTGGCAGTGGGAGTTGTCTGGATCAATTTTCAACAAAAGTATGTGTGTATTTGTATGTCTGTGCACCAGAAATTAAATGTTTAGGTGTGCCTGATTTAAACTCGGCCATCCAAACCCCTGATTTGTCTCCCCATCTTTTTCCTCTGCTATGTGTGTGCTTTCATTAAAACAGACTTCAAGTAGGTGGTCACACTGTATTTTCTCCATTTGGACTTCTCACCTCACTTGAGATTGATGGTACTTTTTCATTCCCTTTTGTTATTCTTTATGTTATTTTATACATATCCTCTGAATGCCACACTGAATACAGATTTTCCTCAGGGACTATGAATGTCCCGATCATAGTTTCCAAACTGCTTGTGATCACAGGTGTATTTCTGTCTGCAGCTAGGACTCCCTTGAGGTGAGATGGTGTTAGACTCAGCTTGTATGTGAGCCTCTGAGATGCAGGTGCTAAAGCCATTAGCACCTGATGTGCCCACTCATTTTGGATTCTGCATCTGGGGTACAGGGGATAAGTGTATTAGCATTGACCTTAAGTGGAAAGTAGGAGTTCTTTGCATTATCTGTGTACCAAAATGTCCCAGGATGGGCACCTGGACAATGAAACATGGGTACATTTAGGATGCTGGCTTAGAGAAACTCTTGGGAAGCTCTGTGCCCCGAAGTTGTGGTTTAGGCCCATTCAGGAGCAAAGGACCAAAATCAGCTATAAGTACTGAGGGCCTTTGGAACCCTTTAAGGACAGGGAGGGCTCCATTGCCATTTATGGTCCGAAGCAAAACAGATACGACTACTCAACTTGGGGAAGAAAACAGAAATTAATTTAATCTACCATCAGCCACAAACATAAAAATTAAAACCATAACAAACAGAAAACAACACAGAGTAATACAATGATGAAGAGCACAACTAGCCCTTTCAGACCACCTTCCCCCCACCTCTTCCTTCTTCCCAGGCTCAGAGTCCTGATCCAAGTGTCTTTATCTCCAGGGAATCGGGTTTTCAGTCAGTCTTTTCACAGTGGTTCCTGCTGTTTGTCTCTCAAGGCAGACAGGCTCCTCACTGGCCCTCTCTGCTCCAGCACAGGGTACCCCACACACATGGCAGCCCTGCACAAGCCGCTCTGGTGTATCATCATCTCAAAAGCTGCAACTCCTCTCTGCCTCTCGTGTGGGTCTGCTCCGCAGCCCGCAGGCTCCAGCATGGCCTGTGCCATGGCCACCTCCTCACACAGTCTCCTGTCTGTCCAGGCACACTCACCCAGAGCTACTGGTGGCTCTCAGCAATATTATTGCCCTCCACGGGTTGCAGGGGTACAGCCTGTGTTCTTACCATGGGCTGCAGAGAGGTCTCAGGTCCAGCACTTCTCCTTTCTTCCTTCTTCTGACTGTGGGGTTTGTATGGTCACTCCCATCTTGTACCACTCCTCCACCTTCTCATCTGGCTCACATTTCCATTCTTAAATATGGATGGCAGAGGTGTCAGATTGGAGGCCGGCTGGGCTGTAGGTGGGTCCGCCTCAGAGCCAAGGGATGTTTCAAGAACTACTTACTGGGACCAGCGCTGCAGCTCCCTCCCTCTTTTACCAAGCTAAAAGTGACTCCACACAAACCCATGACATCAGAGAAGGGTAAAAATCTTGTATTCCAGGGTGGCATGGAATTGCCAGTAATATAAGTCCACCTTTTCAAAGAAATCTCAGAGAAAGCTCAATCTCTCTATTAAACCTGCAATTGGAATTACAGCTCATCCCCAATACAGGTGTTTTGGCTGTGCCCCCCTCTCAAATGTTGACAATATGGGCACATTTTACTGTCAACTCCTCTCCACTGCCCAATTTGAGGATGAGGACCTCTGGACCTGAACAAGAGCAGCTTCTCTACAAAACCTAAAGTGCTTTATCTTCACTGCGGACTCCTTTCACAGGCCCAGAGGTTCCCATCCACAGGACATAGTTATTTTTTCTGTCCTTCTCTGCCGTGCTCTCTTAATGACCTTGCAGGAGGAGATGTAGGGCAAAAGAGGCTCTGGTTCTATACTATGTGTGGGTATGCAGGAAGGTAGTCCATGATATCTTTTTTTTTTTTTTTGTATAGCCACCTAATGTCCAGATTTGTGACATTTGTCCAGAAAGTGAAAGACCACAAATCTCCCCACTTCTGCAACAGAATCCTGTCAGACCAATGTCCATTTTAATACTGCCTGCTTTGTGTCCAAAGCAAATTTTGTACTATACAGTGAAGCAGGCTGAAAACTGTGGGAAAAACACAGAATACTCTGTAACTAAATATTGGTATACAGTACATGGGAAAGAATTAGGGTTTGCATAGGCATCTCCTGTCTTTTGGAGGCTAGAATTTGCAACACTTGCTTGAAATGAGTGATTAGGATTGTATACCTGGTCTTTTTGAAAGAGAGGTAACTACCCTCTGTGGGCTGCCTGAAAATGGGTCTTTGGTTCAGGTTTTTTTTGCTCTGGAATTTCTTAAGACTGACTTTGTTCCTGAACTTGAGCACCTTCCTTGACAAGTAGTCCCACAAGTTCAAAGCAATGTGTTAGAAAATAGCACTAGTACGGAGACCAGTATTTGGCTGTTTTCTGCAGAAAAATAGCAAGAAAATCAGCATATGTGGGACCAGAAGGCCATTTATCCTACTAGTAAGTCTCATATGTGCCCACTCAAGCTTACAGTGACATACCCTGGGGACTCAGGCTAATGGCAGAAACATTAAACTTTGGCATTAAGGGAATGGACTGTGTAAGCTGCTTGGAAAGGTACCTAAGAGTGTGGGTTTTTTGCCTGTAATATTTATGGTGAAGCAGCTTTAGTTTTCTAGGAATAGATCTTATTTAATTTGATTCTGATACTTCTGTGTTTAAGGAACGTTGATTTAAAGAAATTATGCAAAAGTAAGAGAACAGTAGATTTCTCAGAAATGTTTCCAATCTATTTTTCCAAATGTTGCAAGCATCTGAAAATCTCACATTGTTCTGTGAGACAGGATGAAAACAGAGCTAAATATCAGTTTGGGATTTTGGCAAATAATGCATATTTGTGGAGCCAAAGAGAGTGAGAATATTTTGGTATCTTATCAGCCAGGACTCTTAGTGGGGGAGGTTGACACCCAATTTAGGTATGTTAAGAGAAGAACCAGTTGAGATTCAAAAGACAGAGTTTCAAAACAGTCTACCAAGTGGGAAATTCTCTTAAGAAGATCAAATCCTGCTCCTGTTTAATTAGAAAGGGTAACTCTGGTCTGCACTGTCCCAGATGAATACCTTAATAGCTGGAACTAGTGGAATACAGAGATTTCACCCCTTGCAGACTTGGTGTGAAGCACACATGTGAGAAGTTCCCCTTCCTCATTTTCCTCCTGCTTGGATTCAAACATGAAGTCTAATGCCAGATTGATTCCTTTTTCCTTTCTCCCGAGTTTCACTGTCTTTTTGAGAGGGATCCATCCCAGGGTAATTGCCTATCACTTTCTCAAGCCCCTGGCACAAGCAAGCATTGTAACAGGATTCCTTGCAGGGCTTTCTGAGCCTTGAGGGGGTGGCACTGGGAGAGAGTGAACCAGAGCTGCCTTAGACAATGCTGCCTTTGAACTGTTACTGCTTCAGCTCTCAGCCTGACAGAGAAATAAAATGGAAATGAAACAGGAGCATAAACCAAAGTGGAAGTTCTCCTGGCACTAGTGGAAGAGGCAACCCAGAGGCCTTTGGCAGAGGTTTATAGATGTCAGCTTCTGTGTTTCCTTGGTGAATGAGTCACTGCGGCTGTGCATCTTCCCTTTTTAAGCATTCACAACAACATTTTTTCACTGTTCATATGACTGCTTCCAAATACTAACTTCAGATACATCTGTGTGGGCTTTTCAAATCTGTATGAACTCTCTCTGCTTTGCTGGATAGAAGCCAGCTTTGACCCTGCCGCCATTTAGCCATGTTAGCACGGTCATATTGGTTTGATCTCTCTGGGAGAGTTTGAAAGCTGAAGCTCAGATTTTGCTAGCTGGCTTTACATTATAAGAGTGTGTTCTTTTGAAGATGGATCAAAATAGATATAGACTGAGCTTGCAGTTACTTACAAAGTAAGGCTGACTTTGCAGTATAAAAAACAACAAACCCAAATAGTGTGCCAATTCCTGACCCCATTTTGCATGGCTTCTCCTGTTCTGGGGAAGCTGCTGCCTTGTCAAAATATGACATGTACAGGAGAAAATACCAAAAAGAAATAAAAGTGACACATAGGGTGTTCTTATATTGAATTTTGTGGTGGAAGATGGGGCAACACCACATACCAGGGATCATGCCACGGTATATAACTTTAAATTAAACTTTTTCTCTGCCAGTTTTGTTGTTTCAATATTTGAGTGCTGTGCTGAGTCGGCATCACCGGATGCAGGTTGTTCCTTATCAAGTGCTGGCAGGAAATGTTGCGCCAGAAGGGTGGACATAGAGACCTCAGCTGCTGGGCATTTGCATTGGGAGATCATTTCCCTAGTGGCATGAGACAGTGTGGTTTGTTCATCATGTAAAAACGCCCAGCTCTTGTGGCATTTTCTTCTGATTGTCAAGTCCATTGCAGAAGTGTAAAAACATATGACACTTAAAAATAGGATATATCCTGAACCATCGCAAAAGCCATCTGTTCTCAAAGAAACAACTGGCAGAAAAAAAATAACCTTGGGTTGAAACCTTGCATGAAGTTGCCATTTAAAATAAATGGGGTTGGCTTTGTTATTTTTATTTTTTGGAAGTGTGGAGAAAAGGCTGTTTGATGGCAACTGAAAGAAAACAGAAATGTGGAAGCAGAGTGTGCATGCTACAGACATGTAGAGAAGTCACGTCGTGAAGACCTGTTAAATAGCAGACTCTGGGATCTGAAATCATGGTGACTGTGGTAAGGTGTCTGCCTATCATCAGAAGGTGGTTTCTAGGGAAAATGTCTGCATTCCTAGTCATAAGCAGATAAGACTTAACTTTCCAGTTGGGCTCAGTTCTCTGGTGAATGATATGGCTTCCTCTGTTAAAATTCCATCCAGTCTGATAGTGAGAGATGGACCAGTAACTTAGGAAATACTGACTCTATCCCCATGTGCTGCTCCCAAATCACACCCAGAGCCATTGCCTGTGGGAACGTGAGCAAAGTCTCTTGGGATTTTGGCTGTTCCTAACAGTCAGCAATGCTGCTTTTGGCCCTGTTAGGGTGTGATTACATTGATTGAAAAGAACTGAGTGAGTTTCCACACAGTGGTGAGTTGCTGTCCCGTAACTAGCTGTGCAATCGGCCCCAAGTATGGTGAAAAATCCCAGAAGCTCATTAGCAGATGTGGTCACTTATGCCATTTTAGATACCCTGCTGAGGCATCAAGTAGGATACCTTTAGTGTACTCCTGAGATGTCCTTTGATATTGGAGTGATCTGAAGGTGAACAGAGTTACTGAGCTGAGGACCTCAGCACCTGATTCCTTTTACATGAGCTGACAGTTTCAGAGCATCTGTGGGCTATGTGCAGGTGTAGTAGCATAAGAAATCAGGAGACCGTAGTGGTAACATATAGCCTGTGTCTTGTGAGACTTATATGGGATAGAGACCTGAAAATGGGATGCCTGTGTTTCAGTGAGTTTATTCCTGTTTTGCACTAATGTGGAAAGCAGCAGACTTGTACTTAAGACATGTGCCAAGAAATCCCGCGTGAGGTAAAGGGAATGAACACCACATGGTGTTATCTTAAATAAGATAGTCATGTTTCAAGGGAGTGTCCTAATCCTGTCAACCTCAGTGTTTTTACTGATCCCTACTGGGACAGCACAGTGAGGGAAGAAAAGAGTGTTTTAATGAATAGGTTTGATAGTGATATTTCTGAGTCTCTTATTTTTACATCTCACAGCCCAGGAATAGCTACAGTGATGTAATGTTGCTATTTAGAATTTTTTCAAAGCATGTTTTGTGTTTGGTGTCTGTGGGACTGTTGATTTTGTTCTGGAAAGGAGGGCACCTAAGGTAAAAGGCTGTGTGCATGCATTTTCAGGCTCTGTCAGTCTATTTGAATTTGATCTGCCATACTTCTGATCCTCTTATCTCCAGTCTGAACATCAGAAGATTTGAACAGTACTAGCTTGTGACAAGCAGTTGAAAGATGGGACAAATCTGCTAGACATGTTCTCTGCTGTCCAGGGGAATAAAGCAACAACCTGCTTGCCAGCATTTGGTCCCAGTAGACAGAAGTCCTGAGATGAAGACCTTTTGGTATGTGCCCCAGGGAATGAATAATTCTTTTGTCATGTGCTGACACAGCACATACCTGTGATCTGGAGATGTGCCTTAACTATGCTGCATTGCCCCACAGTAGAGTGACAAACCACTATGTGACCTGGAGGGTGAAACTCCCTGGAAGGATGAGGAGTGATGTGGCTGGTATAGCTCACAGTGGGTGAGACATGACAAGAAGACAAAATCCTCAGTTTTGCAGGAACTCTGTTTTTCTGATCAAAAGCAGTTTCATGGTGGAACAGCACAGCTAACTTACCAGCCCACAGGGAGAGGTAACACTTATACCCATTTAAAACAAAAGATACTGTCCTTGCAACATGGCTCGTACTTCTAGACTCAAGCCTTGCATGTGGGTCAACAAAAGTTAACATTTTCATAGTCTAGTAATATTTCAAAAATATTCTGCTTTTTTTTCTACCAGCTTTTCCATTTCTTGGCATTGATGGTTTTGACCTCCCATGGCAGAAGTTTGATATCTCTCTCTAAAGTTCAAGTAAAATTTCCTGTACTCTGAAATGTTGGATCAGCCTCTTTTTTTTTTTTGGTTTCTTTTTTTTTCCCCAGCTGTCAAGCTTACTGCATTTTTAAAGCCTCCTCTTACTTTAAGGTACATCTAAAGTTGTGAAAAGTTGATATATAATGGTGCATATATATATATATATATTTACTGTACATGTGTCTGTTCATGAGAGACCTGGATTGAAAACTGAATTTTGTCATGCTCTAAATTTGGTGGAACTTCAGCTCTGCTCACAGGTTCAGATCTAGCTCTGAAATATATAACTCTGTGGAACTTTATCATGAGTTAAATGAAAAGTCTGGTTTTAGGCAATACTAAATTTTGGCCCCAAATGTATGTTGGCTTGCAGTACATTCCTACCGTGGGTTTCTATGTCTGTATCCTATCATGTTCTTTTCTGTGCCTTCCACCTCATGTTTGCTGTGCTGCCTAATATTTAAGAGAGTTCATTAGATAAGTCCATGTTTTAAAAATATAAACTAAATTTTTCAGGCTATGGACCAACATGTTAAAAACCATCTGTGATTTCAGTTGCTCAACTTATACTCTCAGAAGAGCCTTCTTTATTTAAGGCGAGTGCTCAGCACTTTCAGAAAATGAAGGTGATCATTAAGTACCACAATTCACTTTTGAATATTTCATCTGAGACTGTCATTACAGTGTTTATTGTATCTAACCCTGTGGGCTCTTTTGAAAATGTGGTGGGGTTAAGTGCTTCTGTCATTCATCCCAGTTATTTGTGAGCCCACACGTGGAGTTAGGTGACTGATTTCAAACACATAACCTTGAAAACAGGTGATGAAAGTGGTGTGTAAAAACTAAATTAAATTCTACAGCCTGAGGCTTGAGGAAAGTGTCCCTTTGGCTGTTCAGGTTAATGTGATTACCAGGGGAAGTTTCTTTTTCCTGAAATATTTATTCCAGATATGTTTTTTCTTACCTCTCTGCTCTGCTTGGCTGGCTGTTTGCGGCCCACTCTTGCTCTTCTGCGCATAAATAAGTTGAATCATTAGATATTGAGTTAGGATTTCTATCAGAATAGTCTCTAAAGAGAGTAAGAAGGCTTCTGAGAAGAAAAAGATACCTATTTCTAGGTTGAATTTTGTAAGCCACCCTGGTATGGCCTTCCTAGGAGTTACCTAAAATTGTAGCCCTGTAAAATACAGCCAAATTGGCATAAAATTGAAGGGACAAAACACATGTCATACAAAAATTCTGTGTTTACAAAGTGACCTTCTGATCTAGAGGGACACTTTAAAGAGGAACATTAAGGATGATAAATGTTAGTTGTAGAGCTCTCCTGAATTTTAGTTCTTTTAAACATATCTGATGATTAGTACCTTATGTGATGTGGGAACAACAAAGGGCTCCTCAAAACAGTAATACTGAATACTGCCAACTTGGGTTGAAAAAAATCTCAAACACTTTCTTATTTCTTGCTCAGTATGTGCTGCTTCTGCCTTTGGCCACTACAAGTGGTGGTATCTTGATTTAATCATTGAAGCAGATAAGCTTTCTGCTTATCATTGGGTCACTGGGGTTTTCTACTCTGTCATTTAGTTCAGAGAGAAAAAAATAAGAACCTTTCAGTATCCCCTGCCTCTCAACCTGGACTGTGAGCTTTTAAGACTAACTCTTGTATGTACTCCTTGACTATTGTAACCCTACATTCAAGGTTCTTCAGATGCACTTTTTCCGTGCAAAACTTGAGGATTTCAGCCTTCTTCAAAGATTCCAAGCCATTTTGTAGTCTGGTTGGAGCCGAAACAAGTGCAGCAGCAAAAAGAGCTACAGTAGTTCCCAAAAGACTGCAGACCATGTAGAACCCTGATGCCTGTCCCCCCCGCTTGCATCCTTGCAATGCATGTCCCATGTTATGTATATATATGTACTTCTGCCTGGGGAAGCTTTACCCTCTACCCAAGCTTATGACCATATAGCTGTGAACAGCCAAAATCACTTATTATAAATTTGTTTTCTTGTATTACAGCTGCTTCAATAAAAATTAGTAGTTCCTCACAGGTCAGGAGCCAAGACTGACCTTGAAGAGCTGCAGGTTCAGTTCTTATTTGTATATAGAGCCTTTTTTGTGCACTTGATGTGTCATCATCAACAGACAAGGCCCTTTGACCTTGCAAGAATGCTATGATGGGTTTTGACATACATAAGAATCAGGTGCTGAGTATCTCAGAGCACTGAATGATTTATGAATATATATTTTGTTCAAGGACAGATGACCACAGCATTTGCTGTTTCTCTAATACATATTTTTTTGCAGTCAGAGAGTACAATGTTGAATGAAACAGGATGGCTGAGGGCACACCTATATAAATTAGTACTGACAGCCTCACCTTCTCTGCCTGCACTGAGAGCTACACAAGTTCCCTACTGCTTCAAATCTAGCCAATGTAGAGCATGGGAAGTTAAAAGTTTGAGTCTGTGACAATCTATGATTGTGTGCCCTTCTACATTTCCCAGTTAGTATCATGGCTTGGACCTCTCTTGCAAAGCAGCTCTCAGACACCTAAAGTGGCCCATTCCTCTGGTAAAGATTGTAGATACCCAGATTGTATCTTTCATTGTTAACTGTGTTTCTCGCAGTTCTGGAAAATTCCAATATCTTCATGCAAGAAGTTGCAGCTGTATTGACCATTACAGTTTGTGTAGGATATGTTGAATCATACTGTACAAACTGTCTTTGGTCATGTGCGCACTTGACAGTTCACTGAACTTTGCTCAGCCTTTTACTTCAACTGCTTTCTTCCTCAGAACTCCTCAGGTTATTGCTTTGGTCAAGAAAGACTCTAGGCTCACATTTGTACCTTCTAGCTTTTCCTAGGAGTACTTGTTTTCATACTTCATGAGTTTGTGGTAAGCATTCTCTGATTCACTGTCAGTATTTTGTCACCAACACTTTTTGGCACAGTTTGGTCCGTTGCTGATAGAATAGAGAATTTAACACACTAATGTGAAACAGATTGTCCCCATACTTCAAGTTAGTATGGTCAGTTTGTATTTTTGCAGAAAGATCAGTTGAAAATGTTTGTGAATCCTACTTGTTTTATTTCTTGCTACATTTATTTCTACATTTGTTTCAGACCATCTTTAAAATTTCCCTTTCATACTAGATTCCCAGCTTCCCACATGGGTATATAGAAATACGAGTATATAGAAATACGTAATAAAACTCAAAGACCTCATTAACACACCTTTCTTACTAAAATAGTTGGAATTGTCAAATTCTGATAGTATAGTTAGTGCCTGAGTTACTAACAGTCTTTGAAGTGGAAATCATGCTTATGTGATTAATTCCGTGATTAATGACTGTGTAGCCATAGGTGAAATTAAAAAGCTAAAGGAAAAAAAATCCTCCTTCACTTAGCAAGAGTTTGTGGACAAGTTAATCAAAGCATGGAGTTGCTACGTGGCACACAGAAGGCACATCTACTCATTGTCAGGACAGTGACACTGTAGAGGCACAGAACATCATTGCCAATAACACTCTCAAATTTGTAGTCATTCTCACACTAACTAATCGCAGAATCACAGAATGGTTGGAGTTGAAAGGGACCTCTAGAGATCATGCAGTCCAAAGCAAGTTCACACAGATCAGGCTGCTCAGAAATGCATACAGGCATGTTTTGAAAACCCTCTAGAGAAGGAGACTCCACATCACTCATCCTCATAGGAAAATAGTTTCTACTCATGTCCAAGTGGGCTAATCATGCAGAGATGATCTGAATTGTGTAGGTAATATTCTGCTTACTGAGAGAAGTGAAAAAACAAAAAGTCTCTTGTATTAGCTTATGAAGGTTAACAGCAGCAAATGGGATCTCAAAGTGTTACTTAAGAAAAAAAAATAGCACTAGGACCCAACTTAGGCTTAGCTATTGCTTCATCTAAGTAGCTCTTTCTGTTCCTACTTTAGTGTATGGTAGAAAAGCAGATTCTGGATAAAGATCTTGGTTTTTCAAACATAGCTTTCCTTTCCAGTAAAAATCTATACCTTTTGAAATGAAAATTTTAAAAATACAGATATCTTTTTAAAAAGATGCAAACTAACTCTGTTCATTTTCAAATATGAACAAGGGACATTACGTGGTTTTGATGAAGAGATGTGAATAGGGCACTTGACTGAGGTGTTGGATATGGTATGTAAGCCCATTCCAGTTACAGCATAAGAAAAAGTGTATTACACTCAGCTCCTAGCCATGAAATAATGTTCTTGCAGAGAATTCCCTTTCTTTTCAGCCTGTTGTCTACAGTTTCAGATGAGAATGATGATTTCTGGCTTAGAGATGGAGACATTAATATTCTCACAGAGAGCCCTCGGCAGCAACTGTAAATTGTGTGGTGCTCTGGAAACACAGCAGGTGGTGTTTCCTTCCTTGGACAGTTTAATACAAGGCCTTCATCCCATAGTATATCACCCATATTTAACTGGAATTTTGAATATCATCATTGTGTCAGCTGACAGTGTTGTGGAAGCTGTAGTACATCTCCTCCTGGACAGAAGGCTGGCAGGAGTGCCTGTCAGTGCAGGTGAGCTGTTCCTGGCTCTCTGTGGCTTACCCTGTATGAGAACAACTAGATGTAAGGACTGGGCTGAAATTTTCCAAGCCTTCCTAGGGAATTACCTACTATTTTTTTAACAAGATTTGTGAGGATTAACACCTTCTCAGCCTTGAAAAGATCTGCTCCAATGTCTTTACTCACAGCAATGTTGAGGTTTTGACACGTTTCTTTTGCTTTATCTGGAGATATTGTTTTGGATGTGGGATGTCAGTATGGGAGTTTTTCTACATAATCATAATAGATTAAACACTTTGTGAACATTAAAGAAGGACCTTCTAGGAGTTTTTTCTCAATAATAACGACTGTTACTTAATCAGGACGCACATTTGCATAATGAGGATGCATTCACCTGAATCCAAGTGATTAAGTTGTGCTTAAATTCATAGTACAATCTAAACTATTGGAAGCATCCAAATAAGCATTCAATGAAGATGCAAGGTAACAAATATAATTTTTAATGTAATTTTTAATTGTTGATTTTTTTTGACGTATTTGAAATCTCTTAATTATTTAAACTGAGGTTTTTAATAGCTTCTCTGTTTTGCAGCTGTTAAATAGAAAAATTTAGTGTTGATCAAGGTGCTTCAATTCAGAGGATTTTAGTGTATGGGCAGGTTAAAGTACAATTTTTTTTTCATGTGTTTCTTTAAGTGCAAGTTTTTCCTCTATTTGCAGTTTCTCTGCACATTCTTGCAAAAGCTGTGACACAGTAGTGTTGCCTGTCAGCCACATGGTTACTGCAGGCACAGGCCATAACAATGGGTATAAGGAGGAGACATTCTCAGGTGCTGAGCCGTGCTTGGTTTGTGGTTCCAGGAAATGATACCCAGTCCTTTGCTAGCATGGCACTCATTTCTTAGGTGCGTGGGGAGGGACCTCAGCTCCTGTGGAAACAGAGGCACCAAAGTGCTGGGCTGGGGGGAAAAAAGCCCTCAGAGAAATGGAGGAGTTGTTAGAGTACTCCATGTTTTCTTGAGGAGCAGCAACAAGGGTGGGACATTCCCCACTGTTATTTCTGTATTTCCAAGACCCCAGCAGCATCCTCATGGAGACAGGGAGGAGATCTGAACAATGACGTTGTTCAGCGTTATTACTGTTTGCCTCCCTCCTGAATATTGCCTGTGAGAAACTACATCTTCCTGACCAGAAATTGGATGCTACGCGAAGCCTTTGAGGTAAACAGAAACCCAGAAGCTGTGTATGTACTTACACAGATAAGAGAAGGGCTGAAGAGTAATCACAATCTATGTGATAAAATGAGTTTGAAGAAAGATTACTGCAAAAGGTCTGACCTTGAACAGACCTGTGATGCCTCTCAAGTGAGATGTTCAGCTGACAGATAGTTTTGGCCACAAATATTTTCTTGCTGATATTTTGCTTCAGGTGTCTTGGTTAATCATGACTGACAACCAGAAAATATTGTTTAGAAGATCATATGTGTACTTAGAGGAAAAGAGACAGAGCCTCTGTCACCTTAGATGAACAGCTTTATTTTGAAGTCACACAAGCACAGCTCTGTGCCACCCAGAAACATCAGTCTCCTTTGGCTAGTCTTACTGAATTAGATAGCATTTTGCCCTTAAAAGGTATTTGGTTTGGTTTTACAAAGAAAATGTTGGTAGTTTTGATAGATGGATATGCTTGCTACATCGCTACTTGTATGTCAGTGAGGGCCTGATAGCACTTGCCCTTCTTCTCTTTGACGTGGCTCTTTGATGAGGGAAGAACAATTTCTATCAAGCATCTTCATGGCACTTGGATGAGGTCAATAGTGATCCTATTTACTGTGACATAATGTTATAAAGCCAGCCCAGCCTCTAGTGTTTAAAAGGATGATCCTGTGCCCCATGCTTTGTCATTTCTCTCCTCAGCAGGGCTGCATTTTCCCATTGCCTGGGAGGACCCATGCAGGGTGATTTTTCCAGGCCTTGCTGCAGTGTGGTGTCTCAGCTGGCAGAGCAACATGTTGCCACAGGGCAGCAGGCCAGGTCTGAGGATCTCCAGGTACACTTTCCTTCTCAGCCCATGCATGCATTTATGTATGCAGAGGAACTGTGGCTGAGTGCTGCACAGTGGGTAGACATGGGAACTCTCTGAGAGAAAACAGGAGCCTAGACATGACTCTGACTATATGCCAAAAAGTCAAGCTTCTTGGAGTGTCAGGATTTACACTTGAGGTTAATAAATGAATGAAGCCTGGGAACTACCTCCGTAGATAGGGACCTTGGTGAACAACAAGCTCTATATAAGTGAACAGTGTGCTGCTGTGGCAAAGGAAGCCAATAGGATGGGGGGTTGCATCAGTAAGGTCACCAACAGCAGAGATTCAGTGCTTGTCAGATTTTAATGCTTGTCGAGCCACTTCTGGAATACTGTTTTTGGTTTTGGTCCCCAATATGCAAAAAAGATGTGGACAGGCTGGAGAGGATCCAGAGAAGGCCCACAAAGATGATTAAAGGACTGAGAAGCCTGACATATGAGGAAAGGCTGAGAGATATTCAGCCGTAAGAACAGAAGGCTTAGGGGAGACGTTATCATCATGTTCCAGTATTTAAAGGGTGACTACAAAGAAGACAAAGACTTCTTTCTTTAGAAGGAGCCACATGGAAAAGATGTGAGTTAATGGATTCAAGTTGCTCCTGGGGACATTCAGATTGGACATGACAGGAAAAGCTTTCACAATGAAAACAATCAACTTTTGGCATAACTTCCCAGGTAATTTCCTCAATATTTCAAGATTCAGCTGGATAGAGTGCCGAGCCATCTTGTCTAGACCATGCTTTGACAAGAAATGTTGGACCAGGTAATCTTTGAGGTTCCTTCTAACCCGATATTCTATAAAATAGACTTCCATCACTGCTGTTCCAGCTACAGTGTGACTAGCGGCTGGATTCCTACATTACCTTGCTTTTCTGCCTTGTGGTTTCTCTGCTGTGCTTGCATGCTGCTGATATCAAGGAGCAAAAGCTGATCAGAGGTCAGTCTCTCAGCTAGTTTTAAATGTAGCATGGAGAGAGGATTTTATCTGTTGAAATAAGGTAACTGCTTCCTGGGCAGGCTGCCTGAAATCCGGGAATTTACCTTGCTGAACACATATGGAATGTGACAGCTTAAAATGGAGACTCTTCTTATTCCTCGACTGGAAAGCTCTTTAAAATCTCAGCACACCCACACACTGAAGGTCAGGCTCATTTGATGCGTACCCAAGATCTCCCTGGGTGGTACAACACATTGCTACTCTGCACAGCTTTCATTTTAATGTACTAGGCTGAGCTTTTCGGCAGTGAGGCTATAGCAGTCTCTCAGAAGCACTTTACACTATTTCTATGAGGAAAAAGGGTGTGTTTTAAAAAAGGACGTACTACTTGTCTGTCTTAGCAAACATGGCATTTGTGTCTTAATGGGAAACTGTAGCTTTTGCTGAAGTATATGGTGATATGCCAGATGTATGATGACAGATGTTTTCCTTTATCTGTTACAGTGAGCCTCAAGCCTCAACCAAATTCCCATTTTGGTTGTCCAGCCTACTTTCCAAAAAGGGTATAAAGCTGAAATACAGTGGGGGCAAAGTATTTTATAGCTGTCGTAATGGAGGACACTATTAGCACAGTAATAACGTGATGATTCCTAGTTAGTGGATTCAGTATCTTCAGAGCTGAATTATCAGTCTCCCTGATAGTACCTGGATGGAGGACCAGGAAATGCCTTTATTTGGGAGAATTTCTTATTAATCCTCTTTGGTGAAGAGGGACAATCTTACCACCTGCTGTTTTGACCCAGTTTCATGTCTTGCTTGACATCTCTCTGTTGGTGTCTGTTTTGGCACCATTAGTTGAGGTAAATATTGAAGAAAGAATTGGAAAATTTAGGTTATAGGGAACCTTGAAAATGCATCAAGTTTTTAAAGCAAGTAAGCCATTGAGAGGAAGGAGTTACACAAGAGGGAATTAGCAGAATGGGAAAAGACGAATAATTACAGGGGTTAATGTTATGCCCAGAGTCTGCTAATTTCTGACCACATCACTTTGTCTTCCTTCATCCTTCACATGTCAGAATGAGTTTCAGCCAATGACTTAAAGACTTAAGAAGAGCCTACTAATATGAAGCCTAAATGACAAAGGTCATGAAAAGAAGGATTTCTGTCCTTCAGTATATCATGATCTCCTTCCTTAGTAGGCAGATCTACTTCATGTCACAACACTCTGAAAGCCTGATCTCTCAAGATGTCCAGTTACTAGGAATCAGTGATGTAAATCAGTCTGAAACTTTCTTGAAACCTGAGGCCTATGCTAGCTATTCCAAGGCCTTTGCTTTGACTTTTCACAAGAAATTAATTGTACTGGCAGTCTTTGAGTCATATCTGTACTTACATTGATTGAATATTTAATTATGTTATTGCAGGTCAAAAAAAGTGATTTCCAGTGTCACTTTTCAGTTCACTTGCAATGATGATACTTTTCATGGTGGTGATGGAGAAACTAGCAGAACTTATTCTCTTCCTCAGATAAAGAATGGCTTGTTGGACTGAATTACTCATGAGGAGACCCATAGTAAAGTTCTTGGTTTACTGTTCTCTCATGTCTTGGATGAGTTCTCTGAAAATCAACAAGTAACTGCTGCTCTAGAAATCAAGAAATCTCACATGAGAAACCTCAATGATGATTTTGTCAGGATTGATGTTTTGCTCAGAAACACTTTATTTTGACGACCAATTTGGTATATTCTAATAACAGAGCTTGTTCTGGAGAACTTTTTGGTAATCTTTCATGTCAATGACTTGTGTAAAGAGTCCTGGACATAACTGAAATGCACGTTATAGTTCCTGTACACTTTTCCGTACTCACTCCAAAGCAGACATTTGCAATCCCAGCATTTACTCATCTCTGAAGAAAAATAACAATATTGTCCTTCTCAAACTCTTGTTCCACAATGGTAGCATATCTCTAGGTAATGCAAACTATGGAAGGTCTGAGTGTATTGTCAAACAATATAATGCAGCCTTGCCCTGTGGAATAGATATGATTCAATGATGGCTGGTTTCTAATTCAAGTCTCAGAACTTTTAAAGATCTTGATATCACTGCAGGTGAAAGTTATAAATAATTTTGAGAAGAACAGAGTTAAACTAGAGAATTTTTCCCTGAGGAGACAAATTTAGAAACATACATTTACTGCTGTTTAACAATTTTATCTGAAACATCTGAGCATCTCTCATTCAATTTTGTCTTCTGATATGAATTATAATCAAGAGCATTTCTTGTATTTCCAGGAAGTTGTAGCTAGTTTAGAAAGCACAGTTTGTTAATAACATAATAGCCTGAAGTCCTACTACTGACCACTGAAGTGCTTCTTCAAACATTTCTGTTGAACAGTACTGGATGAAATGACAATAACAATCATACTTGGAGATCCATGTGAGGAAAATATGTGGAAAACACAGTAAAGCAATAGTCACTGGGTAAATTTATTGTTATGATCTGTTAGTAAAAGCTTCCAGATTATTCATACAAATAATGCCTATTAAAGCCAACCTAGGGCTAGATGTCTGGTTGACCAAATTATATTGTGCTCATGGAAACAGTTGTCTTTAAAGAATCTACATCTTTTGGCCTTTTAGTAAAGAAAATAACCAGCTTATAAAATTAGGCAAAAAAAGTGCAAACATCACAATGTGCAATACTGCATTTCTTAATATTTACAGTGTTCCATGGCTGGAGAAAAATGACTGTGATGGTTTGTTGAAAGAAAAAACAAACCCAGACCTATACCACCGCTTCTGATCCACAGTCATTTCTAGAAAATCTCAGACAGGCAGAAAAGTTGTCTATCTATAGAAGCCAGAAAATAAGCAGGTGGTGAAATGAGGTGGCTTAGTGTTTGGAATTCTGTGGAGGCACTTGTGTCTTAAACATTAATTTTTAAGCACCATTTGTCATGTCTTCTTGGGCAGTACCCCGTTACTGCCTCACTAAATGTATTGCTGGTGCTGCTATCCCTCCCACAAGTAAAGGCACCTTCATACACTTCACAGATCTGCTTTGAGCAGAGGCTGAAACACTAAGCTCAGCTGCGGCCACACGAGGCTTCCCACAACTCTTACTAACACCATGCAGTTTAAAAAGCTTCAGTTCTTTTTCAGAAGCCACTGTAGCTCCAAGAGCAGATGCAACTCTTACCTAAAAGGTGGAGCTCAGCCAGATAACGTGTGAGACTAAATGCTGCTGGTACTAGCACTGGCAAAACATGTCCACACCTTCTCACATCTCAGTCTCTCACACTGGGTGATACCTGGCTCCCAGTCACCCAGCTTTCTTGGTGACTGTTTCCTTAATTTACACTGTCATTTTTTGCAGATTCTAGGCATTTTCCTAAGACATCCTTCTTAATATACTATGTCACTGCCTTCCTTAATGTCAATCCATGCTCTCAGCTCTAAGGTCAGAGTTCTATTACCTGTTTGTTGCAGTAGAAGCTGTGCGTGCTATGGGCTTTAATATTCTTGCTTTTATAGGAGCCATTTTCAGAGATGATCAACATAGGGAATCTTATGAAGAATTTGAAAAAGTATTTGATAAGGTAAAGTGAAAATGTTGCATGCTTTTCTGTGCAATGTGTTCAATTATAACTTTTTTTTAGTAAAAAAATGAAAGATTATTTTAAAGTCAGTTCCAGTCTATAGCTTCAGGTATTTGTGTTGAGAATGAATAAAAAAAAGGTCTCCATCTTAAACAAAGTTAATTTTGAATTTGAAAAACTATTTCAAATCCCATTTTCCCTTGCTTTTTCCTTCTTGCTCCTCTTTATACATGCATGTATATATGTATATTAAAAATGAGACATGGAAAAATAAACTTGTTTTTGTTTTTTTTATTTGAAGGTATGATGTTTATTTGAAAGGATCTCTGTTAAAATAGGAACTGGTAAAAAGGAATATTTCACCTTATTAATTAAAATTCTGCACCTAAGAACATGATCAAAATTATTTTTATGGTCTAGAGAATTTTGCAAAGGCATTTTAAATTAATTTTTAAAGAATTAGGTAGTGCTAATTTGGTAGTATTTCTGGAAGAAATGAACAGTTGGATATAAATGGGTTTATGTTATCTTTAGATTTTTATTGTGGTGTTGCTTAGAGATTGATACATAGAATTCAGTTACCTTCAAAGCGCCTCACTATCATTATAAATTGCTCAATTATTCTTATATTAACTTTTTTTTTTGGCAAAAGTTATTTATTATCCAGTAACTTATCTAAATAGTGCTTGATCTTATTAGGAAACAAAAAGAAACACTGATCGAAAACTTAAAACTGAAGATTTGTATGAACTGAAATATTAATTCCACAGCGACTTCCATTATTTCATTTGTTTAAATTTCAAATAAAAACCAAATATTGTCAGTTTCTTAGAAAAAAATTACTTGGTTTTAAATTAAAGGACATGAAAGTGTTTGGATATGACAGTGCCAAATACATCCACTTTTTAATAGTATTTTTATTAATTCTGTTTGCATTGACTTTTAAATTACAGCAAAATATCAGTAACATTAGATGTATGGTAATGGAATGTTTAAAATCACAACTATATACACACTTCACCTGTGCTCTTCTTTTCAGGATAGGGTCTATAGAAACAGCTTAGCTCATGACTTGACCTTACGGGCATCAGGGATGGGAAATAGGGTCTTCCACAGACTACTGACATCTAGGAAAAATCTGTGGCTGTAGTAGAGCAGTGAGCGGATAGTCACAGCCCTGGAATTCAGGAAGTAATTTGTGACATACGCGTGGACTCAGAATATGGTATTTAAATCGACATGTTCACCCTGAAGTGAGAGATGTTTCATCAGTGTGCAAAAGAAATACTCTCACTTTTCCTGCTGTAGAGTACCTGTAAATCAGCACTTTCTTGTTTCTACGTGTCTTTTGAAATTTCTCTGTTCAGAATGTCCCGTGGTCAGAAAATCACAGGTGTGCCGGCAATGCTCTGGAGGAGAGAGTAATTCAAAGGCCCTTCTTAGACTGTAACGAGAAACAGAGAACCAGACTTCAGGTGTAAACCGGAGAGGACTTTGCTGCCAGCAAGACATCCTTTGAGGTAGCTGCAGCTCAAAGGGCTGTTGAAATGAGCAGAGCCAGAGTTTGACTAGAAGCCAAGAAAAGGAGTAGCTCAGGTCAGCTAATCTACCACGTTCCATGTGGTGTATCTATCTGTCTCTGCCTGCTCTGAAATAGTGTAATTGCAGTCTTCAAATAATTCCTTGCCTGAAGGGTGGATGTTAGTGCTTGCAAGACACCACTGACATAGGACTTTAGAAACTAGCCCAGAAAAAATATGCAACTGATGAGAGACAAACTCTTGTACCAGCTTGTAATGTTTACAGGAGGAGTCTTTGGAGAGGAATAAGAAAAGTATGGAGAGGGAGACCAAGCTGTTCAAAGGCATGAAGCAATTTCTATAAAAGCAGTGGAGTTGGACCCTTCTATGAGGAACTTCTGTCAGTGATGGAGTACCATAACAGAAACTGACTGTAACTACTGGAAAAGGAAATCTTACGAGAGTTAATGAAAAAAAACCGCTTTCTTGGAAATGATTCCCTTCCTCAAAGAGTGATGAAGAAATTAGAAGTCTTAGCCCAGCTACACAAGAGAATATTAGCTGAAAGTTCTTGTTTGGCATCCCAGCAGTGATACAGGGTTATGTACTTCTGGCAAATACTTCTGATCTTTCCTTTAACCTCCTCTGACTTCTGAGAACTCTTGTGTAATGGCTCATTTCACAAATGTCTAGCTGCACCGCAAAAATTTGTTGCCCTGAGGTCAAGATTCATTTGTGTTGTGTCATTATTGAAGCCCGTTCTTGTCTCTGATACTGTCAGGCTTCAGTGAAGGTGATCTGTGAGAACTCCAGACCAGATCTGAGGACAGAAGCAAAGAACTCACAATGGTGTGAAACTGGGTCATTTGAAAGCAAATTTGAACATTGTAAACACATGCTTGTAGCTTGTTCCACAGATTTTGGGAACATGATAGAAATTTCCACTAAAAATTTCAGCTGACTCATAATGGTTACTCCCATGGCTAACCAGTTTTGGAGTGGCCCTGCTGACTGAATTTGTTGATCCCTCGAGCAATACGCCTTTGCAGTAGAAACAAGCAGAAGAATTCTAATGGAATTTCCACCTAGAAAATTCCTTTTGAGTGTAACCCAGGGAGATACACACAGCCATGTGGAGCCTACTCAAAGATTCCTTCCACTGTATTTGAGGGCACCCAGCACTTTGTGTGATCATGGATAGTCATGGATTTCTTTATGTCAGTAAGAGACAGCACTAGTCAAAATCTTCCTCTGGAAGCAGCCATGTAGCTCAGAGGCCAAAGTTTATCCCTTAATAACTAATGAACCAAATTAAGTTACTCTGTCAGTACTATTATTTCTAGGCCTGTGTTGGTCAAACAAGCACTTGTTCTGAATGAAATAACTCCTTCTAGACAAAAAAATCTGAGCTCTGAAGCTGATCTCTCCCTGGCCTTGACATGTTAGTGTTGTCATGGTATCTCAAAAAGACCCAAGGAGAAGGTAGAGAGAACTCCTAAATAATTTGGCAGTGAGGAAGCTGTCCTCTTATCACAAAGTTTTCCTCAGAGTTCTTGGCCAAGTTCTATCTGTCTGGCTTCTAGTTTAAGAGTTAGAGGCAGGTTCATATTTATTTTATTAAACTTCTTTTAAATGTAAAGCAATTTACATTTCCAATGTGGAGATAGTCAGAGAAGGTGTGGTGCTTATGAGACACAGTTGTCCTTAATCCCACACTTGAAGAATGTTAATCACACCTGGATTGAATTTATGTGGACTTTTCTGTACCACATCACACTGAAATGGCAACAGATGGAAGTGTATTCTTACCTTAGCAACAGTATTGATGCTCTTTATCAATCCTTCCAAAGGCAATTTCTCCCATTGTGGTTCCACATCTCTTTAAATTCTTATTCAACTTTCATTTAGGAAAAATCTGTCACAGAAGTGTCTTTGAGAACTTGTATAACTGAGGTCTCAGGAAAAAATGTAAGCCAAAAGGTTTGATCTGCTTTAAGAGCTATATAAAACTACATCTCTCAGTTGTCCCATCCCTGTGCTATAACTGATTTCCACAGTGTTGAGATTTTTTTGTTTGTTTGTTTGTTCACTGTTTAAATTCTACCATCCTTCTCTGAATTCCTTCATAGCCTGAGTAGCAAGCTGAAATTTCTCCCATTCAACAACCTTTTCTACTATACTGCTAATGATGTTACTGATTTTGAGTATCACTAAATACCCTGTGTTGGGCAACATTTCCATCCTCTTCTTGGGTGCTGTATTTACACGTCTCTTCTGGGCATTACAATCCTATTAAAGGACTGACTGTTTGAGAATCCACTGAAGAATGTCTCTCCATCACCTCATAGCTCTTGAGTTCTCCATATCTTTTCCTTGGTGGCTCCAAGGACTTGCAGACTTCTGGAATAGGTAGATAGGAAGATGTCCATCTCTCTTTGAGCGCTCCATTTGTGGTGTTCTGAGCTCCTGAAGCACCCTGAGAACCACCATATGGGCATTTCACAGGAGAGCTCTGAAAGAGAAACCAAAATGTGGCCACTGTGTGTTGGTCACCAGCCATGCATTTTTATGTGATCTATATGGAAACAGTATCAATGTTGGAGTACTTCTGTCCAGTGTGTGAATGCAACCAGGCTCAGTCACTCATGGACTGTATGGTGCTGCGGTTGGTGTAGGATTATATGTATTATTTGGGCTGTGGCTTTTCTAGTTGTACAGCTTATAAGCTACGTGGATTTTCCTAGAACACAAGTCAGCAGAAGTAATAGACAACTACTTTAGACAGACTGGGCAAATAATGTTGGAAGTGGTTAGATCTGTTCATAAAGATAAATGATGTAGTTAGAAGTTATAATTTTTAGAGTTAAAAAGTGACTGTAAAATCTCAGGAAATGTTAAATAACCTCATGACACTAAAGGGAAACCTCGGGACTTTCTAGGGCTTCAACTTTCTGCTCCCTGGAAAACCTGAAAATTCCCCATATCTTTTGTCACAGAACTCACAGGATGGGAGAAGAGGAAACTATGAAGTCACAATTCTTGGACTGTAAGGTAGGCAGCTTATTTAGAGGAAGAATGAGAAAAGCTTTACCAGGCTGATTTATAAACTGCTGGTATTTGGAGTTACCTGTAGGACTGGGATGTGTTACCCTATAAATCGCAGAGAGATGGATGACTAGATAGAGGACAGGGGAAGCCGCAGGAGAGATTCACTTATTAAAAATCTCTACGATTTATTGTGTTGTGATCCCAGCTGGACATCACCTTCATATAGTAGCAAGAGTCATGTAATATACACCTAAAAAGTTCCTGTAAATCTGCAATAGGCTGTTACTGGCCATTTTCTACTCTAATTTACAAATATTTGCACAAGCAAAGAAATTAAATCTCTGTTAGGTGAAGTCCTTTTATCTGTGGCAAAATATTTTAAGAAAACTTGTCCGGGGCAAATACTGTTGTAAATCTCCCTAGGTTCTCCCTGGGTTATTTTCTTTCTTCTTTTTTGAGATGATTTTACTGTCTTCCTGGGATTTTTATCAGTATAATGGTTGTGGTTGGTGTGTGGGAAGGGAGTTATGCTTAATATTTTATTCTGGCAAAGATCAGATCTATACACTGTGCTCTCCTTTTTAAACTTAATTTCATATAGGCTACATCTTTTCCAGGGCTGGCAATTTCCTCCACAACCTTTCTGTCTACAGGTCTTTGAAACCGATGTGAATTTCTCTCTCACAGCTTTTGACTTAATGGATTGAGAGCTCCAGGAGAGGGCAAGACGAGATGTCCAGCCTTTATTTGCTGTGCAGCCTTTTTTTGGCATGTGAGTCTCAGCTCTCGTAAATTACATGGATTCAGATTTGAGCCCAGCTTATCAGGAAATCTGTAAGTTTCCTGCATCTCTTCCTCACCTCAAAGAATATTCAGGAGGAGACAAGCAAAAAAAAGAGAGTAAGAAATTTTTAAAGGGCAAAAACATGTGACCTAGTTTTCACCACCTTTTGGTTAAAAGTTTGTGTCTGACTGCTATTTCTAAGTTCATAATACTTTTTTTCCCATTAAATAAGGGTCTGAATTTTGTTACTTTTCCTGATGTCTGCTTGCACATCTACCTGGTGGAAAGCTTTCTGTTAATGTGACAAATTGAACTGTTTCACAAAATTATGTATTGACTCCATTGCAATTTTCATTTCAGATATATTATATTCCATTCATTTATGTAAAAGTAAAAAAGATAACGATTTTATTCTTTTAGGCTTTCCAAATAGCATTCAAATGAAATATTTATAGAGGATTTAGTTTCATTAAATATTTGGGAGTTTTGACTTTGAAAAGATGTTTTTTAAAAGTTTCTTATATCAAAGCTAGATGTTGGTACCTTGGAATTTATTGCATGATGGAAAAATCATCTTTTAGCTATGTTTGTAATGAGGAAATTTCCCATCTCTTTTTTGTAAGAATCATGTTTCCTCAAGCTATTTCCTCTGCAGCTTTCAGACTGTAAGAAATGTTACTTGAACATGATATTCTTCTATGCTTTTTGACCTACCTGTTTGACATGTAGTCAGATAGCAATGTTGTTTTCTCCTAGAATGGAATGCATTTAATTTCCAGATTAAACAAGTCATTCTACATGGTGACGCAGAAATGTTTGTATTCTATAGGTGTTAATAATATTGATGTACTAAAATGCAGAGCTGTGTTATTATGTGCATTTATCCTGCACCATTAAATTTCTTATTTCTGCTCAGTCTAAAAACTGCTAATTCTTTCAGTGAAATGAAAGTGCAATACTGCTGAAAACCAGAGATTGCCAGTATTATGTGCCGCAAGTATTACAAGCAAGGGATACAGTGGGTTTCCTTTTTGTTGGAAAGTACTGCTGAAGAGAATCCCACTATGAAAAAAACCTGAAGACTGATGCTTTCTGCCGCTCCAAGCGGTGTGACTGAAGGGAATGGGAAGCTCTGAGGAATGTAGGTCTTGAGAGATTTTGGGGGTTTTTTTTGTGATGAAGAGTGGCTTTGTTGTTTTCAGAGGATGAGCTGCATACAAGTAGATGTCACAAACTGGTGAATTTTTGACTGTGACTTTCCTGACTAAACTTCAGGCTAGGCTTATTTCTGTGCTTCTGAAATGGACTCTGATGAAATATGAATCTCCTGTTGCTGGTTTTGTCATGTGAGGATCTTTTATGCAGATTGCACTGCCTTGCCACATGCAAGTGTAGTGGGAAGATCAGGACAGGTTTTAGATGCAGACTGCTGCTCATGCTTGGCTCCCCTCAGAGATCAGAGGATCAGATCAAGAATGCCCAAAGAATATCTATGTCTTCATCCATGTGTTGTGTAGACAAGTTGATGAGATATGAAATAAATGAAGTATGGTTAATGATTGTACCATGAAAGTAAGAACAAGATGCAAGAATCAGCAGTCTTAAAATGTTTATACTCTAAAAGACCACAGGTATTTATGTGCTAAAGGGATATAATGCTCTCATATGCTGTCTGATATTCCAGATATCCCTTGTATGGATATAAAATACTTAACTGGAATGGATCCTGATCTTTGGCTGTCACTGACCTTCCTGGAAGCATGTTTAGTATTGTGATCTGTAACAATATGCTGAGTGGGCTTTTAGGTCAGGGATAATCTGCAAATTTCTCAATTTCTTACTTTATCTTCTTTTTCTTCCCCCCTCCCATAGACAGACTCTCCTTCTGGCAACATTAGGAGACCACTAAAGTCCTCTTTTGAGTCTTCTAGTAAACGTCAAAGTTGCTCACTATAATCCGCTTCTTTATCTGTCGTTCGCAGTGGATCATGTACAGCATTCCAGTAGGAAATACCTCACCCTTCTAGGTCGAGTGGGATTCCATCTCATGCACGTGGCCAGGCTCTGCCCTTTGCTTTACTGTTGCCTTCCACAGCACATCAGTAGGCTGCTCAGGGTGGCCTTTCTTTTGTTCAAGTTATAGAATGATTTTAATAACAAAAATCATGTTACTGAGTATGGAAACTCAGCCTGGCATCGGTTTGTTACTTCATTACCTACTCTTTCCCTGCCAGTGTGGATAGCCTGATGACATATTTTGGAGGTGTGTCATACAGACTCTTTTTCATGTTTGCTCAGCAGGCTAGACATTTATCAATTTGTTTGGGATTTGTCAGAACATCCAGGGAAAAAATATTTCAAACAGTATTTTGGACAATTTCTGCCTGAAAAGCTGTACAAATTGTCAAGGGGAATTATGGGACCTGAAATAACTTTTAACTCTATTGTCAGGGTGTATATCAGTTTAGACATGCTTGTGAAATCAGGAGAGGAGATTGAATTCTTTTGTGTTTATAAGTAGGACTCACTGTTAATAAAGATTTGAAGGCTCTGACTTGACTGTGCATTGCTTAGGTTGGACTTGGAAAGAAGGACATAAGGAAAAAAATGAGATTGTAGGTGTGGGCGTCAGTAAAGTCTTCAAGATTCCCATTGACATGCCTGGTAAGGGTAGGACTCCTAGTGATAATGAGCAGAGAGAGAAGAATCGAGATGAGGAGGAACGTATATACAGACTATTAAGAAGAAGTATGCTTGAGAAAAGGAGAATTCGATGGCTTATGAAGAAGACAATCTTTCCACTGAGTGAAGACAATATAGAATAATTTTTTTGGGTTGTTTTGAAGATTGGGGTGGAGAAATGGAGGATCAATCTAGATTTACCTCTTTGTATTAAAGTTATATTTTTGTGAGAATATATAGAGATTTCTTTCTTATAATAGGCATTCTATATTACTTGAAAAACGAAGAAGGATTCCCTGCAATACAGAAAGCACTTATTTTCCAAACTCAAGGTTCACTTGGCAAGGAGAGAGAATCAACCGGTGCTGTAATGACTTCCTCATTCTGAAAAAAAACCTGGAAGGGCATGGTGAACAAAGAAAGAAGTGCTTATAAATCCAAGGTCTCCTTGAGGGAAACAAGGCTTCTAAGGCTTAGAAGATAAAGCAGCAAGCTCTGAGACTCACAGGGGCAGAAATTAATGACAAACAAGAAAAGAATTAAAAGACTTCAATCGCTAGTAGTTTCAAAGGAACTGTTTCCTTTGTTTTCCTTATCTTACATGGAGGCTGATGTGGATCCTGGAGAACTAGGCTTAACCTTGATGCAGAGTCTGAAAAGAAGTTTGAAAGAAACATTTGTGGCTGTTGATCCAAATGATAACCTGAGTGTGGTGTTGCACAGAACTAATGTCAGCCCCATGGACCAGTGCTGGATATGCCCTTATGGACTTCACAGCCTCCTGGAGACACCAGAAATCACCATCCTCACCCCTCAATTTGGAAATAATAATGGAAAAGAGATGGCATCTGAGCTTCCAGATGAACGAAGCCCTCAATCAGTCAGTCAGTCTCTGTCTTTCAGATCTTTATGACTTGTGCACTAAGGATGGCACTGCCAACGTGTAGCCATCTGAATGTTCAGCTTCTCATCTTGGAGCTTGCTGCCTCATTTCCTGCTCTCTACAAGCTGATGCATTCCCTCCATCTCTGGTGTTCCTGAATACAGTGGGACAAATAGCCCCCTGGAGCAGTCTTTCTCCATTTACTGCAGAGAAAGCATAGACAACTGGTTTGGCTTGTATCAAACTCCTAGTTGGCTAAGCTCAGAAGTATCCAACTCTAGCTCTTTGGAGCTAAGTCTGACAAGTAAAACAAAAGTGTGAGGGCTACAGTGGAGATGGGTGAGCAGCTAAATGTAACTAAAGGTAACAAATCCTTACTGCAGGCTCTGTAAGGTAAAATGGGATGTGTGGATGTGACTGCCACTATTGCCTGCTGAAGCCTGGCTGTGCCAGAGAACAGGGATACAACTTGTGCAAGAGTTATTCAAGGGGCTAGTAGAGTATGATATGAATGTCCACTACATCTCATTCCTTGGTGTCACTGGCTGTGGTGAGCTCCAGGACAGATCTCTGAGTGAAAGGAGAGTTGTGTGTGAAAAGGGCACAGAGGTCTGTGCTGACTAGGAGGATCAACAGGGTGAGAGATGACAGAGTGAGGAAGTGTCCAGTGAAGTTGGTGAAGGAAAAAGGTCCAGTCCTCCCAAAGAAGCCATCTTCCAGCAGAGAAGTTTGGGCAAGTCCAGCTGAAGAGATTGTGTTTCTATCTTGTATCCCCTACAGTGACTTCATGAAAGAGAGAAATAAGATAAAAGATATTTTCAGAATGATGTGGTGTTTCTGGGCTAAGGTCCAAAGTGCTGAGCAGTCCCAGGAGAAAACAGTTTTCTGGATCCAGGTTACTGCTCTCTTCATAAGGGTTGCAATATGAAGGGAGGACACTTTCTCTCCAGGAGAAGCAAAATTTGGCTAACCAGGTTCTTTGATGCCCTGTTAATTTTTGTCTTTTTTTTTGCCTGTGACCTCTTTAGACAGTTACCACCTGGAACATGTTATACTGCCATTTATCTTTCTGTGGAGGCAGAAGATGGGCAAAGCCTGTTGAACTGAAGGATACAAGCATTCCAGAAGTTCAGGTAGCACTTGTGAGTTCTTTGATAATTTCTGAATATATCTACATTTGCTACCATTCTACAAACTACCAGACATGTCAACCAGAGGGGTGCAGTAGCCACATGATTTCACAGAGTTCATATCACATTGAAATAGGCCAGTGGGAGGCTATGTTGGGGATATCTAGCACTTTGCATTCTAATTTGGAAACAACCTCTCAGTATATCTGTTTGTTCTGGTCCCAAGCTGTTACCTTGGACCAGAACTGAGATGTGATCTCAGCTGGTGATCCAACATCAGCTGCATCTCTGTGAGTGGAAAAAGTAGTGAGGGTCATTTGGGCATAGTGAATGCTGATAAAAAGAGAAACATACTTGGCACCTTTACAAGTCAGGCACTCTGAGGATTTCAAAATTGTGTCCTTTTTTATAACAATAATAAATTTGTCAGTTATGTGGGAAAACAGTGAAAAACGAATGTCTTTTACTGCATTCGGAGCCATTGCTTCAAATCCAGTGACATAAGGGCCAATAAAACTTTGAGCTGGGAGGCTGAATTCTGCATTGCTAAAGTCTTTGTATGTATGGTTTTAGAAAATGTACAAATGTGCCAGAGTCTCTCATTGTTTACTGGTTTATTATTTTGTCACTATGAAGTGGCTCTGATTCCAGGTATGAAATGCAAGTTTAGCTTCTATTATCATAGAATCACAGAATGGTAGGGGTTGGAAGGGACCTTTAGAGATCATTCAGTCCAACCCCCCTGCAGAAGCAGGTTCACCTAGATCAGGTCGCATAGCAATATGTCCAGACAGGTCTTGAAGACCTCCAAGGAAGGAGACTCCACACCCTCCCTGGACAGCCTGTTCCAGTGTCCTATTACCAGGAATGAGCAAACATTTTGCACTTATGATGAGCAGCATTCACACTAATTTGGAGATCAGGTGTAAGCTGCAGAAAGAGATCTGAATGGTTCCCTCACATCCACTGACTTTTGATAACCCAGTGCTCTTTCTCCTCTCCTCTTTCTCAGCTAAGGCGACACGTCCTCTGTAGCTCACATTGCATGTGTTATAATCTTAAGGGAGTTCAGCCCCTCTCCTTTTCTCTTTTTGGAAGTGCTTTGACCACTGCTAATTTACATCCAACATATAAAATAAATTTTCGTGTTCAAATGGAAAAAAAAAAGTTTCACTCTAGAAGTGATTAAAAATGAACAGGCAAAATATTATAATACACTGAACAATATTCCAATGTGTTTTAACTTTTTTCCATAAAAATATGTCTGCAGATCTGTATGCCATTGCAGAGATTAGTCTAGAGGGATTTGATCCATCAGACAGAGCAATATAATTACTTTTGATCTTTACTGAAGTGGTGAGAGAATGGAAACAAGAAAAAAAGAAGGAAGAAATCAGCACAGAAGGTAGAAATTGTGGAGAATACACCAGAAAGTTCTGGAACATTTTACACTCCAAAAATATGCACATGTGGGCTGTGAACTGCTTTATAATTGTTATAGGATCTGCCTCTAAAAGTCTGTCAGAAATTCCAGGGGGCCAAGGTACTAATTTGTTTTCAGACCAGACTCTGACAGCAGAGCAAATGCAACAGAAGTATCCCCAGGAGTGTTTATGGACATAGTGGCCACACAATGCAGAGCACTGGTGCTGTAGATATCATTCAGATGTTTCCAGGTATGGTTCAAATACTCAAAGACTGTCTGAGGTTGGAAAGGGCAATGACAAATTTGATGACAGAGTAGATTTTACCTGTATATTAGGTACAACAACTAACTTGAGAGAAATAAGAGTCTTCTGCCCAGATCCAGTCCAGATCAAACTTGTCCTGCCAAGCAGTCTGCTGGTCAAGAGACCCAGGCCCTGTGGCTGTGAAACTCTGGTGAGTGGAGACTTTGTTTTATCCCTCTTCTTGTAGTATTGTAGGATATTGCATATCCTACTTTTATGTCACATACAGTAGAAGAGCTGATGGTTCTCCATCCATCACCTACAACTTGTCTATCTGTCCTAAGAGTAGTTTCTCAAAGATAATCTTCCCGCATTTCTTATGGCCAAATTACACTACAGAGAAAGGATTTATTAAAACAAACACAGAAGAGAAGCAGGAAAGTGGTGGGAAGCTACTGGAATGGGGGTCACTTTCCCTTGAAATAGTGTAATTAGGTTGTTTTATGGTCAGACTCTGTCACGGAAAGTTAGCCCTGAATAGGACCTTAAGAGAGTATTAAACCATCTTTCCTTCTGCAGGCAAGTGCAACTATATCAACATCATCCCTGACAGATATGTGCTTAACTCCTCCTCAAAGTTATCTGGAGATGGAGGCTTGAAGCTGAGGTCTCAAAGATTAAATAAGCATTAACAAGCTGTAACAATGAGCAGCTGTGATTACTAGAATTAAGCCTCTATTCTAAAGAGATGGAAAAATTAATCATCATTTAAAAATATCAATGTGTAGACTAATTAAGCAAGACACAAAGCTAATTTACAATTAAGCTCTGGAGAATAATGAGACAGTAAATAACCTGGTCTTGCCTTCTTTTTTTTCCTTTCTCTCCCCTTTCAAAACTGAGTTCTCTGTCATTTATGATACTGATTTGACTAAAGATATGTAAACATCTGAATACCTTTTGGAAGTGGGGAAGGAGGGAGAAATATAGTCAGAATTTAAGATGTTGAATCTGGTTTTAACTATAAGTTACTTTCTGCCTTCTTTTCTCACAGGGTGAAGGTGAGCAGCTGGTTAGTGGTAAGGCACCAACTAGTTAAGACTCTCCAACTTCTACCTGCATTGACTTAGGAGCCTTTAAGTTCCCCTCTATGGGTTTGTTGAAAATCTGTATTTATCGCTAACCTGAGTTTATCTGGTTTAAATATCTGGTTAACAGGTGTTGTCTCTTTAGTCCTTACTATGGCCTCCTTTTTATCATTCTTTCTCTTCAAAATTGCTGAGAGGTGTATAGGGAAAATTGTCTGTGAACTGTAGGCTTGGCTTCAGAACTGGGTCATGAGTTGTTGTCTGAGAATTTGTTCCTTAAAACTAAACTGTCAGCAGGAATCATTGGAATTGCTAGGAAATACCCTGTTAAAAAATTCAGCTTGTTTTTACCTTCACAGCTTCTTATCAGACTCTGTGAGGATTTGAATCCAAGTTCCATGTAGCCAAAGGAAACGACTGTTTGTACTTCAGCAAGGCTGGGATTTGGACATAAATTAGACTGGCTTTATAGCACAGACTTAATTCTCTGACCTACTATCATCTCTCTCTGATATTTTGCTCCAGAGCCGATATAGTTAAGAATTCTGAGGTAAGGGCATCTTTTACAGATATAAATCCATTCTCTAAAACAGGAAAAAGAGAAGTATATTGTGACTGACAGCTCAATCTGAGCTTTGCATCTAAGCAAAACCCCAGTCCGTGTGTGAGGCAGGAAGTGAATTGCAGAGCTTCAGAAATAGCACAGAAACCTACATTCTGCTTGCAAATGCACCATTCATAGCTCCCACGGGGGCTGTAGCTCAGCCCCCTGCAACAGAGGCAGCAATCTGGGTGTGGAATAACATGTAAAACGCTATGTTATGATATACACTCACAATAAGGCTGCCTTACAGCACGTAGGAAATTTTCCAATTGCTTGGAGCATGAGTTGGAAGGTTACCTTAATGGGCAGAGTTTGCAAGCAAATGGAGCTGACTGTGGCAGAGTGGGACTTTGAAGGTTCAGTCTGGTCCTTGTGAAGCTGCAGTTAGGTCAGGCTTGATGCACACTTAAAGGGCAGTGATCCAAAATCCAGTACCTTTGGCTGAGTGTGGCGAAACAAGGCCTGACATTTGTGTCTAATGAGAGGTGTCAAAGCAGCTCTAGAAAGGCTGGGCTCCATCCAACAGAGTTTACTCTGCTTTGGTTTTGTTTCTCTTGCTGTGGGACTGGTTTAAAATTACAGTGAGTCTGTGGGGCAATGTTTGCCTCTTTTACAATGACCCAGAAAAGAGATTTAGCAGAACCTGTGTGCCTTTTCCCAGCTCTCAAGGCTGTCACTTCCTTCCTTAGCAGAATTCTGTAGCTTCTAAGGCTTTGTGTGAGCAAGATTACACAAGTATACAACATGCATAAATGCATGCCTGACAATTATTCTCATAGTGGTGACATCACAGTATGAGACTGGGCTTGGAAAGAGCCAAGGTGAGAGCAAACTAGCTGTAAAATCCTGCCCTCCCCAAGCCTGTGCATGATTAATATCGCAAGCTGGATTATGTCCTGCACAGTTTGGTGAGGGAATTGAGTGTAGCTGTGGGAGGCCTGCTGGCACCTTATGGGTCAGCACAAGCACAACATCCCCATGCTGCTACTGTGTAGGATCCAGAGCATCCCCAAGATATCACACAACATGCAGTCTAGCCAATGCATTGGTTCTAGGGATCAGTGGGAAAGCAGTCCAAGTGCCATCCCCAGGCTGTTGATGATGGGAAAAGATTGGAGAAGTGGTAGGAAGTGCGTCCTAATTCCACCAGTGAGGCACAGATTGTTTTTTTGCTCCTCTGACATAGTTTGCTGCATCAACAGGCTGCTGAATCTACCAGTGTCTATCCAGGGAATGTTAAGACAACTGAAATGCTTTTTTTGAAGTCATGAGTTTCTAGCACTTACTAGAAACTTGTGGATGAAATCCTGAAAATCCTGAAATTCTAGAGAAGCAGAGAGAAACAAAAGACAGACACAGGCATGCTTTAGTATTCTGTCATCATATTTACTGCAGTTCACAGTAAATGAACTACAAGAAATTGTGTGTAAATAAATACATACATGTCTGTTGTTTCTCTGCTCATAATTCTAGGAGGTTTTCTTATTAAAATGAAGAAAATAATTGGTTTCATGTCACCTGTATTTGCAACCCCATTGTAAAAGAAATGTTTAGTGGTAGCTTCTGTTGGTGCATCTCAAGAACAAACATCTGAATCTGGCTTATTCAAATACACAAAACACATTTGATTGTGACAACAGAAATTAAAAAACTTTTTGGAACATCGCTTCATGTTTTCCTGAATAGGAACTAAGAAAGGCCCTTGTTCATTTCCACCTCAAACTATAATAATCTGGAAGTTGATTTAAATGCTGGAAAACACCCATAGGAGGTACAAAATGGAGAAACAGAATTGTCAGCTTTCCCGAGTGATCAGTCCTGAGTTTTAAACTAGAAAAAGAAAATTTCCCCTCAAACAATACAAGAATTTTGAGAAAATCATGACTAAGTGAGAGGACAGCTTTCCCTTGGTCCAGTTGAATTTATTTTCATCTAAACTACACGCTGTTCTTTTCTGTGACTAGTCCCATGGGAGAACTCAATGTGAGGCAGGTAATGGGAACACAGTCTACTGAAAGTAGTTTTGCATCTTTATAAACACAGCCATTCGCAGGATGATCAGGATTTGCTATACAGAGTGAGGGGAAGGAGAGAGGTCCAGGATGTTTGAGACTACAAATGTGAATAACTTGCCATCAGCCATTTCTCTCAGTTGGAAAAGTTTTGTACTTCTTTTCTTACTGTGCATACCAGTTTTCTCTGCCAAACAGTTTCATTGATTGAGGTATAAATGAAGATAGGGAGCTGACATTTGCTGTCCTCTCTGCAGAGAGGGGAATGCTGGCTCTGCAACCTTATGAATGAAGGAAAAAAAAAAGAAGAAATTGCTTTGCTCCTCTTCTGCAGGGCAGTGATTAACCTCGCTAAGGGAAGGAGGTAGCTTTTTTTTGAACCCCATGGCTGGGGGATTACACTTGCAACTACTCCTCATGTCAGCATTGATGTTTCTGAGTATGTATCCTCCTGAAAACAGAACTTAGGCAAACAGAGGTTCCAGCTGTACAGATTTATCCCAAGGGGATGGAGGAGAATGGGAGATAAAAAATAAAGGCCCAAACTAGGCTTGTTTATGATGAAGGAATATCTACATGTTTTAATTTATAATGTGAATTTCAAGGAATATATATACACACATATAAAAATATTCAGTGTGAAAAATAAAAGGCTCTTCACCAATGTTTGGGTATTGTGCCTTAATAAAATGACATATTCCAGAGACAGTCATGACTTTAAGCCAGATCATGGATAAAAATACTAAGAGAAGGATCACCACAGCAACAATCCCATTTCTCCCCTTCTGCAGAGGAAATGGAAAAACACTCAGACTTAGCCAACCTGAATAAATTATCCAGATTATCAGAACTGTAAGGAAAGCTGTATGTAATTAGCTCTGTGTGTGTGTTTGTGAGTGTGCACACATGTGTCAGCAGGACTTCAGCCTGTTAAATACATATGTCAAAGGGGACAGCTCTGAAAACATGCTCAAGAGGAAGAAAAATACCATGGTTTTACTTTACTTGGCCAGCAGATTCCATGTGCAGTGTGGTGCTCACTGCAGTGCTGCTCATCTGGGCTCTCCTGCTGTGGTGGCATGGAGATGAGGTGAAGGACACTGATGCTCTCTTGGTCTTGTTTCAGTCTGAAGCTTGGAAACGGCTTTCCAAACCAATTTGGGAGCACAGAGGCACTCTTACTTCAGTCAGGCAGTTGTTTTTACGTGTTTTATGTGTTGTGTTTTGCCAAATAGACTATCTGGTTAGCCAGAGAGGGAAGAACAGGGCTGGAAGGGTAGGGGACAGGAGCAGTATTGTCACTGTTTGACTTTAAGCACCTTGTGAAGGAGTCTGCACTGGAAGGCTCCTCTTACCAGGCTGCTTGTTTGGTCAGTAGAGTCTCCTGTCTGGCTTTCTTAGAAACAGCCCAAGGAAAGGATGTGACTTAGAATCGTGGTAGTGATGACGAGATCTTTGCCAAATTTGCAATGTATCAAAGGCTTCAAAATCACATTAGAGAAGCCCAGAAGTATGTGGCTTTCCTGCACAGAAAGGCAAGGTTAGGCTTGGAGTGCAAAGGCTGGGTGTTCCCTTTCCTGCTTCTCTTGCAATTAGGAAAAGTACTTATTTGGCTGGTTTAGCTCAGTGGACTGTGTCATTTTTCTGGCTCAGATTTCTAGCTAGAAATGTCTCCTAGTTTTTCTGGGTTCCTAAATTTTAAATAAATGATGTGTAACTGGTCCATGTCTTTAGCCTTTTTTACTTTCCAGGCTCATACGTTTTGCAAAGGAGGTGTGTGCTCCTGCTGAACAAATTTAAACCTACTGATAAGAGGCCGGCTTTTCTTTATTTTCCTCACTGCAGGGCAGTGCAGATTTGGCTAGATGAGCTGAGTAAGGATAGTGGTATCCTGGTGCCATTTGGAGTGTGTAATGAATGATGGGTCCGGTATATACTCTGATGTTGATTCAGACTGAATTCTGGTAACAGTCCACAGCTGATGGGAATGTGGCTGGAAAACAGCTAAGATGGCTGCTGTTAGAAGCATATGAGCTTTCTCCTGCCTCGCAGTACATGCCCTTCAGAGCCTTTGGGTGCCAGTAGCAGAAGGATGCATAAGCAAGCAGGAGATTTCAGTTTGATCACAGCTGCAGAGCCTTTCTGGCTTTCGCTGACATTAACTCCAGGTTTTTGTAAAGAGCGGTTTATAGCAAAATTGTCTGTTCCATAATATTCTACTTTTCATTTTTTAAAGTGCAAATTTTTAAGTCAATTCATTTGCATCCACCTCTTGCTCCCTTTTATGCCCTCTGCTATCTGCCATCTTGCTGTACCCACTGTGGCTTCAAGGCTGACAAAACCTGGTGAGCTGCAAAACCTTGCCACATAGCACGTGCTTTCAGGCAGGATTTTGTGCTGGCTGGCAGTGACAGTGAATTACTATAGTGGGGAAAAGCTAACAGCAGCAGCTGGAGTTAATGAATCCTACATCATCCTGAAACAGGGTTGGGAATCCCAGAGCTCAGGGGGTTTTCATGGAGGTCTGCTGCAATCTTGAGTGTTAGTGACTGGAGGAGATAAATGCATATCTGAATGGACTAAGGAATAGAGATAATACTGGATTTTTTTTTTTTGCATTGTATTCAGTGCCTGTGTGTTAGAGCTTTTTTTGTTTCTCATCTATTTTTGAGATTAGCTTGTTTTTCTGGGAAAGGAGAGATATGAGTAGTGCATACTGTTAGATGAATGTCTGCTATGATTCTGTTATTGTGTGCTGGACCTCTAAAAATAAAGTGTTCCCCAGGCTGTAGTCTAGGAGAGATTGCTATGCATCAATGAAAGATGGCCCTTACAGTGAGTTACATGCTTGTTTTTATCTTGTGTAGTTGTTATTTCTCTCCTTGCTTGTTTGATTTAACTTGAAACACAAGCTATTCTGCTTGTAGGCAATTTTGATTTAGGCGTTCAGGAAATGCAACAGGATTAAGTTTGTGGAAAACATCACTGGGGAAATCCTGTAAGAACTACACATTGTTTCACTTGCCATCCTGTCGTAGCCAGGTCTGGTCAAGATGTCTCCTCTGTACTTCTCTGGCTTACCTGTTAGGAAAATAGATTTTAAACTAGATGATAACCCACAAAGATTTTCTTTCCCTTTGAAACTTGCTCCCTCTAAACTGAGGTCCTTATATTATAACCAACACCCTGGACTAGAAAGCTGAAATCTGCAAACCCATATCTGGGTTCTCAATAATATCTAAGAAGCCACTGATTTCTTCCATTCAGGTATACTGGATATGAAAGTCTCCAGTGTCAGGGATATATCTAGAATGGCTGTGGGTCAGATACAGATACTGCCTGTATATTTTTGTCACAGGATCAGATTGCTTGCATTATAGCTTGAGAATAAGAGAGACTGAGGCTAGTTCCTCTGAGCTGAACGCGGCCTCACAGAGTGCCATCCTAGGGGACTCTTTCATATGCTTCATTGTACCCTCCTGTCAAATGTGATTGGAAATCAATGGTGAATAAGAGATCCCTGATCTCCATGGATACTTGTCCCTACATGGTGTCAAAATCCGAGTTGGTGCCTTATTTTCTCATATTTTACTTGTAACTAATTTATTTAGGGAGAGGAAGAGAAAGAAGGAAGTTTTTCAGAGTTGAAGTAAAGAAATGAGAGAAAGGAAATTTGGTAGTGATTCTCATCTGGAGCTGCTGGGAGGCCTCCAGAAGCCTGCCCCATAACTGCATTCCCTGAGCTTATCTTCAGCTCTCATGCTTTGTTCTGTACCCGAAGCAGGGGGAATACAGCTGCTGCAGCTGCTCGTAGACCAAAAGGTGACCTTTTGAGTAGCTGAGGAACGATGCATTATTTAGTGCATCCCTGGCTAAAATGGAAATACAATGATTTTGTGAGTGGAATGATTTGTTCGCTCTTTCACGTGGATGCATCCTCTTTGCACCACACAATTTTGTGATGTGCACACTAGTCTTCGTGGTTTATTCCGAGTAAAGATTTTTTTGCTAAGATAGATATTACATGTTGGAAAACACTTAGTTAGAAAAGGCCTACTAACCCACTGTAATAAACTTCAGATTAGAGTTACTAACTTTGCAAAAAACAGCTTCTATTTAAATAATGTGTAGGAGTGGAATCTTCCTAGTCAAGTGTATGTCTCTAGACTATCAGCTAATAATGGTAAGTGTCATAACCAGCTGTTATTTCAACATGAAACGATTTACTTCTTTCAATTTATCAAGAGTCTCTTAGAAGGTGCCATTGCAGGACATTCATTACAGGGATGTTTAACAAACAGAATATTTGTCATTCGCATAGACAGAGGCTTCAGCAACTGCCTAACAGTGGTCTGTAATAGCCAGATACTTAGGCACTCTGCATATCCCGTGGGTAAAGGAAGGGAGGCAGATGGGAACAATTTTTCACCATGTCTAACTTTAAATTCCCTACGTGGTCTTCCAGATAGAGATTCAAAGAACTTGAGGCTGGAGCCTATCTCTCCTGCTGACTGTGAATTGCAGTATACTCTGATGTGAGTCCATCTGCTCTTGAACTTTATAAATATCTTTAAAAATATCTATCTAGTTGTGGTTTTTTCTTTGAAGCTTCCAACACCATTTATGAAGGCTTTAAAGCAGTATTATCCATGTGTTTCAGATGAAGAGAGTCAGATGTATTGTCAAGGTAACAACTGGTTTGACAATGGCCAGTTTTCTCTAAGAGATGAACAGGTGGAGAGACTTGAGGGAAGATCCTGTGCTTAGCAGGGATTTCACTGAGCTCAGCAAGCTCTGAAATGTAAGAAGGAGAAGAAATCTGCACAAATGAAGTGCTGCTTAGCAGATCGTGCTATTTCATTGGAGAACAGAGTGGTAAAAATTCTCTGCAAAAGTATAAGCATCTGCTTCTATGCCATCATTTTTATTAGTAAAAGATTAGATAGGGTAAGATAAGTAGACAGGGATTCCATAAATGACTACAGGTGTTTCATTTGCCTGGTTGACATTGTCTTAACTGTTAAAAAAACAGTGCAAGATGACAAAAAATAATTGTTTTTCAACTCAGAAGATAAACTGCCTTTAAAAAGAAAGGAGTGAAACCCACTTCTAGGATTTCCAGGATCCCAATTAATTAAAATGAATACTTCTGGAGAAGCATAAACCCCCTAACCAGCTTTTGAGACGTTTCTCTGGCACATTCTTACTGACTCTGTGCCCTTATTTCCAACCACAGTGTCTGCTCATCCTATTGCAGCACTCTTCAAACCAGCCTCCCCTGAAGGATCCAGCAGACATGGTCTGAGAGAGGAACTGAGCACAAACTGGTAAGCGCTCACTGCAGGGAGTTCTAAGTGCTGTGAGATTTAGTCAAACAGCAAAGTACAAGCTTCTACTATGACTCATCTGGTGTAAAGCTAGTGCTAAGTATTGTACATAATTAAGACAACATTATTACAGTGAGATAGCACTTCTTTTTTTAGCATGGTTAAAGTTCTGGGAAGGTGTAATGTTTTCAGCCTTCAGAGCTGTGAAGACGATGAAGAGTTCTGATGGGAGTTCATTCTAAAAGATATCATGGCTACAGTGAGTTTAGATCATAATTTGCGTTGTCCCTGAAGCTCTGCGTGTTTATTTCAGTCGACTTCATGAAAGGCTGTGTTTTTTGTGAGAACAAGCACAGCCTTAAAGTAGCATTCATTAAACAGTACATGCAACAATGGCCTCTCTAGACATTCCAAGGGTTTGGTGATTTTTATGCCCACAAATCACATAATTTATTTTGAGCAATAATTCTTAAAGAGGTGCTGTTGGTATTTCATGTAACAGACACAAAAATTGCATTTGACAATGAATGCAATAGAAAATGTTGGCAACAGTTATGCCAGAGACCTATGGAGCCCACATTTGAACACTGTCAGCCAGGTACAGAACAGATGTATTCGTCAGCCAGTGGCCCTACTGATGGGAAAAGTTAAACAAGTCATCACACTTTACCTGCTTGCCCCAACTTTTTCCTACAGAGTTCCACAAATCAACTTTGTTTTTTATGAATGCATGCTCTTGATTAAAGTTTATTGTGGTATAATGCAAACAAATTCAGCTTATTGGCTGCTCAAAAGCCATTTATTCAGGTTAGTTGCTTCTTATTATCCTTAACTAGTAACTGCTCTTTATGGCGTTACAATATTCTGTTCATTATTCTGTCTGACTTACAAGAAAGAGGTAGGAAATCAGACTGCAAGATGGTGACAAGGACCGTTTGAAGGGGCAGGACTTGGAATGAAAGTCCGTCTGTGTATTCCAGCAGATGCCTTAGATGCGTGTTTATGCTCTTACTTGAAAATACATTGGCTACTTCTTCAGCCTAACATTACCACCACTTTTCATGTCGTTTCCTGACATGCTGCTTGTACTCCATTTTCATGCACATCTACAAGGATTTAACCAAGTAAATTACAGGGAACACAGAGTTTCAGGAGAAATCCCAGACAAGCAAGGCACTTAGGCCAAGACGTCTGAGCTACAGCCAGTATGAGTTGAACAAACTATGATTTTTTTACAAGTCCAAAGACTAAGAATTCCAAGGACCTTTCTAAGAAAATAACCATTTAGTATAAAAGATAGATCAATTCCCATTTCATTTGCACTCCTGTTTTCTGGATGAGTTTCCAGTCTATTAGTGAAATAGTAAACGCTCCCCAAGAAACCAACTACTGATGTTTTGAAAGGAAACCAAAAGCAGTGTATGGTTGTTGCAGAAAATGTCTTGAAAGAAAAAGACTGAAAGACCATATAATTCCCATGACAGCTGCAAAAGTTTGTGAAGATTACAGCTGAGAAAGATGGGCTAGAGACAGACCAGGGAGTCAAGAAGATATCTGCCTGCAGAGCTTCGTCCTGGCATGCCTTCTTGCAGACTAAAACTTGGTTGCTCTGTTAAGGACACACAACCAGAGGTGGAATTGTCTCAAATGAATAGAGCAACTGTTGACCATAGTTATGACCTTGGACTTTGTATAGCTTTGGCAGGATGTACACAACTTCTGGACATGTGAAAGGAGTGCTGCACACACATATTCTTTGTAACATGGGGTTTTAAGTCAGCTGAGCAGTCAGGCACCTCATTGTGGATGTATGTTGGAGTTGCTCTCCCAATGCAGCATCTCTCAGCTGATGTTTTATCTTTACTTCAACCATGAGCTCACAAGGAGCAGAGAGGGAAAAGTACTTGTATCCTCTGTGTACATTGACAGTAATTTTGTGGATGCAACACAGCGCTAAAGAGAGAGACAGCTACACGGAGTGTTTAGAAGGCATTAATTTCTTACATTCTTCTTTTTTTGGACCACACTGAAAAAGGTTACAGTGGGAATAGTAAAGGAAAAAACTTGCAGACTTCACAAAAATCAGAGCCTACAGCTTGTGCCGGATGGGTATATTTGGCACACATCTGTGATTATGAAATGACTTTTAAATTGCTTTTGAACTTCATCTGGATAATGATTCACCCTTTCAATTTCCTTTCCTCCCCTCAGAACATCTGCCATTAACAAACCAACTACTTGATGTTTTACAATTCACATTTGAACATACTTCTCAAAACATTGCACACTTCCTTAAATAAGCAATCATCAAGCTCATTTGCACAAAGATAAGGTCAGTCTTGGGATTGAAAGATGGATCAGCACCAACTTTGGCAACCAGTAGAGACTTGTTAAATTGCGACATCATGTTGCAGAAGTGCAGCATCAACAGGCAGCTTAAGTGTTTCTGTACAAATAGACATTGTAACAGCCCTGATTTCGTTGAGCTGAGCCTATTATAGGATTTAGGCATATGCCTAAAGATGGAATTACTGACACGACTGAAGTTAAGTGTTTTGTTGTGTATGGGCCTACACACTACATCTGTGTTTGTATTAGGAAGAAAAGCTGTTCTACAAGACATTTGGGCATTTTAAAATGTATTTTTGTTCTGAACTGGAACAGGGAGTTTTTACCTTGAAATAAAATTTAGGAAATGTTCAATTCTAGAATTCTTGTAATTGAACATGCTTGAAACATGGTGTGTCAGTAATGTTGAAACACTTTGTGACATTAAGATTGAAACATTGCATGTCCACATATGTTACTAAATTAATTAGAACCAACTGCCAACTGAGCACGCTGGGATTGCCTGGGTTGTGTTTTACCCGTCCCCTGGATACAGGAAGAGCTCTGGTCTGATCCAGCTTCTTGGCTGAGGTGCAATGCTCCATGAATGCTATCATTCAACCAAGCACTGAAAACAATGATACTCATCTGTGCATGCTGTAGAGCTGGAGCTACTGAACCCTGCTCAGCCCAAATGGCTTTATGTAGGGACATTTCAAGTGTCTTGTACTAGGTGTTTGATGTGAGTGCTTCAGGGATGCAGAGCACAGCCCCTGTGCTTGTAGTTGGTTTAGGTCCTCCTTGGCTTATCAGTTCTGGCCCAGATGTATCCAAGATGACTCCACACTGTCCAGGAGCCATGGTAGTTTGGGCACAGCACAAATGAACAGCCTCCATTTGCATCTGATGCTGTATGTGACAAGTAAGCCCCTCCGGAGGTGAGGGCTGCAGCTCTGCAGCAGCCAGTCTGGGTGTAAGACTGAGATGTAGCTGCTTAAACTCAAGCTGGCTCTTTGAGGAAACTTTAAAGTTCCCTTCCCTGAGCTCCCAAAGTCTGTCCCGCCTAGTACTTGGGGACTGCAGCCTGGCTGCAAACTGAAAAGCTAAAAATGACCAAGGGAAAGCTAAGCAAGTTTTGGTAACTTCCTACTCACTGTTTTACCGTAATCAGTAGTCATTTTCTTGAAAATGTATCGATGCTGTGAAATCAGCACTCGTTATGAGGAGATTGATGCACTGGAAAAAATTTAAGGAGCTCTGTGAGTATATACCAAGAATGATAGACACTTACCAGATTGAATATATTGTTTACCTTTCCTGTCTCTAGATACAATGGCTGTTCAAAAGGGAATAGGTATCTGTCAATTGTCTCCTAAAAGGGATCGTGAAAATTACCATTTCCCCCCCACCCCGTTCTTCAAGTTACAGACCCTCTTCTCAGTCTCATTGCCTGATGGACAGAGTAGGGTTGATTCCTAGGCCAAGAGCCTCGCTTTGGGTATGTGTGCTTAAGAAGGCAAAGTGGTACTGAAGCAATTGCTTTGGAAAAGTCTCTGTTTAGCCCAAATGTAAGTGTGGTGAAGTTTGTTCAGACAAATGTTTTATCTAAAATGGCTTTTCCTGTGTAAGTCTGTGGGTAGCTATGGTTTTGCTTTGATGTTCTGCTCTTTTTCAGGGTTGAAACAAAAAGCTAAGGTTCACAGCTTTTGTGTCTTTACCAGCTTCTGGGTCAGCTGACCACAGCAAGGAAGTTGTCCAATCCCATTTTTGAGGTACGTTCCTTCATCCTTTAAGTCTTCAACGTCAGCAAAACATAAAGCAGTAAACCTAGCTGCAGCCTATGAATATCGTCTCTTATGAAAAAACTCCTTGCCCTAACTTGGCTTCTGTCTTACTCTTTCTTTAAGGAACTAGGGCAGCCCCTAGTAGCCAACCAACTGAATTCTTTGGGTGCAGATCTCAGTAAGAAGAGGAGCATGAACCTGGATTTTATGTTCATAACTGACACTATGATTGTTTTCTTATTTTGCTGCAGTTATTCCATGCACAGTGATATTTCTGTCTGAGGAAGCAAGACGCCTTCACAGATGAGTACGAAAAAGATGCATGTGTTTTCCCAAGCCTGAAATCACGAGCTCATATGTACTTTACTGTAATCTGACACTTATTGTAAGAAATATATTTTATGTAATTGGCAGTGACAGCCACATATTCTGAGGGAAAAAAAGTATCTTGAACTGTATACCGTGTATCACTGGTAACGATTTGCAGCAGTATCTTCCATAAAAGTAAAGGAAAATTTAGCACTCGAAAGCCAGGCCTCCAAACCAAAATAAAATCCTTTTCTTTTTCTGTGCCTAGGCTAAGATCCATCTCACCTCACTGTAGACATCGACAGTGTAGACGCATATGGTAGGACCCATCACCCCGAGCTCCCTTTGCAGTCAATATAGGGAACAGGCACTTTTAGGCCGTGATTCATCTGACCTATTTACATGTCTGCTGTAGGAGGGGATGAATCACTGCCTAGGCTAGATTGGTGCGGAGGATAAAGGGAGCCTAAGATGGCCAGCTAAGAGGTAGGTGCTTATACAGAACCACAGTCTGAATTTGGACTTAAAGTTTGGAACAACAATTTTTCAGAGAAGAGTTACATTTCCTAAGCCACATTTTCCTAGCAGCATATGTGTATGACTACATAGATATGTGGGGTTTTAATTCCTGCAACAGAAACATTTGCAACAGTATCTTTTGAAAACTGGCCCTATATCCCCTTCTCCAAATGTTCCACCATCTGAAGAGCTACCATTTTATCTCTCTCTGCCTCTACCCCTTTTTCACACATGCAGACATGTGTACACATGCCACGTTTCAGAGCTGGGCCTTACAAATTTTCAGCAATAACTCAAAATATATTCCTCTATGTGTGGTAGCCAGAGCTGTTACACACAGACAAGAATATTAACTGGTTTTGTTTAAAAAACCCAAAGCAAAATACTCAAAGAAAACCACCAAATGAACATTTCTAAAATTTATTTATTTTTTGAAATAACATTTTAAATTCAGATTTTCTGCTAGAATCTGCTCTACCCTGCCTGCAGCCTTGGTGAGGCAGGATGTTGTAGGAAGAAGAACATCAGTTTCTGGGAGTCACACATGGATGCAGAGGAATGGGAAAGACACTTGATTGTCTAAGAATGCGTCCAAGTTCCCAAGTGAATCTCTGGGAAGATAAGAGAGAGGTATTGTTGTATTATTATGTGTAGAAGATCAGAGCTGAAAGAGTTTGATTTATGGGGAGTGAGGATGATGTCGTTGCAGGTACACTTGTGAACTTGCTGTGATATAACGTCCCAGTGCATCCGAACACTCATCTAGGCTCCAAACGGCACGAAGGTAATGTTTTAAAAAGGAAGTCACCCTGTTGCAGAGCTTTACAATGCTCAGCTGCTGCCGAGGAGGGCTTGGTGTAGCTCCAGTAGTGGTAGGCAAAATATCTCTCCCATCCAGCCATTGGCACACAGCACAGCAACCCATTTATGTGAGCACCTGGTTGATCAGTTTGCTTATGACAGATCTTGGCATGTCCTCTCCTCTGGCTGTAAAGCTTTACTGACTCTTGTGTTTTGTGGGATTTTTTTTCTTTCCCCACAAACTCTTGTTTGGCATGGGAGGATTTGGAACAGAGCGAGTCTGGCTGTGGCGACAAGAGGAAACTGCATTTTGGATACTCTTTTACAGTGCAAGCTTTGCACCCGCTTAAGGGATTTTCTGTGGGGACTGGGAGGAAGGGCTGCCTATCATCCAAAGTCGACTGCCGTGGCGGCAAAAGTTGTTGGCAGAGAGCACAAGAATCTAAAGGCTGCCTCTGAGAAATGGGCATGGGTTTGATGGTTCCCCACAGGTTGAAGTGCAGAAGCAGCTTCAGGAAGAGTACTCATTCATGGGTCATCCCAGTGCATCATTCATTAAGTATGAGGCCCTACAGGAAAACCAGGGCTTCGTGTTCTCTGTGCCCCCTCCTGCATCAGCCCTGACGTCAGCAGTTTCGAACCACGGAAGTTAAATTAAGGCCAGCATGGTCTAATAGGCAAGGGAGAGCAAACGCTGAGAAGTCAAGGTAATGAGAAAATACCTGCCATCTGGAGCTGTCATAAGCACGAATTTACGTCACTCCCCACTAAATAAATAAATTACAGCCAGCAGAACATTACTTTCTCTCAATGCAAAGCCCCACTCCTGCCGTTACTGCCAAAAATTTTGGCCTCCCTGCTTTTCATGCGCTCGCCGACTCCTGCTGAAAGCCCCACAGAGACGTGTTGGGGCGCAGGCAGACATCTGCAGCCGCTGGCTGAGGGAGCTCCGCGGCCGTGGTGGGACCTGCTCGGCTGCACCCACCCGCTCCTGTCCTCGTTCTGAAGGAAAGTTTTCCTCCTGGCTCTGACAGCACCACAGCCACTCGAGGAAGCACGTGACTTCCTTGGGAGCCGGGGTTTCGTGTTTGCATTGCAGGCCTCCAGCAGGCATGGCACCGAGGCAATGTTTATTGCAGTTTTTGTAAAGTCGTCACAGCAGCTGCAGTTCTGGAAAGCAGAGTGCCGGCTGGGAGCGGAGAGAGAGGCTCAAAGTGCACTCCGACACCTAGAAATCAGGGTGGAAAGGGGAAAAAAAACAAAAAAGAAAATGAAAAACAGCAACCAGCCTCCTCCCCCAGAAAGCTCATTGTGTTCCTGGATGCCAGGGGTGCTGCTTGCCCTCCAGATGGTTACTGCAGAGCCCATCTGGCTACAAGTGAGTCAATGGAAATTGCAGCTCAGGATGCCAGTAACAGGACCAACTCTGTCCCGGTGGGGTGCCTGCACTCCTGGGGGAGCGGCACAGGGGAAGTAGAAGGCCCTGGCTCCATGGCTTTCTGTGCTACATGCTAAGCAGTCTGCCAGGCAGGAGAGAGCTCAAGCCCTTTCAGACAGTGCAGTGCAAGAGTGTCGTGGGGTTACTGAGGCTGACTCCACACCCGCTGCGGCCAGCTGCTGCACCTCGGCAATCAGCCCTTGCACGTTCATCAGCTTGGCTGCAATGCTGTGCTCATGCAGCCACACAGCTCCCAGGGCCCCAGCTGGCATCTCTGCCCCATGCTGTGCAGCTGTCCTGGCTTATGTGGAGCGACCTCATTGTGGCTGGGAAATCCCCAGGGAGCCAGGATGGGAGCTAGGTCTTATCTTACAAATGATTTACCTGCTGCTTCCCATTACAGGAACATGACCCAACTTTCTCCTCTTCTCCCTCCTGGCTTGATTTTAATGATGTTAGGCCACCTAAAGTTTGAGGCTTCTCTGATGCTACAGGCCTGGAAGTCACAGCTGCAACTGAGGCAAGTAAGTACCCATGGCAAGTCTCATATGAGCAATAGACGCTCTCTGCTGCCCATGCACGCTCTTAGTAGGTAACTTGTATCTCTGCTGACAAACAGCAGTGACTGGCAGGACAGTGGGCTTGAGTATTTCCCTGTACACTGCTCTTTCTCTGTGTAACTCCACTGGTCTGTGGAGTTTTGTCTGACAGAGGAGATGTCACACAGTCTCCAGTTGTCTTAGAGCTTGGTGGAACTGAACAAAGTTGATGTAGAGCTAAAATTCTTCCACTTGATAATGCCCCAGACCCTGGTTGTTAGGTGGAGCACTTTTTGTCATGGGAAAGTGCTGTAGGTTGTTTGGTGCAAAATACCTTCACTTTCCTAAACTGCACAGCATTTCAAGAAAGTGGTCCTCTCTGCTGGGCCATCAACAAGCTCTCCATGTCCATGTGCCCCACAGTCCTCTGAAAGGACTGCCGTGAGGCACCAGGCAGGGGAACCATCACTTTGTCTGCCTGGGAGTACTCTGAAAACCAGCACTGGAAGATACTTTGCAGGCACCTTGAGGTATAGACGCTGGCAATATGGTGAGAAGGGTTTCCTGGGCAGCGTCCTCCATGAAATCCCCACCAGTCTCCTACTTCATATGCCCTTGTGCCATGAACAGTTCTACTCTGTCTCAATAAGAACTGAAACTTCAGTGCCCAAGCTGTTTCCTTAGCCCAAGTGCACCGAAATGCTCCTGGTGAGCAGGACTGGGGTAAGACAGGCAGGGAGAGGAAGGGAGTAAGCAAAGATGTGTCAGAAGTGGTGGCAGATCCTCAAAAGTGGTGTAGGGAGGGCTTGGCAACCCTTTCAGCACTGTTGTATTGCAACAGGAAGGAGGAGGTTATACAGAGGTTACTTAAGAACCACCAACTTTTTCCAGGCTTCTATTGCACTGCAGAAATTCTGCAAGTGAGAAGAAGGAAAAAAAACTATCTGAAAAGAAGGTACTCTTGCTAATTAAAAAACTTCCTGTAAGAGCTTACTGCTATTAAATAATTGCTACATTTTGACTTGCTGTTTGCAGGAGGTTTGGGAAGCACTTGTGTTCCCAGCCATGAATATTTTCTTAGAAGGATGGCATGGCTTTTTCATCGCTACATGCTTACGCTGAAATAGATGGGAAAGCAGTTTTGACTAGCCCAAACAGAAGTCTTTGATCAGCCTACATCTGAGATTTTCCTTAAGGTTGTTAGTGGGAGAGAAATAAGTGGCTAAGTACTTTTTTTCTTTTTTCCCCCTTTCCCCACTAGCTCTTTTTTTCCTCTATTTTTCAAAAGAGGATTGTCTGGGTGCAGGAATTAGCTCTTTAGATATTGAGTGTTTGTGTGCATAGGGACAAAAGATAAAATTCTCCATTAATCATCCACAGACTCTTGAAGCCTGTAGTCTATTTGGGATGATTGCAGTATAACCTAGAATGTCATTTTTATTAGAGGGAGGTAGTGTGTGATGCACTTTCTGGAAACAGAATTTGCTAATTTGAATTCAATAATGCTGTTTTGGAAGGTGGGAGAATGAATGACTTTCCAGTTGTTTTACCTGAAACTCCCTAATGTTTTTATTGCCTTGCTTCTCCCAGGCAAATATTTCTGTGTTAGGCTTCCCTCTCCTTCTGGCCCCCGTCTTCTTCTCTTATTCATGTGTTTTGACAAACACAAAATGCCTTCCAATCCTTAGAGAGCTGTACTCCATCATTAGACTGATGTTTTCTGCCTCTCAGTTTTTATTTATGTGAATCTAAAAATGTGTAGCTCACTGGCACCCCACACTGTTTTGGGTCTCTCCCATGTTACATGGGCTTCATGTTTGCTTTTTCCTTGCGCACTTTCTTTCTTTCATAGTCTTACAACAGTTTTAATACAGGATGTCTGAAACGACAACCACTGACAAGGAGAGGAAACCTCCTCTAAATGGGAGAAGAGCTGTCCCATCAAACTACTCCAATGATGAAGAAAATGAGGTCCCTGAGATGGAAGCTTTTGGACTCATACCTAGAGGATTTAATCCAAAAGGTACAACCTGCAATTAAGCCACTAGTTTACTCTTACGTCTTCCATGCTCACCTCTGCCCAGGTCTGTGAATTAAAACCAAATTACTTTTCTCCTTACATGTTTTTATCTTAGATAGCTTTTATTGCTGCTCATAAAAAAAACTTGCTTAAAACACCCGTGCTCATGGAAATGTTAGTACAGGTTATGGGTAGGGAAAGTGAGCAGTGGAGAAGCCGAGGGACTAGTTTTCAACTTGAACTGCAGGAGTGGTTAAAAAAAGGTAAGAATGGATTTTCCTAGCTTGATCACAATCACAGAGTCACTTTAGGACCTGCTGGCTTCAGGAGTGGCAGTGGCAGCACTGGGGTGAAGGAGACAGGAGGGACTCTCCCATCTTAATGGCCCTTCTGGTTTGTATGACCTTAAACCAACCATGAAACTACTGCAAAATGCCAGTTGGCAGGGAAAACTTTTGCTAGATGTTCAGCTCACTCATAAAAATGAATTCAAATCTAAAAGAAATCCCCATATTTTTAAGTATTCGCCCATGAAAAGTGTTTAAATTGTTTGGCTGGGGAGAAAAAACAATGTCGTGATAGGGAATGGGCAAATCAAACCAAATTCTCAGTCTCAACTCTTTGGAATGAACTTAGGAAAAAAATAGGTAAGATTTGGTTTAAAAGAAATCAGGATTGGCTCCTGAACAAGTCACCAGCCAAATGACATTAATTTTTTGGCCTGTTTGGAAATGAACAGCAGAATTTGTTGAACGTGTCAACTCAGAGTAGCCAGATGTAATAATACTCAATACTGGTATGGGACTTTTCATTCAGAGTTGAAAGAGTGCCTAATAAATGTAGATAAACAGTAATTACTGCATCTTACACTTTGGGAAACAGGCAAAGCAATTTTAAACAAGATCAAATTTTTATTGCAAAGTATTAATTCCATAGTACTAATCATGTGCCTTAACCACACATCTCCCCCATTTTAATACACACAGGTTTCCTAAAGAGACATTGCTTTTCGAAGCTCTGGGGCAAGTATGTGTGTTTAAATTGTCAAATGCAATGCAATACAGGTCCTGACTAGACATTGTTTGAAACCCAATATGCTCACAGAATTCTGCTGGAGATGTGTGAGAGTGTGGGATACCTTAGAAAGAATGCAGCCTGTAGCTAAATCCCACTACTACCAGGAGAATGATTCCTGTTGCTTTTTGATGTGCTTCACATCAGGCTCTGAATGAAGTGCAGTGCTGGTGGGAGGGAGCCTCTTGCTTTTCAGAAATGCAATAGAAACTCAGGAATGCCAGGTGAAGTGAGGTGAAGCAGGAACTCAGTGTGTGCTTAAGGTGGTGCTGCTGGTGAGAAAAAACAGCCTTAGTGCAAAGCCAAAGAGTTTATGTGGCCATAGGATAAACCTGGCTATGGGAGTGGTATGGCTGAAAAATAATATATTTGTGTGTAACAGTATAACTTTTTCTGTACAGCTGGATCTGCTCTGCTGGGCAGTTCAGTTCTGCCATACTTGCAGCAACAACACGCAAAGGGGTGAGCTGAAGGGAGGGACTGCGCTGCCTTCCTGTTTCAGTGCACAGATCCTGTGTCCTGTGATCTGAGCTTGCAATGCCAGCTGATGGGAGTGTGGTCACTGTGGACACTGTTTTAGGGTAGGATGCTTAAGTCACCTGTCAGACCATGTTACAGGTTTGCAGCTCAACAGAGCCTGGTCTGTGACTGACATTCAGGAGCAGAGTCTGTCCAGACCACTTGCAGTTCTGTGCTTGGGGAATAAAGTAGGCATCTGCAGTCAGAGCAGGAGCGATGCAGTATGGCAGGGCTCTAGCACCACAAGCACATCCTTGCAGTGGACTGCTTGTGCCACCTCCTTCCCCTTCTCCTGCACATCTCTACACTTCTGGGTTGTCCAAATTCTTTCTAGGGGTTCTCATGTTTCATTAACATAATACACTGAAAAAAGCAGGCAAATGCTTTTCTCCCTAGTCGTACAACTGAGGTGTTTTCTAGCCTTTGGGGTAGGATTGGGCACCTGCTATAAACATCTAAACATCAGTGTCTTCACCTGTGTCAGATCATAGTCAACACAGAGCCATCCAGTGAGTGGAGGTGAGGGTACAGGCTGTCGGGAGAGGCAGCAGGCATCGCTTCCAGAGTGATCTGTACCTTCCCTCAGCTCCACCGGCTGCAGCAACCAGCCACCAACTGGCTGTTATTAGAGGCTACATACCAGTCTCACATCATTTGGATGCCTAAATTTAACTGAATCCTGCCCTTGATCTGTGCAGTGTAGGTGTCTACAGCTGAGCTAATCCCCCTCGTTTCCCTTGACAGCCAGCAGAGAGAAACAGGCATTTTTAGGGTGTGATTCATTTGACCTATTTTAGCTACTACTCTAGGATGAGGTAAAACCGTGTGTTTGACTAGCTCTCTGCTGACTTTCCACTTTGCTGAATCACCACCAGAGAGAGCAGCGCAGCGGAGGCTGCCAGGGAGGGCTGCCTGCTGTGAGGGCCTGGCTGGCGTGCAGGAGGACATGTTCAGTGAGGAGGACATGCAGCCCCCAAGTGCTCCTTCATCAAGAAGCCTGTGTCTGTGTGAGCACACCTGGGCCTTGTCCTTCCCCTGGCTCTCCCCAACCAGCTCATCTCACTACAATGTGTCCCATTCAGGCCTGGTGCTTATGGCCATGCGGTGGGAGGACACGGCCCCACGATCCATGAACTCCCAATGCACCCTGCATTGCAAAGCCTGCCGACTCACCAGGGAGTCCTGCTTCCCCTCTTCGTAGGGTAATGGGCACCTCCTTTGGAAAGTCACATTGTTCAGAGTGTAATCCAGAGCCATTTCTCTCTGGTGCTCAAAGAAAATCTGATGTTTGAAGGCTATTCTTTCTATTTGAAAAACAGCTCAAGCTCGTGCTCATTTACTTACATGCAAGCTTAACAGTGGAAAAGCTTAAAGAAAGTATCAAACTGCTGCTTCTTGTGCAGCAAACCTGCTTGCACTAGACAGTAGACCAGACTACAGACAAACCATCAAATGGACAACTTCAAAGAAGGCTTCGATGGCCACCTATCCCTCACAAACAGGTCAGCAGTGACCTGTGTGTTGCCTGGAGCCTTCCTTATGATCATACCCTGGTGATAGTGTTTGTACATTCCGTTACCCTGCTCGTGCTTTGTCTTCTGTAATTACCATTACTGTAATTAACACAGGCTTGGTCACAGGTTATCTTCATCTTGCAAGCTCAAAGTACCTCTTAACACCAACAGCAAAAATGAAATGTGTTTTCTGCAGATGCATATTGACAGAAACCGTGTAAAGTCCCTAGACAAAACAAATCTGGTGGCCCAGGGTGGCTTAGCTTTGCAGTTCTTGAAGGAGCTAACACGTGAAGGAAGGGCAGGGTCACATTTGCCTTTTATTTCACAACACCAGATAAAAACACAACAAACCCTCAAATCCATTTTTATATCTCCTAGGAAGTAGGGAGCTGAGATAAATTTACTGATAGCTTCACCCTTCACAAGATACGCAGCTTTTACATGTAGTGCTTTCTCCCTTGGTTGAGAGAGAGAACAGGAGAAGCTCTCCCCTGCTTCCACTTTACCCCGTTCTGGGAAATTCCTGCCTCCTAATTGAATTGTGAGCATTATTGTGAGTGAGCATTGGCAATGTTTTCAGGGAGGGTGGCAAGGGTGTGGCCCATTTCACAGAGGGGCAATGAGAATGTTTTCTGAGCAAAATATATTTAAAGTTTCACACACAAACAAAAAAAATCTCTGTAACTTCAGATAGTGATAAAGTCAGTGGGGATCTACAGAAGTTACTCCAGAAGCCTGGCAATTTGAACAGAGAATAATAATAACATTAACATGGGATTTTAATGTTCAATGTTCAACTCTGCTTCAGGATTGAAGAGGGTATTCCAGACTCTCTGCAGATTAAGGTTAGCAGGAGGCAGATGATTTGGGGTCTAGTTGTCCAGAGTTTTCCCAGGAAAGGATCCTTATCTTGCTGTGCCCTCCTTTCCTTCTGTTTCCTAAGGCCAGGGCTAGGCAGTTGATGGTGACAATGCAGATGCAGGACCTGTTCCTGCTGCCCTTATTTCCCCTCTCCCATTAGCTGTTACCCAGAGCTCAGGCTGAGAGGCTTGGCAGGGGCAGGAGCAGGACCATTCTGGCATCCAGAGGAGTTGATGCCTGTAGGCCTATGCTGATGTCTTGAACACATCTGTTCAGAAGGACAGGGCTACATCACCCACTGCTGTAGCCTGAAGGCTACACATTGGAGAGGGAGCTGCTCTGCTGCTTGTCCAGAGCTGCTCACCATACAGTGTCTCCCTTGCCTTTGAGGGAAAGCAGTGGTGCAATGCTGGCATCTGAACTTCTGTGAAACAGGACGTATTTCAGCCCTCAGTAACTTGAAGATCCAACTTATTCGCTGAGCACATCAGTCCTGCTCACAGTGTACTCGGTAGCGGGCCAAATTAACCACCATCACGAGTACACACAGCTGCCGGAAATGTGCACCTCTTTTTGCCAGGCATGAGTTTGGCTCCATCATCCTCAGTATAAAATGCAGAAATTAGCTCGTTTCTAACTGTCAGCACCTGGTGAGACAAGCTGAAAACTGCAAAACAAGCTTTATTCTTCTATCTCTCTCCTGGTGGTGTGCATTAACAGTCCTCCTGACAGAGGTTGTGTGATTATCTGCCCAAGCATGTAGGCAAAAGAATGATGTCCAGTTCATTTTTGTGTGTTTGCTCGTTGTCACGATTCCTGGTATGGTACAGTCATGTGGCTTGTGGTGACAGCAAGTGCCTTTGGCTATCCCAAAGCCACCTCACACTGGTCGTTTGCTGAGCAGACTAACTTCTAGCAGTGGTAGGCTATATCCCTTTATGAAGCCCTAATTCAAGGAGCGAAGCTTTGCCTGTTCATGTTATAGATACCTACTGCTGTTTGCCTATAACTCTATGTTGTAATTATATACTGTAACGTTATGTTTAGTTTTCATAAGAAGACGCTAATACCAGTGAAGGTGTAGTGAGAAGCTGGATCTAGACATGTACAGTACACCAAAACCTTATTTAATACAGACAATCCAAGCTCTTGGCTGAATACAAAATGTTTAACTCAGTCTCTTCAGCACTTGGTACTAGTAATGCTTTGCAAACATTTATGTATTTAAGCATCACAAAACCCCTGTAAATTTTCACTTTACAAATGGAGGGCTTCAATATGAGAGACACAAAGCCAGCTGTCAAAGACCCACTGATTGCACTGGTAAACTTGTAACAGCAAGGCCCAGACTTGCAGAAAGCTGATGCCAGAGGAAAGATGAAACCCAACATTCCTTGGGGACATTCAGCATCCCGCTTGTAACAACCTGCTTTTTCTGCAATTGCTTTTGCCATTCACTAGGAGCCTTGCAGCCTCTGTGAAAACGGTAGGTGGACGGAGAAGTGTCAGACCCCAACAGACCCAGCACTCTCCATTGTACAGTGTTCCTCAATGAGGCAACGCTGGGGAATGGGAGGACTGCGCCTCTAGTGACATTGACATCTATAATTGACATTCTAACATATTGACTCTGTTCATTTACTTGTATCTGCAGATTATCTACGTGTTGTGGACATTCATATGTTCCAGGACCCCTACGAGATTAACAAGCAGCAGCACCACACTGACAAGTACTACAGCCCCAAGCTGATAGTGCGTCGGGGACAGCCTTTCCAAATCCAGATTGACTTCAACCGACCCTACAAGCCAGAGACGGACCAGTTCTGGCTAGAGTATTTGATAGGTAAATCGCTGGCAAAGGCTGTGTCCTATCTGCAAAGCAAGGTCGAGGAGCCTTTCATAAACAGGAACACAGTAGTACTTAATGGCTGGGTCTGTTCCTGTTGCGATTGATAAACCATAAAAACAGGCTGAACCATAGGCAAGGAAGTGCTTTTCTAAATAGAGTCTTGAATCCTTATTCAAGAAAGTCAGCAGAATTGCTTATGAGAGAAGGAGCAGCGTTTGGGGCTTTCTGTTTAGCAAGAAGTTGTACTTTACTGAGTTTTCAGAGTTATCTCTGGTTAATGCTGTATGGCAATGCTGAAAGGAAGGTGGAATTGAAAACATCTTTTACTAAGTGTTTAGGAGATGCAGAGAGGAGGACTCTTGTTTGAAGTGGGAGAGATGACTATGTATGAACTAGGATAACAAATGTTGAGTATGCATGGGAGATAAATCACACAGAGTAGAAAAATAGGAGGCCTTGCAAGTTTGCAGCCGGCATTTACAGCCAACTTGGTAACAAGGGAGAAGGTTCAAAGGCTATATAGCTTTGGACCAGAGATTGCTCAGGGCTACACAAGTGATTTTCTTGATTTATTGCAAAAAGTGTAAGAGCATTTTTCCTCTCACTGAGAGGTCTCCATCAGAGACTCAGGTCTTAATGTATCTGTTGGCTTATTGAAGATACAGGAATAGAGAAGAGCATAAACTTGTGAACTTGCTAGAGAAGGGGAAAAACTTGTGACAGTGTGGGGCTTCCTGCCGTACTCCAAAGATGGCCCCACCAAACGCTGCTCCTATGTATTAAGATGTCAATGTTCTCCTTATAAACTCTTTAAAGTAGCTTTGAATTGATGTCTTCATTTACTTTCCTGAGAGATGCAATTCCAAAATTTGTAACATTGATTTTTTTTTTCTACCACTGAATTATGTTCATGTGGCCATTTATTAGATTTGTTACCTTTTAAAGCTAGATGGGTGTTTATCTCTTAAACATATGTACAGTGAAAAGGTTACTGTCTGCACATTTTTTTTCATGGGTCTCTTATTTCTAATTTAAATTAGGGTTGGGAGGCATGTTATGACAGTCTGGTGAATGATTGGCTGAACAGCCACAAGTGCCTTTAAAAATTTAATATGCATAAATATCATTAGTTCTTTTGGGATTTAATTAAATTCAAGACTGTTCCCTTAATCTTTATATGTTTAAAACAAACAGCTGTAGCAAGAAGAGGTGGAAAATGGAACATTTGTTTTTTATTGCATTGTGCGCAGTTTGCATTTGTTTTAATCAGATATTCTATATTGGAAGAAGAAATTTAACACCTCTTTTGACGTTGCACAGAGAACATATTCACTTATTTTTCTGTTGCTCTTTCCTAACATATCTGTCCATGGTTTGTACCTTGAATTTCTAAGCGTGGATGAAAATCCCCTCATCCTCAGCCATGGCAGGCATAGGGTTAAATGCCGCCTAAGCCAGGGGATACCTTGCAACAAACTCAGGGCTGAATGATTACTTTGGAGTCAGCCCTGACTCTGTAGTTGACTTCTCCTCCCCATTCTTCATGGTTCCTGTCCTTTCTGTGGCCTGGGAATGGTGATGCTGATGTCCTGTGTGTGGTGGCTGGTGATGGGCTCAAGGAAAGCACTGCAGCTGCAATACTACTGCCCTCCATTGCTTTTTAAGCATCTACTATGAGCACCACTGCCCTCTTGCTACAAGGAATTTAGTTTACAAACACTCAACTGGGAGAAGAGACATTCAAGCTTCTCTTCTAGGAAACAGTAGATGCTCAGTGCTCAACAAATGTTTGTCTTTATGTGCATGTGGTGAAAACACAGTACGTTTGTTCTCAGAGGCCAGCAACAGAAAGCAAAACACAAACAGTCCACAAAGGAGAAAGAAATTATTTAGAGGTTATCTACTTGACTCTTGCTACTTCTTCTAGTGGCAAGTGCAAAGTTTAATATCCTGAAGAGGAGAAAGAAGAGATTTCTTGTACTTATGAGAGGGCACTGAGTGCTCAAGGCTTCAGTGCTGTACTCTCAAACCTCTGTCACAGGGAAGTGTGGCCATTTTCATCCAGATTTTTTCTTTTAATCTGCCTGAAGAGAGGGCATTCACCTCTCTCAATGTCAGTTGCCTGAACACCAAAGCTTAAACCAAACTTGATTACCTCAGCTGCCTCTGTGAGTGGAGGAGGGAGGCAGGCACCACCCCCGGGGCACTTTGACCACACTGTCTTAAAATGAGATGAACTCTCTTCTGGAATCTTTAAGTTTTTTCTGTCAGGCAGAAGTGATACCTTAAGGATTGGCTTAAAGGATAGCTCTACAGCTTGAGCTATACAGCTTGAGCTCAGAGAAGCTTTTTGAAATGAAACAAGGGGTATGCCTAGGAAAGTGCTGTGTTTCAGAGATTCCAGTGATGGACACACAGAAATCTTGGCAAGTTGTTGCAGAATGACCTCTCCAAGGAGCTATCTTTGTGCCTGAGCGGTAGATCTCAAATGATGCATTAGAACTGTAGAATAACCTAGGTTGGAGAGGCCTCTGAAGGTCTCATGTCCATGCCCTTGCTCAAAGCAGGTCCAGCTTGTTCTGGCTGCTCAGGGCCTTGCCCTAGGGACAGGCTAAAGTATCTCCAAGGGTAGGGAGGTTACCTCAAGCAATGTGGACCAGGCTGTCCATGAGCTGTAGAATCTTTTCGATCTTACAAAGTGCTATTATCATTAGGTACTTTTGGTAGGGAAGACTGGCCTTGGTTCCCAGGGAATTCGGCTGCAGCTAGGAAAACCCAGTATCTTTTTTTGCAGGGCTGTGCCTAGAGTGAGGGCTGTTTATACAACAGCACCTTATAAAGCTATTCAGAAATTACTAGTTCCCAGCACTGGAAATTTCCCAGCATTGAAGTTAATCCATCATAGAATTTTTATCCATTAAAGACTAATTTTGCTTCTGAAAAATGTGACAATGGTAATGACTTGACCCTCTGCGAGTGTAGAACTATTCTACCTTTGTTCCCCAAAATTTAGTTTTACTTTTTTTTCCTCCTACTTTTTCTTCTTTTGCATCATTAAAAAGATGATTAATGAAGCAAGAAAAGCAAGTAGAGACTGCTTAATCCTTCTTCTGATTGATAATGAATCAAAGGTACTCGGGACAAATACTTCTTGCTTCATGTGAAACGAGGTCTGAAACTCTCACAGAAGAATCTTTACTAACAATATTTTTTAATCCACAGTCTTTTAAAGACCATTCCCACAGAGTCTTGAATTCATGGGCTAAGTTGTATAAACTTATATATAAAAATGTATAAATAATTCACCTCAATGCCTTGAAAGTCACTTTTACTGATACTCTTCTGTGGTGGTTCCTTATAATCAAAGTCCTTTTTGCTTTGAGTGTTTTGCTTAGAGTCATAATCAGTGAAACTGGCTGAAGTGCTAACTTGTGAATTATTATAATTCTGTTTTGCACATAATGCTTCATTAGATTAAGACCATGCTTGCCTGCCCAAGTATGGAAAACAATGAATGTGCCAAGAAGCCTACACGGAAAAATATCCACTTATAAAGAGTAATGGAATGTTATTCCAGTTCTCAGGCCGAACTGCAGCCCTGCGTCAGTACCTGTGATTTGGGAGCTGCTCCATCACCACATTTCCATCCTCTCAGCACACTTCCTGGATTTAATGAGAGGAAAGGTGATCATCACCCCTTGGGAAATACTTATTTTATTGGCCTGGGGTTGAGATGAAAGAGCCAGAAGCGTAGATGTGGTGTTTGCATCTAATTCCCCACAGTGGAGCCTCAGGGGGCCTACCTTGCCTGATCTCGCCTGACTACCACCTTCATGGTAACAGGGTTACTTTCTGCTGCTCTTGGCTTTCCAAAGTCTGGGACTTGGCCTGACTGAGCACAGCTCCCACACCTGGGCCAACCAGTTTGGCACAAGTGCTGCCAAGTTTTCATGGTCACTGCTGCACTGGCTGTAATTTCTCTGAAAAGCAGATGTATAATTAGATGAGCTTATAAGGCCTTCAGTCTTGCTTTTAGTAGTAGTTTCCTTCACATGGCTGTAAATCCGAGAGTGGGTTGATGAGTTTATTTGGTGCATCCTTACTCTAATGATATATTTCCCCATATCCTCATAAATTGTTTTCTATTTATATTTTCCCTAAATGGCTTCATAAATCCGTATATATTGGTCTAGCCTTAAATACCACTATGAATGTTTTATTTACTGGCATACTTCTGGAATGACCATAAATCGCAGTCTTCCAGGGCTACCATCACCTTTCCACGTGTGTGTGCATGGACACCCACACACCTGCCCATATGAACTCCTTGGGTTTCTATAAATCATTGGCCTTTGGCTCGAGATGAGAGCTGAGACTTATGCTCCCTTTTCTACAGTCTTCCTTGGCTTGCTCCAGAGAAATAGTTCTAAACACATGAAAGCAACTGAGAACATAAAGATATTGGAGCTAATCTCATATGTCTTATTTAAGTGACATCAAATTCCCACTTACATTCAGAGGGGCTTCTGAGTACAACTAAAAGACCAGGGATCCGATTCAAGACACTTGTGCCAGAATCAGTCGAGCTCTTCATACTGTCTTACAGTGTCCACAGCCTTTCCTTGATTTCACGGCAGTGTTGGGAAATGGACTGTGCCAGGAAGGCTGAGATTTTGTTCCTTCTGTCAGGCAGTAAATCTTAGTGGGAAGTATTGCTACCCCTGCTGTCACCTGTCCTCCTCAACAGCTCTGGAGCAGAGCGAGTGTTAACTAATGGGGCTGGGACAGGAACTGTCCCACAGCACCTCAGATGAGATGCTGAGCACTTCTGCTTGTAGGAAAAAAACGTGCCTGTTGGAAAAAGCTTGGTCTTGATTTTTTTAGAAGCTTTCTTGGCATTATACAATAGCAACTAACTTGGGTACTAAGAGCAAACTCTGTTGATGCTGGTACATAACCCAACACTGAGATTGTTAAATCACTGTACCCTGTTTAAAAAAGAACTACAAAATTTGAACAGAGGTATAGAAACATCTGATGGTCCAAACATGGAGCCTCATTTGGATGGAGAAAGAATAATTCATTAGCAATGGAACATATTTCCAAGAGAAGAGACCTGTTTGCTAGCTCTTATCAAACAACAAACCTCTCCACTTTCTGAACAAGGCCTCTGGGGTATTTTTTTCCTCCCTTCTGGAATTCTCAGCCAGTTCCTGGAGGAGCAGAGAGAAGGGAGTCCTTTGAGGTACTCCATGAAGGCAGTATTTCATGCAAAGGAATCCTTTTTCTTTATTGTGCACTCCTTTTGCACTGCTGCAGCAGCATCAAGTGGCACATAAAATCTAGTAGTATTTTTTAATGGTTTTAATAGCTAAGGTGTGTGACTCTAATGTGTATTTTATGAGTGTAAAGTACTAGAAACATTCACTCCTGGGACAGAGTGGTCAGATGTTAAGGTTTCCTAACTGGATACATGAACAAAAATTACTTCAATGTATTTGGGTTTCTTATATTTCCAAGTTTATATGCAGCATTTCTGAAGGCAATGGAATTTGAAGGTGGGAGGAATCCAGGTGTGATATTGAATCTATGGCCTAAAGACACTACTCTATTTTACAGGAACTTGTTTGTCCTTCTTGTGTGTTTTGATTGTTTGGGTTTTTATTGGAGCATTTCTCCTCTTTCTTTTTCTTTGTCTTAATTTTTCTTGGTTTTTTTTTTTGCTTGCTTTTTCTCTTCACTCATTCTTCCTTCTCCTCCTCCATCTTTCTCTCCTTTTTATCTTCCTCTTCCTCTCCCTCTCCCCCTCCCCCTCCCTTTCCCTTTCCCTTTTTCCTTTGCCCTTTTCCTTTCCTAATATTTGTTGTAGTCATTCATAGCGATTAATAAGGCATAGTCACAGCATGCTAACACCTATCTCAAGGTTACTTGCTACAATAAGGCTTATGTCTGCTAAATAACTATTGTATTTGTGGCTTCCAGCTCAAAATTATCAAAATGTCACCATTATTATACTTCCAGACCGGGCATTGAAATGCATTATTTACCCTTTGAATGAAAGAGGGTATCTAGGTAAAACTAAAGAACCTATCAGGAAACTTAATAATCTTACCAGGTGTATTACATGTCCAAAAGGGAGCCAGATTCCTTGACTCCTTAAACAAACAGTTTTTTAAGGAGTGTTCCTGAAAAGACTATTGAGAGATAGCTTCATTGCCTCCCTCTCTTCTGAGGCATCCTATGTTCATCAGGAAGCAAATGTACTCTCAAGCCCACTATATCTCTAATCTCTGTGTTACCAAATTTTCCCTCCTTCCTGCCAAAAGTAAAACACCTGCTCTCTTGTGTAGAGCCTGTGCAAGAGCACCCGTGGGTCCCACTGCTAGCTGTGCTGCCAGCATGGCCTTGACTTGGCAGCAGCCTTTAGGCGCTGTTTAATGCACACACATGGAGCAATGTGCACATCCACCAGGCATCAAGGGAAAAACTAAACTAGGTGAAGACGGAGGATTCCAAGGACTGGGCAGGGGCAGAGGAGAAGTATCATCTGAGCCAGCCCTGGTCCTTGTTAGTCATTTCTAAGGAACAGCAGCAGAATTGAAGATTTGGAGGAGGAGTGCTCATGTTTTGTTGGCTCAACTTGCTGTACCTGTCTCTCTCCCTCTGTTGCTATAAATCTTTCTCTGGTGTGGCAGTTTTACCCAGAATTAAGCACAGCTTGCCTCTGTGCCTGGCAGGCCCAGAGCTGTCATCCTAAGGAGCTAAGGCACACGTTAAAAAGAACTCATTTTGAACTTGTGTGCATTGCCATAGGTCTGTGTTTTAGATGGCTCATTCTTTTGCTGCTGCATAAATACACCTTGGCAAGCTTTAACAACTACTGCACTCTGCTTTTGCCCCTATAAAGTGTGTTTGTGTGGCAGTGGGCCACCCAAACATGCCCACATCCACACATGCTTCAGTCATGGTGCATTTCACCATGTAGACCTTCACTCGTGTTTGTTTATTTTCAAAGCTTGGTGAGGCAGCACTGAGTGAGACCTGAACTCTTTTTATAGCAACAGTAACTACTTTGCTCCTCATTACTTGAGTGCCTGGAAACTCCAGGTGTAGAGCTGAGCTGAGCTGCAACTGAAGTGGGCAGGAGCTTTAGGAGCCAGTTTGGATACTTACAGAAACCATGGTGGGATAAGAAATGATAAGGAAGAAGTATCAAAGGTTTGAAGGCCTGTGCACTGTGCAGTATGGGAAACAGTTATCTTTGTGCCCCTAAACCTTCTGTACAATGGTGGTTTCTGCAAAAAAGAATATCTTCTGGCTCTATCATAGCTCAGTACCTAGCACTGAAATGCAGAGGTGGAGGCTCATAGTACAGAATCACTGTGAATTCTCTCTTGTCCTCTCCTGCCTTGAAGGCGGGACAGTTAGCAGCCCCTGTTTAGTGCTTTGTTACCTTCTAAGCTGCAAAAGGAGCCTATAAAAGATTCACCCTGTGCCATGTTGTAACCGTGCAGCAACCTCCAGGCTGAGTTCTCAGACTGGATTTTCCCATTTCCACATGCGGTTAGAACAGAGTGAGACATCCCCCAACAGTGTGATGTCGTGCAAGGACTTTATCTTTCCCAGAGAAATTGTCTGTGAAATGTCCTTCTGTGAGGGCCAAGGTCTCCTACACCCAAAGCACATGTGAGCATCAGGGAGTGAGGCAACCACAAAGAACTGGCTATGGAGCGTGGCTGAGGCTGCCAGCTCCTGGAGCAGATCAGAGCAGGAGAGATCCTGAGCCAGTTGCTGCTGCTGGCAGAAGAACCCTCCTGTCAGCATAAAAAGAATTTATCTTCTCTACATGGCTCCTGGTCCTGACATGCACCTAAACACCCTCCTGCCTCTCTGCAGGTTGGGTTAGCATTGAGAGACCCTGCAGAGAGTGCTCTGCCAGGCATTCACAGGCTTTTGATACTGACTCTTTGGATAACATTAAATATTCTTCCTTAGAGACTCTAACCCAGAGAATTAAATCATCACTGCATGTTATCTGATCCAAGAAAGGAGTGACATTACAGATATCCCAACTATAAGCCAAAAGTTGACCCTACTTTTCCACTGCAGCCAGGAATGTGTGCTCGAGAGGCACGTGTGCCAAACCATTCAAATAGGACTTACCCATGATGTTGATAAAGGTAGTACTGAACCTATGTAAGGATTATTTTACCAGTAACCTTAGCACATAATGCCAATGTTGTTCAGCTTTATAGAGCTCCAGTATCTAAACAGCAGATGTGTGTATTTGAGGCTAGTGTGGCTGGTGCTGTCAGGTGTCTAGATGTGTGATTTACCATTCAGCTCCACAAGCTCCTGTCAGAAGTAACAATTCCCTTACTCTTCCATTTGCATTTTTGTTTTTGTTTCAGAAGATTAGGGAACTTGCCTTCTCTTCAATTGAGACAATGGAAATTGCTCATAGTGCTCCTGAGGACTCTGCCCATCTTCCCAGGCTTCCTCCTGGGTTCAGGACGTATGCAACCATTAGCGACCAGCAAACCCCGTCAGAATGACAGAAGCAAACAATGTTCTCTTGTATTTACTGTTTATAATATCTGCAAATTAGACTAACTACTAGGATGTCCCTTCCTGGCATCTCTGCTGTCTGCAGAGATGTAGGCAATAGCCCAGAGCACCTTGTGGATGAGCAAGATAGTGCAGTGACCTCATTCTCTCTTACTGTGTCGGAGTAGTAGTGTGCAGCTCTAGGCTGAAAGGATCTTGCATACTTCTCAGCAGCAGCTACAGGTGTCCCCTTGTCAGGTGACAGGTATATTAGGATATCTTGTGGCTTTGCATGCAGGAAGGTCCTTTGTTTGGAAGAGCAAATGAAGTTTTGCATCTTAGAGCTCCAGAAAAGTGAGAATAGCAGACAATTACTGCTTTGCTGAACCTGCTACAAAGTTCCAGTGATGAGGTTTCCATAAGGATGTCTTGCAAAAGCCTCATGGCCCTCTTGGAGGTCCTATCTGATTCCTACAGATGGATTTATTGAGGAGTGATTCTGTAGCCTCACCATGTGCATGTGGTGCAAAGTCCTTGCCACAGCACAAGTCCTTCTGTCCCTCATAGGCTCCTACACCAACGTGCAGCTTCCAGTGAGGATGACAGTGTCAGTTCCTAACCATGTTAAAATAGTAACGTCTTCCTCCTCCCACCTTTCTGAAGGAGGTAAGGGAAGTATTTTTAAAAGAAGCACTTGTTAATGGTTTTCAAGGCTGTCAGTTCAATTACTTGGTTTGCTCTGCTGCTTTGTTTGCATGAACTGCTTTTTTATAAAAACAATATGTCAAAACTAGAAGCAAAGTATCAACTGCAGAGGCAAGCTGGGTCATGGCCAGTTGCACTACAAAGAACATGTTCAGCTCTCAGATTGCAATTGTTATCAGGCGTAAGACTCATCTCTGTTACCTCTGTAGGCTTTTCTCTCTAGACTGGCTTTCCTTTGATAGCTTCTGTTTGAAGTGTCCAGTGCTTTATCTTCTAGTGTTTTCTACCAGTTCTGCTTTTTTATTCTAGTCCTTTTTTTTTCCGTAGATTTTTCCCTTCTGTTGTGCCCCTCACTGATCCGACTGGGTTTCATGGGTTACAGCATCCCTGGGTATCAGGGCAAAGTGGGCTATTTCTGTGCACTGAACATCTGCAAAATGGAAATACATGTGCAACAAATAATCTCTCAGAGGAAGCACGGTAGCCCCAGATTTCTTAGGAACACGGATGTCATAGCAGCTTGTGAGCATCAGATTCAAAGCTAGAATTGTTCTTTTCCAGAACATAGCAGTGTTCAAATCTAGGATTATCTCTACATCAGCTATATAAAAATAAGCCAGCAGGAAAATCAACGCCCTTGTGAGTTTAATTTTGAAGTTCTTAAATAGTAGGAATGCAAAATATGGAAGCCTGTCTCTCTGTCTGCCATCATTGCTTTTCATTACCCTATTTTTGAATGAGAGAGTCTGACTTTCAGCCTAAAATATGAAACGAAGAATAGATTTGAGAAGGAGATAAGAAACTCAGCATTCTCACAAGTGTCTTTTCTGTCTACACTGCTGGTTGGCTTTCAGATACAGTTTGGCTCTACCTCAGACTCAACGGGTGGATCCTCACACAACTTTGAATCCTGACAGTGTACGTGTTTACATGTAGTCTATCTGCCTAGATGCTTTTTATAGTTGGCAGAATAAAATAGGCTTCTCTGGAGTGTGATTTGTCTTAGTGTGAGATGGACTATCATGTGCAGCATTTTGGAGGTGTGTCATAATTTGGGACCCATTGCTCACAGAGAAAGTTTGCCTATCTAGCCCAGATGCTCTTGTCTATACTCTGTGTGTCCTGAGTTGGTTCCCACTCCATCCATGAGGACTGGACACTCAGGAGATACCAAGCACTTGGTATCTGGTGGTGAACTGGCTTATGTTTCCTGCATCTGTGTGAACTTGTGTAAAAGAGTGCTTGGTCTCTGCTTGTTGATGCAGTAGTGGAGAGAGAGGAACAAGATTCTGCTTTGCTGAAGAGCCCCAAATGTCCTGGCCCCAGTGGTCACTTGTGTGCTCGTGACAAGGGTGGTAGGTGCATCTGAACTAGGAAAGGGTCTCTTACCCATACTTAGCAGCTGTGTGGCTGAAACTGAGGCAAGGAGAAAACTGGAGTGCAGCTTGCTGCACTAAGATAAAGAGTGGTGGGAAAGGGAATCCTGGGACAGTCTCTGCTCCTGCTGCCAGGACTATCTCTTGGCAGTGCCTGCGCCAGTAAGACTGAAGCTTTCTGCCTGGTGAAGCACAGGCTGTCTGCTGCAGTGTGTTATGTGTATTCATGTGGCTGCATCACCAAGTGAGCGGGCATTGTGTGAAGCAATGAGGGAGGAAGGTGGCTTCTGCCCACTAAAACTTGCCACCTCCATTGAAAATAAGATAAAGGGACAGAGAACTGCCAGGAAATTGAGAAACTGACCAAACAAGGCAAACTTCTTCATATTATCTCTCCAGGTCGCTACCCACAGCCAAACAAAGGTACCTACATCCCGATCCTAGTAGGCGATGTGCTGAAACCTGGCGAATGGGGAGCCAAGATTACCCACAAGGAGAATAACTCCATTCACCTCTCCATCATGTCCTCTGCCACCTGCATCATTGGGAAATTCCGCCTCTACGTTGCTGTCTGGACTCCTTTTGGCATCCTCCGGACACCCAGAAACTCAGCAACCGACACTTACATCCTATTCAATCCCTGGTGCCAGCGTAAGTACCTTGTCAGAGCCAAAGGGTCACACTGTCTGATGCCAGGCTCATTGAGTTTGGTAGGGAGTCTCCAGGATGGAAAGCTCAGTACTGGAGGTTGAAGACATGCCAGTTTGGGTCTGGAAATTATATAGTAACTCTACCAAGAGACAAGCCTTTCAGGCTGGAGAATAACCTGGTGTGAGCAGTGCTCCAGGCTGCAGACCTCCATGTTGCACTCTGAAGTGTTTTGAGGCCAAGACCTCAGGCAGCACAATGAGGCTCCATTTCTCATAGTAAATATATCTCAAGGCTTTGCTTAGACTTTAACAGGCATCAGCACAAGCATCCTGCCTGCCTGTGTATGCCTTAAACTGTTAAGTCAATACAGGCCTGTTTTTTTATCTGGGATTTATTGTGGGTCAGGATGTGGCAGTGTCTGTTGAGTTACACAGCCAATTGTCACGTTTAGGATTGAACATCTGCAGCTGAAAGCCTGCAGGACTTCAATGGGACCTGCTGTTCCTGCACAGGTTGGATGGAGGCAGCCTGCTGTGGCATCACTGGTGGTGCCTTCCTGAGACTACATGACATTTGCCCTTATAACTTCCCCTTTAGTGGTGACTAATTACCAGCAACCCTGTCCTCTGTGAGGAACAGAACATTTTGCAAATGAGCCTTTTTTTTACAATCCGGTGGGTTGAAGAACAATTTCTCTTTTTTAAATCTCCCTGGATCCCAGGTAAAATCAGCCCTATGCTAACAGAGTTGCATTTTACCCAATGAATTCCACATGTAGCTTTAAGGAGATGGCAAGCAGGACCAGAGAGGTTTGTCTCAGGATTTTGACAGGTTGCAGCACTACATCTCAGCTTCCAACACTCGTAAGGCTCCAAATATATATTGCTATATATTTAGGTCACCAGCTAACTTTAACATTCTCCTGCCACCCTGCCTTCACCTTTCAATATTTTCACCAGAGTATTTGCATCAAATAATCCCATACAAAGCAAGGGCCATCTTACCGAGTGACGAGTAAGTTTAACATTATTAATAGAGTCCATTATTCAGCTGCACTACTGTCAGTGCATCGAATGATTTGTGTTGAATTCATTACTTGCCCCTGCTGCAAGGGAATATAAGCCATGATTAGCTTATGCATTATTTAGGAAGATATATGTTCATGCTGAGTAAAGCAGAGTTAGTTAAGCAGGAACAGGAGGGAAGGGCAGGGCCCAAGGCCTTGCAACAGCATGACATACTTCTGAAAGCAGCTGAAGAAGTAAGTACCTTAGAGCATCATGCTAGGATTTCAGTCTGGAAGAGGAGGGAGAGTATGTAATAGAAAGAGGAATCATTGGCAAAGATATGATCCACCGGTGAGCAGACAAAACTGCTTAAGGTTTGTGAAGGCATCGTCAGCCTGTCACAGCTCTGGCTAGTAAGGTGTGATTCTCTGCCCCAAGGTAGAACATCTCTTGGCTTTAGTCCTGAGTATCATAACAACTATTTTGTTAGCCTGCACAGTAACTATCCAGAACTCAGCAACTCTTTGGAAAGGGACAAACTCCAAAGAAAAAGCTTCTTATAATGCCTCAGATTGTCTTAGGACTAGTATGCAGATAGGGCTGCATACAGCCCTAATGTGGAGAAAAAACGTGATGTGAAGGGCTTGGTTACTCCACTGTATTGTGACTGGGACTATACAGACTGATTCAAGGTGCTAGTCAGGGGACAGGAAAATCAATCCCTTCTTCACATCTTCTTCCCCACCAGCCCTGTGTGCTGTCCAGTCCACCTTTGTTCATGGCACATGGGTGCTTTGCTCTTCTATGCACTCCCTCCCTCCCTCCCTCCCTCTCTCCCACTTGAGCTGAATGGGGCCAAAAGCCAGCAAAATTAAAACCACAGCATGAGAGCAAGCCCACAGGGAACAAGATATGCAGCAGTTGTCTCCAGCAGCAACCATTGACAAGGGTAATGGATAAGCTCCACTTCAGAAAAACAGAAGAGAGTCTCTGGACAGCAAAGATGTGCTGTGTAGCCCCAGGCCCAGAGGAGGGAAATTAGGGTCACATTTTCATTGCCAGCTTATGTATTCAGGTGTATCTCAATGACTTCAGGTCCTCTGCCTTGCTAACCATTGTAGTTTTTCTTTTCTGTATGTTTGACTTGGATTTATTCTCATTTCTTGCCCCTAATTTTACTCGTAGGTGATTTGTGCTAATCGTCTCCTGTATCTGCTCTTTCTCTCTTTCCATGTGTTAGAAAACTAGGGACTGTTTCCCTACACTATTTCCTCCCCTGGCTGGAAAAGATTATTCTGTGGAATGACAAAAGAGTATAAAAACTCAGGCAGTTTAAATGCAGAGAAAACAATAGTTTGAAAATCTCCCAGGCTTGTTTGCTGGGTTAATAGTCAAGCAGAAAAGCCTGAGTGAAAAGCCTCATTAAAAAGAGTGAAGGCTGATGCCAGGAATGAACGGGGATTGTTATAGCAGGGAGCAGAGCAGTGTCTAGTGCAGCTTTCCAACTCATCATTTTGGAGAAACATCAATGTGCCAGTATGAGCTTTTCTTTAAGGCAGAGGCATTTGCACCCTTTTTTTATTACTCCTTTTCTCACTGTAGTTCAGTTTTGACATATCTACCCAGCCAGGGATGCATTCTTTTTGCTGTTTCAGAACAAGTTTGAATACTTTACCAGTCAAGCTACAGAGTACTTTGCTTCTGAAATCATCAGATACTTTTGTATGTTTTAGTCCTTTTAGCTACACTTAAGACTGATTGCCAAGAATACTTTAAAGATATAGATTCAGGTCCTGATCCTGCAAAGTGACATACACCAGCTCCAAACTTCTGGGAATTCAGCAAGCTAGTGGACTGAGATTTGAGATACACAGGGGAAATTTGCATTGCTTAATAAGCAAGGAAAAGCCTGTGAGGAGAGACGGCACTCTTTCTTCAGCTAGCTGACATAGTTGGGAAGAACAGATGTGCTTTTAGGCATGTAGAGCCCTCTTCAGTTCTGACACAGAAGACACAACTGGCAAGTAGTTAAGGATAACTTCCTTGGAGGTTAACTCTTAGTGCTCTCAGACTACATGAAAGCAAAGAAAGTGTTCTTTGATCTGGATACTGAGATATCTTTCCAAGGAGGTGCTGAGTCCCAACATCTTTCTGCTTTGGAACATTCAGTGCTTATCAGCAAAAGACCTTGCAACGACTTGTATGGCTCTGCCACAGGCTGAAATGCATAGAGTATCTGAGTAAGTTAGAGACTGTGGACTGAGGGTGCATGTTCCATTCATCCAAGCCTCCTGCAAAGTGCATTATAATTCAGCAATTAAATATAATGCAACTTTATTGAGTCAGCTGCACATTTCTTCTGCTTAAATGCCCCGATAAAGTTTGAAGATTAGTAACATGAGATTGACTTTAGACTTCCCTCATGTGCAGCCAGTCATGTAAATTTGGCCTAATAACATTTGCTTGTGTTTATAGCCAAATCTTAAAATTGACCTCTTGTATCACAGATTCCACTTGAGTAAAATTCATGCAGAGCTTCATGCTTCTCAATCACTGAAGGCAAGCACTAGCAGTTGCAAGACAGCGCGTTGACCTCAATCCTGGCTGGGGTGGCTCTCGTGTTTTAGTGCTTGCAGCACTGTGTTTGCCACAGCACTGTCCTCTTCCCAGCACCTCCGCCTGTCTGCTGGTGCTGCTGTGCTTAGCGCTCTCTCTCTGTACCAAGAAATAGCATTTTCAAACCCAGGCCGTTGTTGTGCTGAGGATGGAGTGTCCCCATACTGGGTAGGGTCCTCTCATGCTCATTCACCTTCCCAAATTGAAAGGGCTGCTCTGCACTCCTCATCTCTTTCACAAAAAAACCTCTGTTCAGTGGGATTGCTCACCTGCAGTACTGTCTTCACATGAATGTATTTTCACCTTATCCATCTTCAAATAGAGAAGCATAGAGGCTAATTTGCTTCTTTGTAGCATTGCTGGTGTCTTAGTAATTTCCCCGGATAAAAGAAGAGAGTAAAAAAACTCCCTAAACTGCCAGAGAAAAAGAATAAACAAACCCAACACATTTCCATGGAATTATTCTGTTGGTCAGATGTGAGTCTCCACTTGCACGAAATAATTAGGAGTTGTACTATGTAGAGCATGCTTAGCATCAAAGTAGTCACAAGTGCCTCGTATTTTCTTCTAAACAGTCTCAAGGGTAGTGAAAGCTGTCAAAAATCAAAGCAGCTGGCTTCTCTATGAAACACAGAAGCTCTTTTTCCTATATCAAAAAACACAAACATTTTCAAATAATTGACCGAGATGTTGATCAATTTTCATCTGATTTAGCAAAGATCACGCAGTCTCGAAATAAGGGAAGCATCTCAATTGATACCAACCTGATCAATGTTGATATTTTTAATCCCTGGCAGAAAATAACAGCTGTCAAGGAGGCATATGCAGAGGCTTCACTGAATGTGTAACTCTACAGAAGAAAGGATGAGTTCTCCTCCTTTAAATCATAGAATAATAGAATGGTAGGGGTTGGGAGGGAAATCCAGAGATCACCTAGTCCAATGCTCCTGCAGAAGCAGTTTCACCTAGATCAGGTCACATAGGAAAATGTCCAAGCGGGTCTTGAAGTCCTCCAAGGAAGGTGACTCCACAATCCCTCTGGGCAGCCTGTGCCACTGCTCCATCACCCTCATAGTAAAATAATTTTTTCTTATATGTAAGTGGAACTTTTTGTGTTCCAGCTTCATCCCATTATCCCTTGTCCTGTTGCTACGTACAAGAGAAAAAAGGCATGTCCCAGCCTATTGACATTCACTATTTAGATATTTGTAAATGTTAATAAGATCTCTCCTCAGTCTCCTCTTTTCTAGCCTAAACAGCCCCAGTTAAATGCATTCTCTGTACCATTTGTCTAGGTGTTCTTCAATAAAACCAACATCTCAGTGAATGAATGCATATAATTGTTCAATCAGCAAATTAGGCAGATCCAGCCTTAGGAAACAGAGCTTAGATGATCTGTAACTTCTGCAACATTTTTAATGGGACGTTATGCAGAACTTATTTAGACCTGGGAGTGAGACCTCAAAAAGGTCATACAGTACAGTTTTATGAGAGTCCCCGCTAACTGCGGCTTTTGATTCACTCTCACCTGGTACCCTCTAAACAAAATAAACACATAATTGTCTGTTTGGTGCCTGGGTGCAGTTTGGCCAGGTCATGGGTAGTGGCAAGCCTGTAAAGAAACTTCTCTGTTTGCTTGGAGTTGGACATGGTCTGCAGAGCCTGCACAGCAACCTTATCACTCATCTGCAACTACTTGACAGGAAACTGTAGCAATGTGGAGTTGGTCTCTTCTCCCAAGTAACAAGTGATAGAATAAGAGGAAATGGCTTTAAGGAGCACGAGGGGAGGTTTAGATTGGAGATTAGGGAAAACTTATTCACTGAGAGGGTTCTTAAGCATTGGAACAGGCTGCCCAGGGAGGGAGTGGGGTCATCATCCCTGGACGTATTTAAAAGCCATGTAGATGAGGTGCTCAGGGACATAGCTTAGTGATGGGCTTTGCAGTGTAAGTTGAGTGGTTGGACTCAATGATCTCAAAGGTCTTTTCCAACTGAAACAACTCTACGATTCTATGGCAAGTGCTGGTCTCCATAAATGCAACAAAGGGTACATCTAGTACCTACTTCCCTATCATTCTTTACACACCAACATGGAGGTCATTATGTTACATATCTATGCATAATCTCTTCTGGTAGTATAGACATAGAGATAGAAATATATCTTCAGAGAAAATAAGACTTGCAGCAGGGTCAGGTGTGTAGACTGACAGACTCCTTCATCTAGCAGAAGCCAGTGTGAGTTTTGCCATTGATTTTTTCAGAGGGCAAAGATTTTAGCTTATTTTCAGCCAAATTGCAGTTTTATGGGCAAATGAAGAAGCTTTTGTGGATGAGGTTGACAAGGAAGTACAAATCTGATTTGCATTTCAACAAAATACAACAAATCAATAGGCTTTTAAAAGTGAAATTATTCTCTGGTAATTTGTAGTGGGATGATGAAGCAGTGGTGGGTGTTAGTTTTGTATTTGCCCATATCTGACTGTCAGAGGTTATTGCTTCCCTTGAATTTGCAATTTGGTACTGTGTTACTCATTTCCTCAAGTTAATTAATTTCCATACTGTTAATTGTTAAGCTGTATCTCTTGATCTCAAAATACAAGGAAAGAAATCCTCAACTGTTTTAGCACTGCAGAACCACGGTCTGCTTCATACTTACCTGTGAATGTCTGAATTGTTTCATGGCATGTGGGTTTGTTTATGAATGTTAATATCGGTTTATCTATGTGCGTGAATCACAATTTCAGGGTGAGGGTCCCTGCATATGCTCTTCAACTCTTTGATATAAGACAAATCTATTACATACCCTTTGTAGAAGTTTCAATATTTCCAATTCCTTCCAGTTTTCACTTGGACGCTGGAACCTCCTCACACTCACTGGTCAGTCAAACTACATGGGGGAGGGAAACTCCAATCAATAACTTGCCTATGGACAAAAGCAATCGAACCCTTCCATTAAATGCTACAAAAACTGTATTTCTTTTTTATTAATGCACTACAGATCTTTCTTTGGATCTCTCAACTTGAGCTGTTTCCCGTTAACATTAAAAGGTTTGAAATTGTTCTTTGATCTGTTTTTACGGGTGCAGAATTGCAACATGGTGCTCCAACTTTTAGATTAGTGGTACACCGTGATCATTAAATTCTTGATAAGATATTACATTTTAATCATACTTTATAGGTCCTGAGAAAACAGGCAGGAGTTGTCATCATTTTTGCATCTTGATGCTTTTAAGTTGTATATCATATTCCTGACTGCGGTCACTACCTCCTTATTCTTGTACTCTGTTGAAAAAAGGAAGCCTTTGTTTGGTGGAAGAGGAGTACTTTCCATCAAAAATGACTATATTATGTGCTAAGATTTTTTTTATCTGTCCCATTTGAAAACTATGCAACTGTGTTAACACTTGTTTTCGGTAAACTGATGCAGAGGATGCTGTGTACCTGGATGATGAGAAAGAAAGGGAAGAATATGTCCTGAATGACGTTGGTATTGTTTTCCATGGAAACATCAATGACATAAAATCAAGAAGCTGGAGTTATGGTCAGGTGAGCTGTTTAGACTTTCTCTGAATGCTTCCAGTAGGACAGCAAGCAAGTTTAATTGACACCAGACTGTGGCTGAGACTGTGGGCTCTAAAGTGCATTATTAGTGTCTCCTTCAGAAAGACAAGGAGCATGATTTTAAAATTGTATGAAGTAAGTATATACCTAATCCAGAAAAGGAATATTATAATAGCTAACATTTAAAGACGTTGTTTTAGGGGCATGTTTCAGATACTAAGAGGCTGCCTGTTGAATGTTATAATAATTAGCTGAGGTTTCTGTGGCATTGTTGCTGCTTCAGGATCAAACTAATTTGGTGGAAGAGTTTGATTCTTTTCTTTTCTTTTCTTTTTTCATTTCTCACCAATAAGTGGTATTGCTTCGACTCTTCCTTTCATCTTTAGCAGCTTGATGAAAATAATTCTGATCTTCTGACATTCCATCACAAGATACCTGTGCCAAACTGGTGTTCAATCCTAGAGTTTTAACTTTCCTCACCAAAGTGACAAACGGGGAACCTCTCCCTTTGCTGCCAGGACTTGACAACATCAATCTCCAGTGGCCTTTTTCAGCCTGGGGGAAACACACCCTGCCAGGCTGATGTGTGGTGTTGGTGTGCCTTCAATATTCAGACCTTCTCTAGTTTACCTCAGTCTGCTTGTAAGTGCTAACCAGCCTGAAAAATCCCTATGAGATGAAACAGTTAAGTTGTTGTGTGAGAACAGGAAAAGGGAATTAACCAAATGAGCAAAACTCATCCCAGTTGTCACTCAGAGGGGCCCCAATAGCCAGTTCCTGGACACAGTGAACTCTGCTCATCTCACCTCCTGAATTTTCACAGCAGCACAATTAAGAAAGTATTGAAGTATTTCCTTAATGCTATGATGGTGGATGCAGTCAGTTTTTTCAGCACCTCTCTGGCACAGCCTTGCAGAGGGAGTCTTCTTTGCTTTACATTCCTCTCCTCAGCTAAAGACAACTGCAAAGTTTGAGCTGGATAAATTGCCAGTATGCTTGCCCTGGAGAGCTCTTTGAACTCATGTCTTTCTTGTTTTCTTCTTTAAAGGTACAATTTAGTCTTTTTTTTTTTGCCTGCAGTAGTACTGCCTTAAGGAGTTCCTGCCTCTGCACTCTTCCTTTGGTTGTGGCACTGCTGCTGTTTGCAGGGCCTGAATGTCATCCCGACTGAGATAAAAACAACCCTTAAATAAACGATGAGGGGGGAACAATTCCAGAAGCTGATGGAGCTTTCCATATGTGGAACCAGATCCTGTGGTCAAAGCTGGGTGTACATTTAAGTTGACCAAAAATGCCCCCTCCTGGCCCTTCCTTCCTCTGCAAGAGCTTGTACAGCCATGCAGTGAATAGGACTGGAGGGCTGATCTAGATCAATAAGCATCTCCTTGATTAGGTAGGTTTTTTTTCTTTATTCTCCTGGGTTATTTTCCAGGCTTGTTTGGTTTCTAGATTTTGTATTCATTCCATGACAGATGTATAGGAGGATGGAGAGAGGTGAAAGGTGCTGCTTAAACAAGCTGCTGGATTTATGTCCTAACATGCCAAATTTATGGCCTATGGTGGCTTGGCCTGTGGTGCTTATATTCTGAAAATCTGGCACCTTCCTGACACAAACACCAGCCTCCCTTGAGAATCTGCATTATTTATGTAGTTTTGCTGTGGAGGTAGTTCTATCTGGAAGGTTAGGGCTGTTCCGTAGTCCTTTGTCCTATACTTTCATTCCTGTGTTGTCTGAAATTCGGGGACCTGATATCCAGACTGTGCTGTGGTGCACCTTCTGTTATCATTTCCCCACGTGAAAACTGAGTGTGGCAGATGCATCTAAGGGGGCCCAAGCCAAGAGCTGACACAGAATCCATTCTTTTGTATGGATGTAACAGACATCTAAAACTGCAAAGCAACGAAGAAATACTCTTCTGGTTCCCTCACTTTCAGTGAGGTGGAGGATTTGATATTCCCAATTGCACCCTTAAAATTTCCAGCAGTTGAAAACATGTATCTCCCTCATTCTCAGCAATTTTCAACAATTTTCAAGAACAAGAGCATTGCTATGAGTAAATGCACTAACAGCAAGGCCTATATTATGAATATATCATACAAATACACATTTTGTATTTATAATAGATAGCCATGTGCAACAGTGTAAGTAAAAAGCATAAGGCCATGTAGATTCATGGAGGTGAAGATTCAAAGAGGTATATGGTCATATACAAAACTATAGATAGACTCATGGACAGTAATATTCTTAGCCTAAAAAATTTCTTTGAACAATGACAGCTGGAAGCTTTAAATCAGGTTATAAATTGAAAAGGAACATACAGTTCAAAACTGGGTTACTAGTAGGAGACGATTCTCACAGCTGCTGTCTTTAATGAGCGGGATCAACATGAGAGGAGGAATGACAAGAAAAATGGACTAAGAAAGAAACAACAGACCAGTTGAAACATGGCTGTAATGAATGAGGATGGAGGTGTTTCTTGGAACATGACTGTGATTCCTTTCTTCTAAGGAAGTATAAATAGCCAGTCACTCAGAAAGGCCCACTGGGGATTATGGGGAAATTTGACTTTAGAAGAAATCTAGGAGCACAGCAATTCTCCAGCTGAGAAATGTCAGAAGTTGGATGTTATATTGATCATTTAACTTTTTTTTTTGGTAAGAAAGATAAAACTCAGGAGGCATAGAGTTCTTGTTGCCATCATGAGTTACATCATCTTCACACGTTGAGCTGCATTCTTCACCCACTGCGTAAATATGATGTTACTGTAGATCAGACCATAGGCAACACGTGACCACATCTGCCCTCAGCTGACTGTAAGAAGTACAGCTATAATTCTACCAGTGCAAAAGGTGGTACAGCCCCCTTACTTTGATTTGAATAGAAGGTCATCTGTTAGAAACAAATTGGCATGAAGGAGGATGCCCAGTAAAGGCCAGCCCGACTAAATACGTTGCTCTGTAACACAATGCACATCTTTGAGTGGACAGAACCTCTTTTCCTATATATTTTCTCAGGCCTTGTTTTCCATCTGCAGTCTTTCCCAGGTGACTGTGTAGTGTCTCTGGGATGGTAGTGATTTTCCACAGCACCTCTTGCAGTGCTGTGCCTACTGTTGGTATCAATATTATGGCTACTGCTCCCACAGCATCAGGGCTGTTCCTCCAGCATTCCTTCCCCTACCTTCACCAATAGCTGTGGGTGGGCACGTTCTTGGGAGGGACCACGGCCAGAACAGCTGACCCAGGCTGACCAAGGAGATATTCCATACCATATGACGTCAGCTCAGTAATATAAACTGGGGGAGAGAAGCAGGAAAGAGGGGGCAAGATTCATTTTTGGCCTTCCAAAAGCAACCGCTATGCGTACCGAAGCCCTGCTTCTCGGGAAGTGGCCGGACATCGCTGCTGATGGGAAGTGGAGAGTAACAGCTTTATCTGCTTTTGCTTCGCTTCTCGCATGTGCAGCTTTGCTGCTTCTTTACTAAACTACTTTTATCTCAACCCATGAGACTTTCATCTTATTTTCTCCCCTTCTCTGGCTTGCTGAAGAGGTGGGTGATAGAGCGGTGTGGTGGGCATCTAGCATCCAGCCAGGGTCAAACTACCACACTCTGACAAAGTTCCTTGGTCCTAAATTTGGTTTATGTCCATTTCAGTTCGTGTTGAGCAGGCAGTGTCTGTGCCCAGCCCAAGTTCACTCAGATGTCCTGGCTGCCTACTGCTGCTCCAGCTCCTCTGATGTTTCAAGGAGTGTTCAGCCTTAGAAGTGCTATGTTTCTGTTCCACTTCACTCTAGATAGCAATTTTATGCCAAGAGTGAGAGTGGGAAAGCGATTTAATTTGATTTAATGTTTTTAAATCCCTGGATAGTTAAGAAGGGCAAAAGTGACTTTAGAGTTAAGGCTACCCTGCATCCTGTACTAATGCAACAGCTAGGCTTTACAGTTTGTCCTATCTCTTCCCCTGTTAATCCAGTTATTTCACAAGCATTCGTGTCATTTTGTAAGTGCTAAGGTGGAAGGCCACAAGCCAATTTCTTTCCTCTTTATTCTTTCTGTATATGCTGGCAAGTTTGACAGTGTCTCTTAAGCTGTAGATGAAAAGACTTAATTTTCAGGATAAACTTCTTATTGATTTAACTCATGTCTCAGGTTCTGCTGATAATTTGAAGTGCAGATTTTGATCCTGGTGAAAGTGATAAATCATTGAATGAGAGCAGAAGAAAAGTGAACTTCAAGCAGGAAGGATGACTCTGAGGGCCCAGAGTTTACATTATCTGTTGTGAGGATTCTTCTTAGTGAGGACACTCTCAACTGCACGGTCATTCACCCAGGTTTATTTATGTTACATACCAGTGAAATGGAGTGGAGAGTCTATCGTGCAACTCTTCAGCTTCCCAGGGATGATGCCATCTTAGAAGTAGATCTCTAGGAAACACTGATCCTTCTTTCCTTATTTTCCTAAACACCATGAATTCCATTTTGCTTAGACTATAAGATGTTACTGACTAGTGAAAGTCTACTCCAGAGAAAATAATTCACTACAAGTGTGGGTGGTGATAAGAGAGGTGTGCTGCCTTGGAGGATGTTGGCTGAACATGATCCACATGGCAGTGGTGCTTTGAGCAATAAGACCCAGGCAGGCTTGAGGCAGAGGCAAAGAAAAGGATGTTCTTTGGCCAGAAAACAACTGAGGGTGGTGAAACACAGGGGAACACTTGCTTGGCTTATGCCAGACCTTGGCTGCTGCCTGGGATGTCATCTCCATCTCTCCCATCTTCCCTGCAACATCAGCAACTGTCTTGACTCTTTGGGGCTTCCTTTTCAGCAATCTGGCGTGACCCTTCTCCTCTGCCTCTCCCCAGGCTACCAAAGCAGCAGTTTAGCCTGGGATCTTACTCGCCTTCTTCAGGAGACAAAACTCTAATCACCTTTATCTGCCAAGGAGCCCTAAGCCAGGCTGGAGACAGTTGCAAAATCAATCCAACCCTAGTAGTAATATAAGAGCAAAACACCTGTGCTTCATATCTTTATGGATGCAAGCATAGAACATAAAACCTAACATAGAATGGAAATGAGCTCCATGGAATTTCTGTCACAGCCTTGAAGGTTAATAGAAGATTGTGTATCTAGGAGATATTTAGTTTATTAATGTGCATTTCCCAGTCTCCTACCGTTTTCAAGGGGACAGGGGCATTTTTCTTTACTATGCAGTTTCTCTTAAGGAAAATGAAATACATTGCAGGGCAAGTTCTTTGGCAAATCATTTCTGGTCTATTTAGGCACCTCTGCCCTCAATTCATTCTTGTGCTTGTTCATGCTGGATCAAAGAAACTGTACCTTTTGACATTATTTTTGAAGAAGACTGCTTTAGGTCACTTGGTCTTTTTGATGTCTAAGCTGTTGTAGACCAGGATTAATCTATATAATCAGCTTTTGGCTTGTCAATGTTAAACATATTTAAATATAAACTTTAAAATGTAAGAGTCTTCAAAATAACTTTGGCAAACCACTTACTGTTCAACTTCCCAGCAGTGCATTGGCTGTGTCAGAGAAGTCCTGAAATTAACAGGTCTGGAATATGTGAAGGACATGAAGTCCTTCATGAGTAGACTAGCTTCTTGTAGTTACTATTATAATATCTTCCTATTATGTACTTGTTAGCACTTAAAATTTTATGTCCTGTCAGAAAGGCTGTGTTGTCATTTCAACCTTCTGGAAACTGGACTGAGATTGAATTGAAAATTACACTCTCTTTTCTCTCACAGCCTCTCACATTTTTTTACTATACATGGATGATTGTATTTTTAAACTCAGGACTTTGACCTGACCAGCTAATTTGCCTTTGCCTTCCAGAATAAAAAGCAGCTCAATTTTCCCTCTGTTTCCCTGTTTATTTTCTTTTATCTAGTTTGAAGAAAACATTCTGGATGCTTGCCTGTTCCTGATGGACAAAGCAGAACTGGAGCTCTCTGGGCGTGGAAACCCAATCAAAGTCTGCCGTGTTGCCTCTGCAGTGGTATGTGATGGATGCCTAATATGTGTTAGGCTGATTTAACTGGCCCTTGAGCCCTGATGTGCTCACTCCAACAGGTGCTGGATCAATTGTCCATTTTGACCTCTGGGGTCTGTCATTTTATTTCACTTCACTGAAGGTGAAATACTTGTGTTGGCTTATTGCCTTTTCTCAAGAATGGTACCTCACTGGTAGGAAAGACGTTTTTAGACATTGCACTCCAGGCACAATAGCATTTCATATGCTTGCCTTCTGATAGCTGAGATCTCGAGGAACCTATTTCTGTCATGAACAGTGAAGTGGTAGGATGGCTGGCATATGAGATGGAGAACTGAGAGACTTTATGTGGACTCCAGCACAATAGGATCTTAAAACACTACAATGGTGGGAGTTACTGTGTCTGATTTTTAAGGCCCAAATAGCCTAGTTGGGCTGAGAACACTTTTGCATGCTACCTTGGCCCCAGAAGAAAACACAGTGAGAGCTGTCCCCTTAAACATAGGGGCCACAAAATTTACATCGCTCAGAATGGAAGTACCAGAAGCAAAGAGTAAAGAGAAGACTTCCCTCATCTCCATTCTTTCCAGTTGCTGGGCACCAGGAGCTAGACTGTGAAGTGCAACAGCAGCCTCATCACTAATACTCAAGACAGAAGACTCATCTAGGATGTGGGAGGCAGAGGCTGAGTCCTCTGCCTTATAGAGGTTTGAACTGATGCCTTCTACTTCCCCAAATAATACCCTAGTCATTGTAGATGTTCTCCCAAGTCAACTACTAAAATAGTCCACAAAACATGTCTGCTGGAGATGAGTGATCCTTTGACCTGCTTGTTACAACATTTGCCCAGGCTTTGAAAAGATGAGCTCTTTGTCTTAGATGACATTGAAATGGGATCTTGAGCCTCTCAGCGCCACGTGCTGCATTTTGCATAGCATCATGTTAAAAAGTATAGCTTCAGCAAGAAGTCTTGAAACATCTCCACTTCTCTTCTTATTTTAACCTTTTGATTAGCTATTTCACCTCAGACATTAGAAATATAGTTTCAGACCTTCAGATGGAAGCAAGAACTGAATGTGTTTCCCTCATCCCTGGGCTAGTGGATGTAAAGAATCCTTCATGTAGGGATTGTGGAAGTCTTAAGGGCAAAATAGCACAAAGTTTATGAACCCAAAGAGCAAGGTCTTAGATTCTAAGCCACTCAAGCATTTTTGGGAAGTGGAGACGTTCACCACTGGAAATCCGGGAGATAATGGTCTCCTGGACCATTAGACTTCAGGTCTAATCTGCAGGATTGGGCCATAGCTGAGTGGGACTTTTGGCCATCTGAAATCTGGACCTTGGTAAGAAGCAGCCAAGAGGTATTGAAGTCCCACCTGTGTTCCTTAATATCACTCTTGCTCATGTTGAAATGTGGTAGACCTCAACTCATCTGAGGAGGTGCCCCCATGCTGGGATCCCTCTGAGGCTTCCTGATGTTGTAGAGCAGGTAGTGTCACCTCCTTCTTCCCCTCTTTGCAGACAGAGGAGAGCTCGGAGATCAACATGCTGCCCTTTCCTTGAAATACCTCTTTTCTTGGCATGTTTCCCACAACAACGAGATGGGTACAACCCCTTAACCCTTTGGTTAGGACTCTGAATACTTATCTTTATTCAGTCCTAGAGTTCACAGGAAGTCGATTTTCTAATTATAAAACAGTAGTTAATCCAGCCAAAAGCTTTTAAATGAGAATTGTGATTTATTTGGCTGGTGTGTAGCTGTTCCACATTAGCATAATTAAAAGGTACAGAGCGAATGAGCTTTTTGCTCAGCCTCAACTGCTTTGGCTCAAATTGCATCTAGGAGATGTATTGCTCATTAATGCCTATCAGTATAGCCATTAGTCAGCAAAGATCCTTGCTTTGTATAATCTTAACCTGAGGAAAACTTACACAGCAAATTCCTTCTTGTTTTCCTGTGTGCTGGAGCGAAGAAATTGGTTTGTTCTCTAAAAATAACAGGTGGAACAGTTCTCCTCTCTATCCGCTGTAAATCAGGAGTGATTTTATTAAAAAGTCTGGGCTGATATGGACAGGAAACCACAGCATGTTAGGAAAAAAATCCAAATTAATATTTCTGAGGCTTGCTTATCAGTGTATAACCAATCAAGTTTATTAAAAATACAGAGCAGTAAGCATGTTTAATGTTAATAAAACCTACTAAACTGGCAACATGGATACTTAGTGTGGTGATTTAATTTCACCATTATTTTTAAGTGCCTGACCTTCATTCAAAATTGTTCAGTAATGGAGATTCCATGGCCCTTAGCAAGATTGTTTTATTTGTCTCCTACCTTCATAATTAAACATTTCTGTCTTCTGACCTAAATTTGTCTGTGTTCAGCTTCTCCCATCCTATCTTTGTCTGCTGGGTTAAAGAGCTCTTTATTATTCGGCTTCTGACATTCCTAACACTGGTTTCTTTTCTCTGTAGATCAACTCTAGGGATGATAATGGCGTGATTGCTGGCTCCTGGGACAATACATACACTTACGGTGTGGCACCATCAGCCTGGACAGGAAGTGTGGACATCCTCTTGGAGTATTACAGCTCTAAGCAACCAGTGCGATATGGCCAGTGTTGGGTCTTTGCTGGTGTCTTCAACACATGTAGGTACCAGTGACAAAAGCTCCATGCTGCTATGCAATTCTTGCATAACAGAGAGATTTTAGGTTAAACTAAGTGAAATACTCAATAACTCTGTGTTGTTCAGGAGTAAAGAGTAGACAGTCTTAAACATATGTGGCTAAAATAGATGGTCTTTAAATAAGCCTTGAGTTTGCCTGCTCTTCCACACAATTCTTTTAACTGTTTATTGGTTCAGTGAAATGTATTCTGTGGCTCACAAAGGTAAGTTTGGGAGAGAAAAAGTTAGTCTTTTGTCAGAATCCACATTTCTGTTAGGAATTCTGAAATGAACAGGAGTCTTGTTATCTAGACCTGCAATAAGAAACTGTTATCCAATATGGGAGATATGCTGCTGTTTCTGCTCCAGAAAGGCCAAATCTCACCTGCTGAGGATTGTTCCTAGGAAAAATTGACATGCACTGTCCCAGCACCTGTCTATTGAGCACTGGTAACATTTTCTATGGAGTTTGTGAGCCAGAATAATGAGGAAAATACTGGCCTGGCTTATGACTTGTCTAGCACTACAAGGTTAAGTCTAAGCACATTTACTCAAACTAAAGTTCCAATGTTGCAGCAAATAAGATGTTGCAGGTTGTACAAGTAGGGGAAAACAGTGTTGGATTGGTCCAACATCTGCTAATATGCTGGAACACACTGCAGCATATTAACAGTCAAGAAAGACTCTAGGACTGTAAAAAATGTGCATTATACAGATAATGGGGCCCAGACATTGGAAACAACACTTATGGCAAGTGCCAATGTAGTGCCAAGTCAAGCAGTTCCTATATTGATGACACTGGCCAACAGAAGCAGCTCAACAGAAACGAAAAGTAAGGGTCTGTCATGGGTCTAGATAGTCTTCCTTAGAAGCACTTACATGCATTTAAGTATCAAACTCAGGGAGGGAACAAATGTACTTAGAATCATGGGAAGACAATGGGTACTTCTGCAGGCTTGGAGCCTACTTTACATTGTGTACTATTCAGCCACATCTGAAAGTCTAAGCCTCAATACTTGTATTTAAGACGTGAAAAGGAAATTACAGAAAGACTCTGAAACCTTTCCATTTCTATCTGTCTCAATACTGTCACATGTAGGAATCATGTTATACTTCTTTTCACATTATACTTCCATAAAAAATGAAGGATATTAATCACCCATATTTTGCAGCAGCCATGGAAATTGAATAATTAATAACAACTTACAAGACTGACTTCACCCTCAGGCAGCCCTGGACATCTCTACGTTTTCACTTTTTTTGCCTGTTCTGTACGTGTATGTTTCATTTTGTACATAATTTTCCTCCAACCTGAATAATTGAATTTCATTACTCATTTTAGTTACCTCAGGTAGTTTAAAAGCTATTCAGAACAGTAAAGACCTCGGAAAGAAAGCTGTCTTCTGAACCCTTAGCCTTCTGCTGGCACACACTTCTCACAGCTGCAGCAAGGGATGCAATATCAAGTTTCTCTGCTTCTCTTTCCTATATCTTGTGAGGTTCCTCTTTTGATTTGGGAAGGTGCTGGCAGGTGCTATGTCCTTTAACTCTTGAAATTGTTCTTTTTATTCCTGGTTCAGTGGGATAATGAGCAATCACCCACATCCCAAAAACTTGAGAGACATCCATCTACTCCACTACCTGATGTCACGTGGTCTGTGCTTGATGCCCTTCAGCCTCTGCACAAGGCAGTGCGTTTGAAAAGGCTCCTTGCAAATGTTTCTTGTGATGTAACTCCTCACAGTGGCTTCCACTGGCTACTTTGTAATTTCTGTCCATTACCTCCTCTGGGTCTCTCTAGATCACAGACAGACATACACACACACACCAGTTTTCACGCCTTCCCCTTGCACTGGGCCCAAATTGCCACTGTGCAGTATTTTGCCTGCAGGCCCCTGTGAAACTGGGGCCAAACATCAGAGGCCCAGAGCCTGTCGTGTTAAATGGAGAGGTGTATTTATCAGGGGCAAAACTAGACTTGGTTTTCTGACTAAGTTGGTCAAGTTAAAGACGTGGCATGTTTTCATTTCATAATGCACAACAAACTTTATACTTCAGCAATCCTTGCAGCAGTACATTGTCAAGTAGCTGATGTAGCCACTGACACATCCAGCTCCTGACCATCACACAGTGAGGACAGCAAAGGTCCATGTACAACTAAAAGAGTTGTTTTGAGTTGATTCTGAGCCTTTCTCAGCTGCCAGTGTTTTGTCACTGTGACCAGTCCAGCTTTCCAAGGTTACTGTATTGTACACTGCAGATAGTCACCCGTTAAAAATGCTAAAACATTCTGAAAAATGGTCATTAATCTTGAAATTGTCAGACAAATTATTTTCAATGAGCCCTGATGGCTCATGTGCTGGAAGCCTGGGAGGGCACTTGAATTAAGTTTAATCAATAGGTACATATGGTATTGGATGCATCCAGGTAATTTGTCATCCAGGAACTTGAAATGAATGTGCAGTGTTACACTTTATTGGGAGTCACAGTAGTGACACTAATGAATATACAAAACCCAGCAGTAGCAGCAAGGGCTTCACATCACTGCAGCATCAGAACTATTTTTAGATAAGAATTCCAATAAAAATGTTTTCCCTTTCAAAAAAAACCCCTCAAAACCAAACAAAAAAGACCAACAACCAAAAAAACCCAGCCCTCTGTTTTCTGCAGAACCATAGTGGCTCCTAAATTGGGAAACAGGAATATTTTCTTGGTTGAGAGACAAAATGTTTCATCTGGAGAAGCTGGGATGATGTGTTAACCTGCAGCCCAGCTTCTTGATTGGGGTTGTGCTCCGTGCCTGTTTACCAGACAGGGTGCACAACAGATACAGAAGCCTAATAATAAGTATTGCACTTCAGATGTAGCCATAGTGTTATCACATTTCCCAAATTTACCCCCTATCCAATGGGTAGAAGCGTTAGCAGTGCTACATTGTGATGATCTGAGATTTAAGGGTAGAACCTTTTTTGTTGTTGTTTTTTGATCCTTCTCTTAAGATCCTTCATGGGAAGGGACTACCAAGTCCAAAATACTATTACTTAGCAATCAATAAAAGTTAGGTAATGCATTTTGTTCAGACTCTCTGACTCTGACATTTCACTTGCAAATGATGCAGATCTCCCTTGTTAGCAATAATTTTCTGCTTTATTCTTTAACATTCTTCAGATCTCTTCTGATGGCAGATGTCAAGCAGAAAAACTCCAACTCAACCAAAAGGAGATAGTTTCTATTAATTTTCTTTTTAGCATAGCCTGGACATTCTCCTGGGCTACTGGTAAAAGCAGACTTAATGTTTTTGCATTTCTTGCAAGCTCAAACTTATTTTTCTCTATAACACTTGTTTTAAGTGCTGACCTTTTTCATCCAGATTTGTCCTGAAATGCTACGGTGTGGTCACTATACAAGACTGTTCCAAACCTGCTGGTAATCAGCTGCTTAGGTTATATCTATTGTACCATTACATGTCTTGAATGCTCTTTATTTTCAGACTTGATAAAATATTTAAAGTATTCTATATAAAGACAGATGGGATGAATTATTTGGATTGATTTGACCAAGTTTTCCCATTTTATTCTAGTTATTAATAGTTTTTCTCCTCTCATTCTCTCATCCATGAGCACAGTCTTCATGTTTGTCCTTCTCATCACACTTCTCTCTGCCACAGTTCTGAGGTGCTTGGGAATACCTGCAAGACTCATTACCAACTATTCTTCTGCTCACGATAACAATGCCAATTTACAGTTGGACTTCTTTCTGGATGATGAAGGCAAAGTGGACACCACAATTACAAAAGACTCCGTCTGGTGAGTTCTCTTGGCAAATGTCTTTAATGTCTCAACTATATTAGTAGTAGAAAATATGCCATCAATGCCCACAGTTTATTTATTTCTCTGTGTCTTAAAGAACAACACTAGCTTATGTAAAACAGAATGAATGGATCATTAACAGGCTGATCAATATGAAGTGCTTGTCATGTAAAGAGACAAACCCTAGGGGATCCCTCTACTGATGTTACCATACAGTGCACATTTAAGCAACACTGGAGGTGAGCTGGAATGGGTTTGTGCTTCTTAGGTCCAGGCCATCTCTAAAAATGGAAAGGGCATTTCCATCTGTCTGTAGCCAGGCTCAAAGGAATACCTCAATATCTATGGAAAACCACCCTTTTTGTTCTGCTTCTGCCCAGTTCCCATATTTGAGGGTTTTACATTGTGTACATGCAGTCACTGTCACAAATAAATACTTGCCAAAATAAATCAAATTCATCTGAAAAAGAAACAAGGCAACATATCATACAAGTTGCTGAAATGTTATTGCCAGATTTATAAAAAGAAAACTCTCTAGGAATAAGAAATAGAGCCTATGTATTATGTATTCTTTTGGAGAAGACAGTCCTCTAACTTGCTCCTTGAGCTCTTGCTGTTTCCTGTCTGACAGAAGTGTAGCATATATTGATTATATGCTCGGTTCTGTAGAAATTGTCTGTTCTTTATCAAGCTTCAAGCCTCTCCTCCTCAGATTGAAGCAGTGACTGTGACCTCTGTGCTCTTATATTCAATGTTAATATACCAGATTTGTGTCAATGATATCGTCAACTCATCAGCATAGCTACTCATCAGTAGGTTTCATTAATGAGTTAATCTCTGGAAGTCTTCATATTAAAACTGTAGCAAACCCGTTCTTTGGCTAAATCTGATGCTGTAATCTCTTTTATATGACTTCCATAATCTGTTACCAAAAGGGAATCTAAGGAAAACCATTAGGTTCATTTACACTTGAAGCTTATATCACAGCATCAGAGAATAGTCAAGACTGGAAAGGACTCATGTAAGTCAACTAACCTGCCTACTCAAAGCAGGGTCATCTAGAGTGAGTTTCTCAGCACTGTCCCCAATTTGGTTTTTAATATCTTCATGATGAACACTCCATGACCTCTCTGGGAAACTTATGCTAGTGCTCAACCACTATCACAGTTAAAAAAGTGTTTGCTGATGTTCAGACAGAATTTCCTGTTTCAACTTCTGTGATTCTGTAATTTGTGCCCATTGCTCCTTGTCCAGTCATTGGGGGCCACACTGTCTCTGTCTTCTTCCCCTCTACTCTCTTAACTAGGCATTTATACACATGGATAAGATCCTATTGAGCCTTCCTTATTAGCTTCTTCTTGTGTACAGCCTCTGGTGTATCAGTCATTCCTTCAGTTTTCTATATCATCCAACTTGCTGAAGGTGCAGTAGATCTCAACATCTAGGTCATTCACAAAGATGATAAACAGTATTGGGCCCAGGATCAATCCCTGGAGTACACAACTAGTGAGTAAACTCCAGCTAGAATTCACAGAACTGATCACAACCATCTGATCATCCAGTTTTCAATACACCTTACTGCCCACTGATTTGTCTATGAGAATGTTCCAGAAGTTGGTGCTAAAGTAAAAAAACAAGACAACCCTCATACACTGGTCTCCCTTTGTCCACTCAGTCATTCGTTTCATCAGAGAAAGCTATCAGGTTGGTCAGGCACAGCTGGCCTCTTGTGAATCCATACCGACTACTGCCAATCTTCTTGTTTTTAATATGTTCGGAAATGCTTTCTGGAAGAATTTCTCTATAACCTTCTTAGAGACCAAGGTGAGGCTGACAAGTCTGTAGTTCTCTGGGTACTTTTTCTTCTCTGTCCTGAAGAAAGGAGTGATATTTGCTTTTTTCCAGTCCTCAGGAACCCTCCCTCCCCTCAATCACCATGACCTTTCGAAGACAAATATGAATATTCTTAACAATGACATTGGCCAGCTCCCTCAGCACTTTTGGCTCCATCCCATCAGATCATTGAACTTCTCTGTATCTAGTTTAAATACTCTCTAACTTGTTTCTCCTGTACAGATGGTAAATTTTTGTTACTTCAAATTTCGACACTGGTCTCAGTGACTATGATTCCTGAGGGCAAATCTTAACAGTAAAAAACAAGGAAAAGACAGCGTTGAATACTTTGGCCTTTGTCACTTAGGTCCCTTGCAGCATTCAGCAGCAGATCCACATTTCTATAGCATTGCTTCTGGTACTAATGTGCTTGCCTTTCTTTTCAGATTCTTTGACACTCTTCTTTTTGATCTGGGTTTTGGCTTTCCTAAAACTATCTCTGCACGCTCAGGCAGCGTCTCTGTATTCGTCCGGGACATCTTTCCCTGCTTCCACTTCCTGAGCCCTTTTTTTTTAATATTTAAGTTTCACAGGGTTTACATTGTCCACCATGTGGTCCTTGTGCCACTTTTGTTTGACTTCCTGCATACAGGGATGGACCATTCTTAAACATGGAGGAGGTGACCCTTTAAAAACAACCAGATCTCCTGGGCCCATCTTCCATCTAGAACTGCCTCCCATGGGATTCTTCCAAGGAGGACCTTAAACGGGCCAAAACCTACTCTCCTGAAGGCCAGGATTGTGGTCCTGCCATTTGCCTTGTTCTCTCCTATTGGGAATCTTGGGAGTTCCTATTTTGCTAAGCCACATCTGGTCTATGTCACAACGGGACCTCAGTACACCTCACAGGACTGGTCCTTCTTATGGCTCACAGAGCTGTAAAGGAACAGTCACTCTTCTGAAATATCTGCCTATAAATGATATGACACAAGACCTAGTGATTGGCCACCTCACTGTGCAGTCCATATACACCCAGTTTATGGATCATTGCCACGTTTCACTATCTCTTCTTCTCCCCTCCTGACCTGATCTATGAAACACCTCTCACCCACTTTTCACATTTCCTTTTACTTCTTTACCTTTTATTCTCCCACCTGTTTCTCAAAATTTCTTAATTCAGTCCTTTTTTTCTGCATTCTTTTGGGACAGGGACAAATCATATAGAAACATCCTTACTCCACTGGAATCCATATGCACCTTCACATAAGCATTTAATCCTCCCATCCTACATTTGCTTTTCTTTGGCTTGATTAGTTTTTGAACTGCCTTCTCCATCCTTGCATCCTCCTAGAACATTTATTAGTACATGGTGCACATAACCCTTTGGGCATGACTTAATATATTACACATCTCCTTTCATTTCTCCTCTGTGTCCTTTTTCTTCATTACTCTGTAACACTCCATGGTAGCCCACTTGCTGACTTTAAATGTCTTGTGTCTTAACCTTGATTTTATTTTTAATGTTTCTTTTCTTTCTTTTCTGGTGGTTTTTTTTTTTTTTCCAAGAGGACAAGCTCAAAGTATTTATAATGATTTTTTTTAAATGTATTTCTCACTTTTATTTATAATCTCCTGAAAACTGGAAGCAAAGCTCTTTTTCTTTATTAATATATCATTTCTATTGCCTTACATGGCTGGATCTTATCTGTCTTCAGGTTTTAAATAGTCTCAGAATTCAAGGATACTTGGAGCCAGGTTTTTTAGACCAATCAATTTCTGAGTGTGAGGCTCCCTCTGAATGTTATCTGACATTTATTTATTTTTATTAAAGATCATCTTCTCCCTCAGGATGGGAAACAACAACAACAAAACACATATACAAAATTACACAGACTTTGCAAAAAGTTATTTTTGTAAAGCTGGCCGGATTTGTGCCCATCAGTACTGCCTCTTTCTCCTATTTTGTTCTCCTTGTCTTTCTTAATGATGATATAAAGACACTTAGAGAATATTTTTCTTGGATGGGAATCAAAACTGACTTCTGTGGAGGTCCAAGCAGACCGACATCATCACCTCAGTAGAAACTTGCTTGAAGTCACCCAGCCCCATGGAGATTCATCCATGTCCAAGCCTGTGGAGAAAGCCCTTCCAAGACCTCTGCTCTCTCAGTCACTTCCAGCTCACTTTTCTCTAATTTCACAATAATGGTGTCGGTGTCTCTTTTAACTCCAATGCCTGAGCTTATTAGCTAATGAAAGGACAGCAGCTGTTTCCAGCGTGTGCCTGTCTCATAAGCAGTACGAAGTACCCTATTTAAATTGTCTTCCAGGCATAAAACCCACCTGATCATCTTTTATTAATTTCCCCATCACTTTGTTTAGTCTATTCATAATTATCTCTGTAAATATTTAATGGTCACTACATTGATCTGTGTTGATCTGTGTAGCAATTCTTGTTTTCTTTAATTTCTCAGGCTTGCTGTAGAATGCAAGAACTACAGGATCAGTTTAACAAATTATGGCTGTGGACCCAGCTCCTCAGCTGTGCTCGCTTCTACCAGAGAGACATTTCTGCCACATTTCAGAGAGGCAAATATTTCCCTCATCCTCTTTTCTTCAGTGCTCATGTGCTTTACAAGCAATGACTTCCTGTCCATTCACATTCTACATGCTTAAGAATATTTGCTATTTTCATGGCAGCAGACCTAACAAAATTGCTGTCCTGATAAGCTCAACACTATACTAATAGGAACCAGTAAGAAACGTTCTGTACCTTAGCATGAGTATAGGAAAAAAAATACAGAAAAAAACCCCTGCATTACCTAAGTACAAAATTGAAACAGAGCTGCCATTTTTGTGATCCCCCCTCTTGGTTTTATCATCCTTCTCTCCTGCCCACTCTTCAGGTTTTTCTTTCTCAGAACACAAAGCCAATGATACATTGGAGTTTGAGTCAAAGTGAACTAGTTATGGCTTCAGGGTAGGGACTGTCTCTCTCACGTGCTGGCATAACAGTTTTCAAAAACCCACCTACCACAAAGTGCGTCCCCATTCTCTGGTAGCCCTCAGCAAAGCTCTGAAAGCATGATTCAGCATTGACTACTCTCAACAGCATCAAAAATTCTGAGTGTGCGTCATTTTTCTTGAATAATTCCTTTTTCTGTAGTACTGCTTCATTAACTCTCTTAACTGACAAGTTTTACCCTGATACAAGCTTTCATTTCCACTTTGAAATGTCTTGTTAGACAAGCTTCAGATCCTTCTGATTCTGCTCCTTGGCTGTTTTTCACCTATCATTAGTGAAATGGTCAGAGTTTAACAATCCCCATTTTGGTTGCTAGTAACATTGCATGTAAGGTAGCTACAATTTGCAATCGAAAGCTCCCCTTTCTCTACTCCTTCCTTCTTTTATTTTTTAGAGTAATGAAATTCAAACGTTTTGTCGGTTTTACTGCAAAGACCCTCCTCGATTGTCTTACTTGTGCTCTCCCTTGAGCATGAGTAACATTGCAGGACGTTACAAGAACTGTCTTTTCTGCTCATCTTTAAAACTTTCTGGGCAGACTGTTGATGCTGTAGTGTTTTTTTTCGTTTGCTGAACATCCAGCCAAGTGAGAGCATTTCAGCTGTGAGCCCTAGATAAGCCACTCTCAGAAATCACCTTTCAGCACATTGTCTTAGGCCCTAAAGGCAAGATTTGGCCCACAATAGTTGCCAGTGGGTTTTACAGAAAACTGTTATGTTCTAGGAGATCTGACCTCTCTCAGTGGCACGACACACTGGGAAGACCTTATAAGGAATCCACAGTGAGAATGATCCTATAAAGCCTATACAGGGTCTTGTTTGTCAAATAACACAGAAACCAGTTAAGCATATTTCTACTGTATGTTATGCATTTGATCCTGAAATCTCCTCAGAAGAAATGCTAAAGCTTCAGTCTTCATAGTCTTAAAGCAGACTGTGCTTCAATGGCTTGTAGAAGATTCAAATCTTTCTTTAGCAGGTAGACCAAAGTGCAGGTATCTAGCTGGAAAGGGATTGTAGCTTGTGTAGCTCTTCATATACCCAAGCAATCTCCAAGAATGGAAGTTTTATGAGACATTTGTATTCAGAACACATTAGAAGAATCAAAAAGCTTCTTCAGCTTGTGGTCGAGAAACTACAATGCAGGATTGTTGCCTTCAGATTTTAACAGACTCCAAACTTTTAGTCCTAAAAATCTATTCTCTAAAAAGTGAAAACTTTTTCACACTTAGATTGGCAAATGTTACTGAAGCAATGACACAACTTAAATACACAGGTTTGTTTGGGTCTATATGTTTCTTTCCCAGAAATTAATATTTGGGCCTTATCTCTTATCTAAGGAACTATCATTGCTGGAATGAAGCTTGGATGACCAGACCTGATCTTCCTGTTGGCTTTGGAGGGTGGCAGGTTGTTGACGGGACACCCCAAGAAACCAGTGATGGTAATATCTTAAAAGATGTCCTTAGCAAATTTGCAAACATATCTTTCTCAGTCTGCAGAATAACTATGCCCTTCCCAAATTTTCTGCTTTAACCAAAACCAGCTGCAACTGCGTTTCAAGCACTTGAGACTTAGAGTGAACTTTACCGTGCCATGAAGGTACCAAACCATTAGGTTGTTTCAGACTTGAGTCTGTTGTTTTGAGGGTTATTAACAGAATTAATCTTATCGCTTCTTGGTCAGGAGTTCCTAGAAACTAGTAAGAGTTCATCAAGCCTAAATAATTCCTTTTCTTTGAGAATATACAACATTTAGCATATTTTTAAAGTAATTTAATCTCTTACCTTTTCTCTCTTCTCCCCATAGGTATGTACAGATGTGGCCCAGCCTCAGTTCAAGCCATTAAACATGGTCACGTTTGCTTCCAATTTGATGCTCCTTTTGTCTATGCTGAGGTACATACCTAGAAATTTTTAGTGCATTGAGTGATACCAGTCAGACCATAGGTGAGACAGAAGATAGGTCTCCACTGAAATTTATGGATTGAGAAGTTACTTCACATATATTCCATGTCAAAGAAAAATCTCATAACTGTACTTTGACATGTAGACCAGCAGGTGTGATATGTCTCTAATGAATGACAGAGATTAATCTCCGCTCACCAATGTAATAAGCAGAAAAAGCTACTCTGGCTCTGATGAGATTTCAGCCTGTGGTCATTTATTCTTCCCAGATTCCAGCTATGCCAGCAAATGAGTCACTAGCTCTAGCTGCTCACCTTCATCCCTTGTTAGCTGTTACCTCCTCCTCAGGCTTGCCAGCAAAGCTGCTTATGTTAAGGCTCCCTTGCTTATTTCAGTCAAAATGAATGCAGTGATTTTAAAGAAATCTTTGCTCACCATGTTCCTTTTGGCTGCAGTGGGTCAAGGAGAGCTCAAATGGGGAGTTTAACTGGCAGATCTGAGAGAGAAATATCTCCATGAGCAGCAGAAGGTCCTGGTCTGGAGTTTTAACCTCTCTCAACAGCAGAGCTGGTGTGCCTAGAATTGCAGCAGCTGTGGAGAAAGTCTTTCTCTAATTGAATTGTATATAGCTTAGGACAGAAGAGAATAAAGATAGTTTATCTATGAAGCATTCACCTCTCTACAGTTTGAAGCTTTTTGGTAGAAGTAATGTGTAATTGTGCTCTTCAAGTCTGAACAGTATCTCTCTAGCCTGCTCAGGTTTCCACCATCTGTCATTCTGGAGCTGTGAATGGTAAAAATGCATCTGGTCATTATTGTAGCATATGACTAATTTCAAAGATGGAACTTCAATGCAAGTAATTAGTGGGACTTCAAGTCAATGTGTCATTGTTTTGAGGGAAGACAGGCTGGCTTCCCTTCCTCTCCATGTATCTCAATCCTTTTTCATTTAATTTTATAGGTGAATAGTGATATTGTTTACTTAAGGAGGAAGAAAAATGGAATCCAAACAATAGAAAAAATTGACACAAGCCACATTGGGCAGTTGATTGTGACCAAGGAAGTTGGAGGTGATGGAATGATGGAGATCACTGAGGACTACAAGTTCCATGAAGGTAACCTGAAATGGGTTGGGACTGTACCAATGTAGATTTACCTCATCCAGATCTTGGATGGTGGATTTACAAGCCGCTGTCACTGAGGAAGCTTCATGAAAAGCTACCAAGGCGTGCTCTGGAACCTTTTATTTGTAACTCGATCCCAGCAGCAGTGCAGATGTCTTCATGAGAACATAAACTTTGTTACTCAGAAATTCTTTGTACTGAGTAAGCAGTAGAGAAAATAGAGGATAGTCCTGGAGTAACTCAAAGCACTGAAAAGAATTCAAGGCTTTTTATACAGGTGTTTAGACATTTCTTACACAGGCCAAATGTTTGCACAGACTAAAATAAGTGTAGCTCCATTAATATAAATTAAGCTACATTAATTTATATAATATGACTAAAATCTCTCACACCAGCTCTCTTGGAAGCTGTGAAGTTCTCCTAATAGTAACTTAACCCCAGGAAGGTTCACTGTGCTTGTTCATTCATTTCAGCGATGATAAATTATGGAAGATGCACCCAGTGAGTGGGCTAATGCAGTACCCTTGTTTATTTTCTAAATTTGATTTTCATTCATTTTTAGGCTCAGAGGAAGAGAGACTGGCTCTTGAGACTGCTGTGATGTATGGCGTTAAAAAGCAAACTCCCCAAGATACCATGTATCAGCCACAAACAGATGTTGATATGGACTTCCAAGTGCAAAAGGCAGTCCTTGGCAGTGACTTTAAAGTCTCTATAACTTTCAGGAACAAAAGTCACAACTATTATACTGCTAAAACCTACCTTTCAGGCAACATAGTATTTTATACAGGAGTCACAAAAAATGAATTCAAGAAACATACCTTCGAGGCAAAGCTGAAACCCTCTTCATGTAAGATCTACATTGTTGTTTTCAAATCTGTTAGCTTTTTTTTCTCTATGTCATTAACTATCACCAATGTCTCTACCCATGTGTATAGGCAATTCTAGTAGCAAGGGGTAGGATATTCTACTGGATATCAGGAGGCTCTACTCACAACTCTGTCCCTGCTACTAGTATTGTTTAGAGCTGAGGCTGTTTTCAGGCTATTGCTCACTGCATGACACTCTCTTAAACCTAGCTGCATATCTGGGAGCTGTTAATTTTTCCTACTTAGTATCAAAGAAAGCAAAGGAGAGCACATACTAAGGTACAAGGTATTGTTTCACACTTTTAGTCTCTTAGCAGTATGTTGGCAAGTGAAGGAAAGGTTCTGGTTCTCCAGGATGTCATTTGCAGGGAGAAAAAAGTGACTATCTTGTCTTACCTAGTAGAAGCTGACAAGCTCTGAGTAGGTTCAAGTACACATCTATCATTTGAGATCTGTATGGTTAAGAATTTTGTGTTTGTAGTGATCTAAAAAGTTTATGTGTAATTAGAATGTGTCACTGTAGAGCACGGGCATTTATCATCTGGGCAAGCACCTCAAAGTTGAGTTTTCTGTATAGATGCATTTGCTTTTCCTGATGCCCTTTGGACTGAGGTGGAGAGATCCTACCTCTCTTTTATGAGAAAAGCAATTCCTAGCAGCCTAGCTCATGCAGATGAGGGCAGAATTTTGCACTCCTCAAATCAGGAAAGTGGGATGTTGTCCTTTTTTATTTTGGACCTAAACATTGTATTTCCTGTCAGCCATGGCAGCTCCATTCAGAAAACATGAGACAAGTGTTGAGGACCTGCTGGCTTCTCCAGCAACAAGTGACTGCCAATCACTTATTCTACTGACAGGCCTGTGCTCTTGGGTCAGTGCCTCTATCTCAGCACAAGTGATGAGAACGTGCTCGCATGGAGGCCAAGTCAGAGAATCCTCCACTTGAGTTCCCCACTGAGAAAATCAGGAGCAATGATTTTCTCTTCTTGATGCTGCTACTGGGCAAAAGCAGTCTCTGCTGAGCACAGTGGGAGCAGTGGGACTTTGAAAGGCCAAAGGATGAGCCTCCTGATCTGGAACTGGTGCTGGATCAAAAGCAACCCTGGCTGACCTCTGAGCTTTCTCAGCTGGCTTGTCTAATCTTATCCCAGCTGAAGAGATACAGTGAGCCATCTCTCCTCAAAGAAGGCAGCTTTTGTCTCTGTGAGAAACCTCCATGAAACCACAGTTTCTATGCTTTCTTCCTCAGTTTGAGCATCATCTAAAACTGCACGTTTTTATTTTGAGATTATTGATGTCCATAATGTAGGTGTCCATTCATAGGGATCCACAGGTGAAGGTTAGTAAAAATTCTACCTCCAGTCTCTAACAAAGCCCTGACAGCTGCTTCTTGGATCTTTCTAACTCCCCGATTAATTTGGGGGGAGGTCTGGAGATAGCCTGTCAAAACACAGTGTGGGAGTTTATGGTGCATCAGTTAATACATATTTGATCTGAAATACTGCAAAACTTTCAGGCACTTAGCTAAGTACAGTAACAAAAAATAAAATTACCTGTTTGGTCTAAATTCTGTTCCCACTTCTTTGATGGGGGAAAATGCATTCGTCTTGGAGGAGATGTGCAAATACATATCACGCTTTCTGGCTGCAGTTTGTGTTTGGTTCCAGGACTTCCATTTGCTCTTGTTTTAAAGGTCTGTGTAAGGTATTATTATTACCAAAAACACAGCTTCTGCAGTGCTTTAAGGCTCATCTAGCTCCTTTGTGCAAGAAATTAAATGAATAGGTGTTTAAGCATCACTGAGCCTCATAATTCATTTTTTTCTACATTAAATAAATGGTTTGTAAAAAGCTTCTTCAAACTATGCTAGGACTCTGCATTAACTGATGGGGAGTGAACATAGACTAGAAAGAGGCACCTGAGAGAGCAGAACATAGGAGGTTTTTTTGCGTATGTCCCCATGTACGTCCCCATCACTGCTTCTGACCAAGGAGACGTGTTTCAAGGTACTACAGCCTTTCAATGTGGAAATTAGCTTATGTCTGAGCTACCAGTCACCATCTTGTCGAGCACTTTGTCCCACAAAAGGACAAAAGGCCCTCATAAGTTACACCCTCTCTGAAGGTGGTACATAAAACTTGAGCATGAATTCTTTCACCTTTGCCTTGGAAAGGAGACTGCATGCAATCAGGATCCGTGTCTGAGCAGACAGGCAGTGTGAAGGGAGACAGTGGGATCATTTCCACTGCATGAGAATACTCTGTCAGGGGTGTGATGGGAGGATACCTTCTGAGGTACTCAAGCAGCATTTGTAGGCTTCATTCACGGCAAGAAGTGTCTGTGTGTGTATATATATATATATATATATGTATATATGTATATATATATATATATATGTATCTAGAAGTAATACAAAATTACAATACAATAAAGATGTGTCAAAGGTATTCTTCCAGTCCGTGCTGCTGAAAGAATAAAGCAAACTAGGTTTTCAAACAAGAAGAGAATGTAGGATTTTCAGAATAATGATTAAAGGAATTGTGTGGGTTGAAAACATCTTTGAGGATTCAAATAGCTTAAGCCCTCCAATGCCTTCAAAGGTGCTCTTGCATCTATTCAGTTATATTTAGATTTCTCTATTTTTCTGAAAGACTGTAAGGCAACTCAGTGTGTCTCCCTTGGCTTTCCCAGGTGCAGTAAGGGGTACTGGCAAATTACCAGCACAACCAGTAATGAGAAATGGAAATCTAGGGTTTTTGGGGTTTTTTTTCCCTTTGGTGATTAAATTTAAGCAGAAAAATCAGTCTTTCCTTCCACCATCAATTTCTCTCCTATTATAACTAGTTAATTAATTTGCTTACTTACTTTATGCAGATGACAAATACCTTGCCTGATTTATAATCTACAGTTTGGGGCATTATGTGAAATCCTTTTACAAGAGGTATACAGTGAGAGAGAGGAAGAGAGAGAGAGAGGGAACACATCAAGTAAATTTAAAGCTGGCCTGGTAAATCCAGGTCAGGTGGGCAGCAAGGGAATAGCTTTGAAATCAAATCAAGGAACTGATTTTGATGTGAGTGGATCAAAAGAGTGAAAAGGAATGAATGTCATTTAGCCAATTTGGTTCAGTACTCTCAGTGTGTACAGTGTATGTCACAAATGCAGTACAAACAATACATATCAGTAATAATCATAGTAAACCAATGGGCGATCTTGATACATTTACCAGGGTTATAATTAATGTTTATAGAGGCAAGAGTTTCAGGTCTGTATATTCTGTCTAGTCACTTAGTAGGTCTTTTCTGCGTTATATTCTCACACCATTGTTGGCCTGGGAATTGCAGTTCAATATAGTTAAAATTAATGATTACCCACATCTCAGCCATCACACCTAGGAAGACTTGTTCCTTCCAATAATTATTGTCAAGGAGCAGGTGAAAGCTTTCTGGAGGGCATGCTGGCAAGAGAGAGACCTTCTTGCTAAATTTTGCACGCAAGTCCAATGTAGGACACAATCAGGTATCTAGACATGTCCTGGAGAGTAGGTGGTCTCCCAGGTAGCCTGCATAGGCTTACACCTCACAATTACTCTTCTGGTAACATCCCTAGTGGTATCTCTCTTCCAGGAAGAGAGGCAGAGAAAGCACGGGGCTAAAGTGAAAGAAAAAACAGGGATGACCCTCAAAAGCTGGTTTGGACCTTTATGCCCAGTAGCTATTCATTACCGCTCTTACTTCCTGCTTATTTTGTGATACTGCCTAGTAACTTTCTCAATAGTGACTTGGCCTGTGCTGACAGGTACTGGGAAGAAGCTATGCACAAACCCAGACCTTTCCCCAGGGAGCTTACAGCCTAAATGTAAAGAGGGCAAGATAAGAGGGGTAATGGTGAGGTAAGGAAATGAAGCCAGTTGGGAAAAAATGTCAAAGTCATTCTTTGGTGATGGGCCACCTTTTTGAAAGGCAATTGTGTAACAGACACTGACCATGCTGGAAGAAGAAATTATCCATTAGATTACTTCAGATGCCTTTTTTCTTTCCTGTTTCTCCCCTCAGTCAGCACTTTTGATGTTGTGATCAAATCGAGCGAGTACCTGAGTGACCTGCTGGACCAAGCCTCCTTTCATTTCTTTGTGACGGCACGGATTGATGAAACTGGGAAGATTCTGGCCATGCAGAAGGCAACAGTCCTGGAAATTCCCACCCTGAGGATCAAGGTAGCTGAAGGCTGGGGTGGAGGCGAGTGACCACCATACTGCAAGTGGGCTGTTATCCACAAGGCTGTTCTCCACAAGGCTGTCACCTCAACTTCTGGGATGAATGAGGAGACAAATATGTGTATGTGTATGTACGCGCTCACGTGTGTGTGCGTGTGCACGTGCATTGGACTTGCAGTCTGACATGGACCTTATAAAGCAGTAGCTGGCTTTAGTGTAGCAGGGTGCATAGATTTATTATGTATTGTACTGAGTATCCCTACACTGAAGTCTGAGTTTGAGAGCACCACTGGTAGTACAGAGCTGAAGTGGTTTCAGTGGAGGAAGGGAGGGAAAAGATCTGAAAAAGCTGTAGAAATTCAAAGGGTAAGAGAGATTACTCACTCAAGTCACTGAAGTCTTTAACTACTTCAGAAGTCTATTATATTCAAAGCAGCAAAGCACAGAGGCCTCTAGGTGAGGACACTGCTGTTGAGGTGAATATGCTTGCAAAGCTCCTGCAGGTGTTGTGGAAAGTTTGTCCAAACTCAGAGAAGCAGCATCGATCTGGGACAATGCTTTCAGATTTTCAATGCTTTTCTGCCATTCTGTGAATGCCCTGCTAGTGGAGTTCCCTGGAAGTTCAAGCTTTTCTGCAGTGGTGGTATGGTACCTACAAAAATGTAGAAGTGTGATGTTCATGACAGGATGATGACTCTATGCTGTATGACAAAGGCAAGGCTGAGATGTAGAGTTCTTGGTTCATAACAGCATACAAATGAATAGCCTTGTTTTCAAAAGCACTGAGGCTTCATCTGCTTTGAATTATGTCATTTGGACCTACTTTTTTCATAATACTAAAAAAAGTAATCGGAACATCTGTTCAGGAAGATTTATGTACACGTGAATGCAGCTCCCTAAGATTCAAGACTCTGAAAGAAACACAAGTATATAAACCTTTTTGCACCTGTATGTTTATTTGAACTCATGTTCATGTTTCCATGTAATTATTTATGTAGTAACTGCAGCCTTCTACAGAAAAAAACCCTATTTTTTTTAAAAAAAGTGTATCAAAACTAAAGGTAAGTTTGCAATTCACTCAATTTCATGGTCTGCAGAATCAGATCTGATCAGATTATTGGCCTTTTCAAACAGATTATGGGTATTTTCAAACAAAAGTTCTTTAGTACACTGAACATTCTAAAGAGGAGTTAAGAAGACAGATAAACTCTACTTCAAATACTTGTCTTCAATAACTAAATTTTAAAAGTAGAGCATTCTTTCAATTTAATACTTCAACAGAACATCTCATACAGCATCCCAAATTTCAGCTCCAAAATAGTTTATCCTCCCTGCCGTTAGGAAGAAAATATGTTTAGTATATAGCAGAAGTTGTCCAATAATTGTGTTTTCTAGTAAATCTGAGTTTATCTCCTCTCTATTTCTTTGTGATGTGTAAAAATACACTGAAATTTTAATAGCTGGAATTTTTAAAGTATGTATGTGCCTGTGTGTGTACCTATGCATTTATAGAGGAAATGTCACTTTATTGCTTTTCAAGAAATCAGATCTCCCAAGTTTTCTTGTCAGACTTATTAACTGAATAGTATGTTGAAGTTCTTTATGTGAGAGTAAGACAGAGGAATGAACAAAATGTAGTTCCTCTCCTGTCTCTAGGTACATCTTTGATCTTTCTCTGTTGGTCTAAGGAGCTTGTCAGAGTTAACAGTTCAGCAAATTACCCCATATTCTTATTTAGCTTGAGACTACGTTCCAAAAATAAGCTCAGCACTACATATCATGGCATCAATTGCATTTGTGATAGTTCAGGATGATTTTTTAATCTTTCCATGTAACAATGATCTTAAACAGGCAATTGAAGTAAGGAGGATGTGAGGCTTCTAATTGGGCTAGGAGTTGTGAAAATGCCACTGATGTATTTTTGAATATTCCAGTGGTGAAATACCATTGAGAGCTTAGCTGTATCTCATCCTTTACTCCAGTTAGTATATTGGTATTTGATACAGAGCGATCCCTTAGATCAGAGTCTTTCCAGCTTTTTGCAGATACCCCTTACATATTTGCAGTAGGGCTGCAGACCTCAGCAGAGCATTTTATATTTATTGACAAGACACTTGTTTTTCTTAGTTGCTTTTCTCAAGGTGCTTTAAAATACTTAATGGATCAGCTGGGATCTGCCAGCCATAAACTGAAAACCCTTGCCTGAGCCTTTTATACTCTGTGAGAAAAGTTGTTTTTCTAGGGGGAAAAAAATCCCCAAATCTCCATGCATGTAGTTTTTGTTTAGAAACATGTTCTTTTGCGTGTGTTTTCCAGGAAGCTGTACAACCAGCATGGATCTGAAGGCATAGGTGGTCCTACAACTATCTCTCGGGCCTACATAGAGTGTATGTTCAGAGCACAAGAGGCAGTTGTGAGGCAGAGGCAAGACAGGCACAATGGTTCCAGTGGGTGCAAGCAATGTGGCCGGGTGTTTCTAATTTAGAGTAATCAGGCCTGTGCTTCCCTTCTGAGTAGGCCATGCATTCAGTTGGACACTCAGCTCCAGTACTCTGCATGCAGAGTTCTGGGTTTTTTTTGGGAAATGAAGGCCTACATCTTGACCTACCATAGGGAGTGAGGGAAAATTGCAATGGGCAGAAAAATCTGCAGTTGATGTCTATAGGCCCATCCAACAATTTTTTTCTGACTAGGCCTTCTCTGCCTCATGTTGTTTTGTTGTGCGTTCCATTTCACAGAATCACAGACTTATTACAGTTGGAAAGGGCCTATAAGATCATCAAGTCCAACCACTAACCTCACACTGCCAGGCCCATCACTAAACCACATCTCTCAGCAGCTCATCTATGCATCTTTTGAATATCTCCAGGGATGGTGACTCCACGTCTTCCCTGCGCAGCCTGTTCCAATGTTTAATAATCATCTTGGTGAAAAAGTTCTTCCTAATGTCTCATCTAAAAGTCTCCAACCCATCTCTTTCCTTGGAAGTACTGTGTATCTAACTCTACAAATTTTACCATGGGGCATTTTATTATAATCAGCTTGTGAAGGATTGTCCTTTCCTAATGTCTTGCAGACCCAAGGTGAGATGGTAGCTGGTAAAGAAATGTCTGTGACTGTGGAATTCACCAATCCTCTGAAACAAACCCTGGAGAATGTCACGGTTCGCCTCGAGGGACCTGGCGTGCTGAGAACAGTGAAAAAGATGTTCAGGTAGGGAAGAAAGCACAGATAGTTGGGAGTTTTTCCCCTCTTTGTTCACAGGAGGAAGCTCACAGAGATACTTAACTAATAATGCACTGACTAATTCAATTCAGAGACTCTCTCCTTACTTTAAAATTCAATGCACAGAGGAGCTATAGGTCTCAATAGTCAAAAGTCAGGCTGTCTAGAGAGACTGTGAGAGCATTTCATCTGTTCAGTATCAGCATTGCAGGAAAAGGTAGTGGTTGTAGGTAGTTGCTAATGCAAGCTGAGTTTACTTTTTCACTGTATTACATTATTTTTAGCATTTGACAATAGCACCTGCAAGCCTCTATCACAGAGAGACAGATTTATCCTACACATGAAATGTTTACTGTCACTGGCTCAGTATGTGCAAATCAAGTCCTGCACTGTTTTTCAAAAAGGGCTTTTCTCCACCCGTGTTAATCATGATTATACAAGACATTCAGGTACCTCAGATGATCTTTGCAAGCTTATGTCAAGACACAGAACGTGTGCTGGATGCAGCAGAGCCCGCTGGGACAGCTGCAGCCTGTGTGCAAACACACAGTTCCCTGCTGATTGCACCACTGCACCTGACACAGGGTGCTCCCAAGCCTGAGGAAAAGGAAAGCCACCTTCATTGTACTCAGTTGCACTCCATACTGACACAGGGGCACCCAGACACCAACCACTCTTTCTATTTGAGTTCAGTGCTATAAGTTCAGCATTAGCCAGTTTCAGAAAATATAACTGAGATCCTTGGAAAATTTTGCAGACATTGCTGAGTCCTGGACAGCCAAAGCAATGTTATCTATCATTACCTGAGCTGATGGTCCCCAGGTGTGTGCACAAAGAGTATGAAAAATTGCCTTTGCTTCACCAGCTGCATATATTGTCAGTGTTACCTGCAGTCAGTGGGGGAGGTCTGAGCCTAACTGCACCTGGGCCAGGGATAAAAAGATCAAAACCAGTCTCCAGAGTGGAGCTTGATAGAAAAATGACTGTGAAAGGGCATCATATTATGCTTGCTTTGTGCATGTAGTATGTCACAGGCACTGCTGAACATGACTTGGCACAGTCTACAGGGGTGACACAAGTTGCAGCAATAACCCTCATCACTACCCAGTCGTGCCAGCCTCCTCTGTTGTTCTATATCTTTCTCAATCCAAAAGCTGACGTGGGCTGCTCTCACCTTCAAGGGTGCAGAATTGTTAGTTGCATCAAAGGCACCAGAGTTAGAGAGAAAAATGACTCATGAAACAGACGTCATTTTCCTTCAAGTCACCATGTTTTCCTCTTTTCAGTAGCGTCCTTGGCATAGTTTAAAACGGAAATGGATCAGCTTAGTCATTTTAAGATTTAACTTCTCTGGGACGTATGAAGGCTGCAGGTTACACACAGAGGACAGAGCAGGGCGCAGTTGTAGTTTATTTAAATAATAATCACATTTGCCTCCATGCATTCAAAGTGATAAATGGCTCCAGTGTGGTGATGGCTCAGCATATTACGCAGAACCATTCATCACTGAATTCTCTCCCAGGAAAATCAGATTAGGGTGGCTTTACTCCATTTGCAGAGAATTAAATCTATTCTAGTCTTTCCCCACCCTTACATTGCTTCCCTGTCTATCAGGGACTGACATACAAGGGATGTGGCTTCTGCAGTTCTTCATGGGGATGAGACTTTTGATCTCTCTGTATTTTTAAGGTAGGTTTTTTTGTAGCACTTGAGTGACTCCACGAAACAGATATGTGTTGTACAGATGACATAACATTATTCTGGGAGTGGAGTGGCTTGGAGGCTTCAGCCCTAGCCATTCATGAAACTATTTACATTGTAATATTTATATATATATAGTTATAGATAGATATTTAGCTACTAGCCTCAGACAGATGAGGAACATGACTTATGCAAAAGGCTTTGGCAACAGCCGTTCCTACTTGGGGCATAGTCTTTGCATGACAAATTAAAATTAACCAGGCAGTATTAAAAGGATTTTAGCCAAACATGCATTCACACTGGCAGGTAAGTCACTCCACATGTTTCAATATGTCAAAGCTCAGCTAGTATTAACATTTGTAGAGAGAAGCAAGTTGTTTTAGAAGTAGGACAGTAGAGAAACAAGAAAAGGTGGGTTTGGTTTCCTATCAGGTATATATCTTCCTGCAGGTATATAAATATACAGAAATTACACTCTCTCACTGGGGCACTGTGGAGGTATGGTCTGGAGCCCCTCATCCTTAGAGAATCTAGCCCCTAAGTAAGAAAGTAGACCAAACCTTGCTGCACAGCAGACTTGTGTAATATCTTCTTCAATTTCTGTACAGATAATCTCTTGCAGATCATTCTCATAAACTTGAAATTTAAAAAGGTACTTAACCTTGTGCAGCAACTGAAGTCATTGCTTTACCATATTACCATTTTTAGAAGGCATTTGGTGGAGCAGGCAGGACAGCTAAGGGGAACAGAATATCTCTCATTAAGAACAAAGATAAAAAGAGGGAAGACACTTGCTGGAAGTAGCCTGCACATCCTCACACCAAAAATACAATCTTCCTCTGCTTTTTCTTTTCTAAAACTGGGCACAAGCCTCAGGGTACCTATAACTGTACATGCAAATTATAATGCAGTGCCACATGGAGATACCTAAGCTAACCTCTAAGAAGCTGGAATTCTTCTCATCTTAGGAGAGGCAGAGTTGCACTGAAAAAAATATTAAGGGGGAAGGATCCCAGGCTATCTCATTTAGAGCTAATTAAGGTTTCATGTCTTGTGACAACTTGTGTTAAGCCTGGGTAGTCATTTCTGTCCTGACACTGGCATAGGACATGGCATCTGAGAACCAAATCCTACCAGATGAGAACTGGAAAAGTGACTAAAGTTTAGGCTTACTTTACTCTCACTTTATTTGATATATTCAGCAGAACATCCTAACCATGTGAGATGAGAACACTGATTAAATTCATAATCCTCTTACTTAATGCTGAGGAAAAGAACGTTTGTTTTTATAAATAGCTCCTCACTACACTACCTTCTCCATTGGTTCCTTTGGAGCAGCTGTATCCTGACATGCCCCAAACATAATCCATCAATCAATATCAGCCTTCAAAATCTCCACACGGAACATAGTGAAAGCATTGAGAAAACACAGAAACCCAATACTCGAGGCTCTCCATGCATCTTAATTGTAGCAAAAACTGAAAATCAAGAGCAGCACAGAATACAGTTACATTACAGTATGAGTTACCAAGAGTCGTACATAACGTGAGAGAGCAAGTGCCAACAGCAGAACTCCCAAGAACACTTTGACTTATTTGTATGGTCGTGAAGAAGTCACCTGAAGTGGCCAGTGAGGGGATCTGCTGTTGTTACGGCTTTGACAAGGTGGTACAGAGTAGGAGCTGGCAAAGTGGCTCAGTGTCTCATCAGCTCTCTGTTGGGTTTGCATGGGAATGCCCCGGACACTTCATAGCAAAGACTTATTTAAAACATTTAAGGAATTACCAAGGAATCACCAACAGGCCATTGGCTGTAGTAAAGAGGTAAAATGGGATTATAAAGTAAAAGAGATCTATGTTAGCTATAAAGAAAATAATTCTGAAAGTGATTGTGAGATGAAATGACAGGAGGCAGCAGAAAATGGATTCACTTTGGAAATTTAAAATTAGCCAGGAGGAAAAGCTAGAAAGGACTTGGACAGAGTCAGTTCCGAGAGAAATAGAGGCTGGAGACAATAATTTATGGGACACTTACAAGAATGAGTGAAACAAAAAACCTGAGACATGTTATAGAGTCCACCTTCACTTTCTCCAGTTGTAGGTCATGTTGAGAGTGCTGGGTGACTGATCACAATATTGTTACTTTCCTTTTTCCCTACAGGCAAATCCCAACTAACTCTACCTTGATCTGGGAAGTAAAATGCATCCCAAAACGACCGGGCTTACGAAAGCTGATTGCAAGCCTGAATTGTGATACTTTGAGGCACGTGTATGGTGAGATGAATGTCCAGATTCAGAAACCATGAACCCAGGCACTGCCTTCATCTCTCATTTAACTATATTTCAAAAGATCACATTGGGAGAGGTGGAGGGGAAAGAGGTAGAGATCCACTTACTGTTATTTTGGTCATCATTGTGCTGAATAGAATTTGATAATGAAAACTAATTTGTAAGACTGGGGAGAGCACAAAAAAGCATCTGGCTAGGGAATTATTTAAATTAAGGTATATGTAATTAAAAGCAATCCTAGGCCATATTATTCCTATAGCTCACTTCTATGTATGGGCATTTCCATTAGTGCTGCAAGGAAAACTAAAAAGCTCCATTCACCGAAGTAGTCTGAACTTTAGCTTTAATTAATGCCTGATATTTCACTGAAAAGGAAAAAAGAAGACTCGGTGTTATAAACTCTTACACTGAATTACACAAGCCTATGGTAGATCATTCAGACTGCAATAAAAGCAGGTATTTCTAGCTAAAGAACTGCTTTGTCTTACAATGTTACGGTTTTCCCACTCATGGAGACCCCCCTTTGCTGGAAGCATTTCTCAGTATCTATTATTTCCAGAATATTTCCAGCTCTTTGTTTCCTCTTGCTGTTTCCATGTGCTTTTTCTCCTACTCTTTCATGTGTGCAGGCACCCACGCATACTCACTCCTTTATTTCATGTCCCTATCCCACCTTGTGTGCTGTTGATACACTGTTCCTCTCATTCACATGTTGAAAATCCAGTTTTTCATGTCAGTGCTTGAGAGTTCATCACACCAAACGCACATTTCCTGGTCTCATCTCTTGTGTGTGATGTGTTCTCTCTTCAAACTTTTCTGCCTTTTCCTCTTTCCCAAAATCCACCCTATAGCCTCATTTCCCACATGGGTGGGTGTCAGGGGTTTTGCTACCATCTGGTAAACAGGGTGAAGGAGAGAGGATTGGATGGGGCAGCCCGAAGGTCTCCTGCCAGCCTCACAAGCCTAGTAAATATCCTGCACTGGGGCTGAGTTTACATTTAACACCTGGGGATGAGGTTAGACCAAACCATGCCTGGGAATCACGGCTGCTGCAGAATGAAGGCCTGTTACATGAACAAACCCAGGAGTATGCAGGGACAGAAGCTCAGCTGAAAAAGGAGTAGAGACACTATTCTGAAAAACTCCACAAGCTGAGTCTGCTTCCTGCCTTTCTCACAGCATATTCCTCTGTGAGGTGCAGTGAGGCCTCCCAAGGTATCAGTCCTCCCAGAGGGCCTTCTGGCCCAGAAGCTGTTCTGAATGGTTTCCGTTAGTCTTCCATGCAGGGTACCACTCGTTCCTAAGCCATGTACCCCATTGTATCAGGGCAGGAGAGGTGGGGGTGTATGTTTGTTTTTCATCCCTTGAAATCCTGCTTTGGATTGTCTTCCATGAGGCAAAGATGCACATACCATAAGCTGCCTCATCTTCTCTCTGCTGGCCACAGTGTGTAAGAAGATGCCCCATACCTGTGACCAGCTGTTAAAAATAAGCAAATCCTGGGAGGGGAGAAATGCAGGCTGCTCTGTAGCTAAAGTACGTGACTCAAAGCAAAGATTCATACCACCCCATATGCCCATGAGTAGCCCTGGATCCAGGAATACGAAACTTTGGGGAGGCTTTCTCTTCTGGTATGAGCAAAGACTCGTTTTGTACAGCTTATGTGACGATATTAGAAACTTTGCAGTATCAAAGTCTCCCATATAAGTCCTCTGGGGTACAAGGGACTGAACAGTGTGTTATAAATGCAAGGTGACGATCTCTGCTAAGTAATTAAGCAGTCTTACCAGAGTTTACAACTTCTGATAAAATGATCCCTTTTTTTCTGCATAGAAGCCTGCTTTCCATTCCAGACTTTTTATAACTACAGTGTAGGAAGAATTTAAAATAAAGCACGTCTGATTACACTTGTGTCTTGTGTTCTGTATTTTGATGCATCACTTCTTCCAAATAGTAGCACTATAGGCATGCATCTTGCTGCATCTTCATTGTAAAAGTTAAAAAATTCTATTCTGCGAATAAAGAAGGGGTTTTTTTGGGAGGAGGGGTGCTAAGGAGATTTCCTTATTTTTATTTAAAGGAACAGCAGCAACAACAAAACCTTATAGGCTCGGTTTAACTATTTGGCTTTGATTTTCCTTCTGTTTCAACAACTGACTGCCTAACGCATTGGAATGAAGATTTCCAGAGCACATCATAATGCCAGCAACGAGAATCCCTGGATTCCCCTGGAAATGCCAAAGCCCATTAAGTGGCCGGTATGGTCCTAATAAAACCTTACATACATCCCACTTCTCTCAGTTAAGCATTTCCAGCATTTTACTAACAGGCATTAAGCTGAATGATGTTCACCGGGAATCGGGAAGTATTTTTACGGATAGTTTCTAGAGGAGTATATTGAAGCAAAGAGAAGTGATGACTGGGAATAGAGGCCAGAAATGTCAATGGCCTTTGGCATCACCAGCCTGCTGACTCTGCCCAGAGTTGTTCACAAAAACCTAAGGACAAAGTTGGCCTCCAGATTTCAGCCACTCATCACCTTGGGGATAAGCTGTTGTATGAATTGTGTAAAATCTTACTGAAAAGCAGTGAGTGCTATGATAGCACTATATGTTTGCATAGGAAATAATGGTCAGATTAGTAACCCCATATCTGGAGGGTCTTTGAATCTGAAAGGAGTTAGAGTTCAAACTCTTCAACCAAGGATCTCTTTTGAGTAGGATGAACTTATGTCTTCAACCCAGCCATCACATCTTGGAGATGGACTGGAGAGGAAGAAGTCCAAAACTAAACCCTCATGTCAACAGATCCGATGCTCCAACAACTCAGAGAAACCAAGTACAAACAAAAGTCTGTGTACTCCTGAAGCTTATCTCGTCTGTTACCAACTTGTTACATCAAAGCTTCAATTCCCATCAATTTGTCACATTCAAAATCTTGTTATGATCAAAAGGAAACACACTTTAAGGGCAGGTGTAGGAAGGATATATTGGTAGTCTTGTTAAAAATAGTCTGACCAAAAAGTTACTATTACCTGAGGTAATTAGCATGGAATTCTATTCTGGTATCTTTATTATAATGATACTAACAGTCCAAATTATATCAGGTAAAACTGATAGATATCAACTTGCCTTTCTCTGCTTTTATGTACACCACTACACAGCCCCTCTGATGTCTTCAGTCTGGAGTGGGGGCATGTGTAACAGCAAGTGGTTAGTGCCGCAGATCCTCCAACAAGCAGAGTCTGACATTGGGGAAGAGTTTCTCCTCCTCTTTCCTGTGATAAGCAGGAATGAAAATGTCTTCCTTCTCACCTCATGACCCACTAGAGGTGATTTTTATGTGCTTATTAATACCCTCCACATCTTGTTCTTTCTTCAGTGGTTCACAGCTCCACACTAGATCCAAATTTGCTGTGTGTGATGTGTTTTACATGTGTTAGGTGCTCATTTGCTCTCCTTTGTTACATTTAAAATTTGCCTTACCTACTTGCTAATGTAAAAGCCTTTGATGACCAGTAATTAACTACTGGTGAGCTATTTGTAGCCTGAGGCCTCTAACATCATCCTACACCTGTACTGCCAGGGCCCCTGTTATCATGCCATGCTAGTGAACCTCTATGCTGCATTTTGGTTTGGAATCATAAATAGTTAATTCTACACAGAATAATTACCTGATCTTGCTGTCTACAAGTCACAAAAGAATATATATATAAAAACAAACAATTCATCATGCAGTTGGATAAAATAAAGTAAAAGCTGAAACAAAGTCAATAGTAGACATCAGGTCATTAGATGGTTGCTCTTATGGCTAAACAAAGCACGGAAAAATCTTGACAAGTCCTGATACCTGTTCTGCTAGCTTATCACCAAGCTGTGACCTTTCACAAGCAGTGGCAGCATCTTATTTGTGGAACAACATCAGAGAATGTGACTGAGCATTGACTTTTCTAGTGACTGGTACTACCAGTGATAATTGATTTGAACTGAAACTAATCAATAAATGCTCTACCAAATGGGTGACACCTCTAACCCTCCTCCCTTTTCTCCTGCTGGGGACGTAAATACTGCCCTTTTCTCAGCCTATTGTTTTCATGTTTGTCCTTATTTTCTGCGAGGAAGAGGTGAAGGCTGCTGGTGCTAGCTTCAAAACTTGAGTGATAGTGCAATGGAGGAAGATGAACAGGTCAAAGGGGATGGGAAATGTATTCGATCTTGTTTAAACCAAGATTAATAGCCCCACTGTGAAAGAGAAAAGTATGCTGTGAGTATCAGTAGAAGGAGAGAGATTGTCCTGGATGTTGGACCTAGTATGGCAGCTGGTATTGAGTAGGGATGCAACATGGTCATTAGACAAAAGTATGTTGGAAAAGCACCTGTAATGAAAGATAGTGCCTGAGAGAAGATAGAAGACTTTTAACTTGCAGGTAAGAGGGTTTTACTCTGTGCTTAAAGGCAAAGTTGAAAAGGCTGAGTTGAATATTGAAGAAAGGAGAACAAGGACTGCATGGTAAAGAGAGAAAACATGGACAAAGTTATGCAAAAGGAAGTTTCCTGATGGGGAGGAAGTGAAATCTGTAAGAGAGGAAGGCCCCAAGCCTGTGTTCTCTGATATAGAGAGAGGCTTACAGTGGTGGCAGAAGGCAGACCTCCTTGCTGTTTCTAGAGCTGGATGTGAGCTGACAGCACAAAGATTCACCTGCTGTGCAGGTAAGTCAGTGAGCCTATGCTGAGGGCTGTGGGCAGGCTCAGAGAAAAGATTTACCTGAAAGGCTGGCAAATCATGGGGAAGGGAAAGTCAGAAGGTGGGCTGTGTGATGGAAACCCGGGCACTGCAAAGCAATCAGCGGTTGAAAACCAACTGCAGTGTGCACTATGAGGAGACCCAGGCTGGGCTCAGCATTTTCTTTAAGTCACCTGCAGCCCAGCTCAGCCCAGATGTGGTTGTGTTTATCTGCCTCTGCAGTATTAGTCTGGGGGAAAAAAGAGATCCCTCGTGACTGCTCACTCAACTCCTTTTCGGGTTTTGGTCAGGACACAGCTCATGCTAGGGCCTGATGTTTACTGGAGCAGTACCACTAGGTCAAAACCAGAGCAACATGTAGGTGGGATGCAATAGACAGGAAGAAGTAGAGGGTGTTATGCAGCCGTTATCACCTGCATCTTGCTGTCAGCTGCAGCCGTAATCTTTGTGTCTTGATTGTATGATAGTTTCTTTAGAATCCACTTACTTACAGAGAAGGTGTAGATCAAACTTCCACTCTGAAAGTTATAAACCTATCAGCTTACCTAAAAATCTTTTGAAAGCAGATGCCACAGCAGCCAGTCTACTGAGGTCTTTGTGCTTCCAGGTGTGGTATAAGAGCCACCCACATCTATGATTCTGTGACTAGGCAACTACTTTGCTCATAGCTGCATGAGTTATGCATGAGTCATGAATTAGAGAACTTGTGAGTTAGAAACATCATGAATTAAGTGATAAATCAGAGAATTTCCATGTTAGATTAGTCTGTACAAAGGGGGTTTAAACTTTGTTTGAAGTGTTTGTAATAAGAAAGTTTCTTTCACAAATTTGAGCAATCCAAATGCATTATGACATCTTTGATTTTCAGATGTAGGAGACGTCCAGTGAAAACTGTGGTGACAGCAAGGGGCGTTGTAGTTGCAGATATTTTTCTTGTGCTACGGGAGCCTTCTTATTGAGTACAAATGAAATATAGTATCTCTGGTAGCTTTGGTGGCTTTTTCTTTGTGAGCTTCTGCAGCTTTGTTATCAAGCATCTATCACATGCTTGCCCAAGATGTTGTCTGGGTGTGCTACCAACAGATATGAAGAAACATCTCATATCCACTTTTGAACTTCATACTCCTGGCCTTCTTTAACATTGGGTATCTTTGATACTTCAGATACCAAGATTTAGAGAAAAATTTCTTGCCTCTCTAACGTGTGGTCTATCCCTTCATAGGCTTCTGTACTGTATTTTCCTCAAGTCACATCTTTTTCAACCTGAGGTGTCCTACCTTGATTGGTTTGTACATGGAAGCTATTTCAAACCTGTGATCAGTCTTGTTTCTCTTCTTGGAACTCCTCCCAATATTATGTCACTTTAAGTACCATTTAAAACCAATACAGCTGTTTTAACCATCTGCATTTTGAAAGCACGCTGCTAATGAATGAATAACCTACCTGTTCAGGGATAATGTGAGTCTCTTGGGATCCAGATTCATTGGGTAAACCAGGACCCAAATGTGACTGAAACAGATGCAAAACCTGCACTGATTACAAGTTGTGTACGGTCAAAGTTGAACACACTTTAGCCTTTTACATACATTGTTTTATGAAATCCTTCACTCTCTCATGCAACCACCATGAAAAAAGATCATCATCTACAGTTCCACAGTTTGCTGATGAGTAGGACATTAACATCTGCAAATCAGATGACTTTTTTTCATCACTGTGTAGATTCATAGGGTTCTGAGATGTTCTTATGTGCATTCTGCTCTTCTTCAGAGTAACTATGTCTCAGTATCACAGTGGTTGTGTGATGTCTGTCAGGTTGTTCTTTATGATTATAAAATTCCTCTGTTTGGAAATAGCTTGTAGAATAATATTGAAATGCTGCTATGAACTTCAGACAACTGAACAACCAGAACCTCATGGAGTAAGAGGTAAATCTAGTGAGCTCATCAGTTATAGTTACATTAGTAAGTTTAACACAAGCAGATCTATTGAATAAAGAGGCTGATATTGAGTGCTCAGTAGCTACACTGTATTTTGGAAAGTTCATGTTGGATTTCCCCCGCTCTGGCCTGAATAGCTATGAGTACTTGGAGAGCTTTTGATGCACTCTTCAATCTTGTCTCTCAAACCAAAATGAGCTTAAAAACACATGTTGAAGTCTTTGCTTCAAAACCATGTTCCTGATCAGAAGATTTGAGGGGTGGTCAAGACTCCAGCATCTGTAACATGGCAAAGATCTGCTATCTGAGAGCCCTGAAGCGTTTGATATTTCCCTATGTAGGGTTATGGACACAAAAGCACTCGTACCACTACTGCACACTCCTATAGGAGGCACAAATAGACTGTACACTGTAAGCAACCATCAAATGCACCATCAAAATAATGGTGTGAGCTCTCGATAGTCCAGCTTTAAAGAAAAAGACATCTCTGGTTTCCCACAGGTCTGATTTCTGATCAGCAGGAATTCCTGGTGCCCGTTATAGAGGGGCATACTTTGATCTAGTTTGATCAACTAAAAGTATCTTTACATTCATGTATCTGTATCTGTGCTTGTACCAAGATGCATGTTTTGGAAATGTGTCTCCTTTTGATCAAATGCAGTGTATGCCATTAATGAGGTGCACTGGCTCCACACCCCCATTGCAGATGTAACAGTTTACCCTGCTCTCTGTGGGGAAAACAAGTTTTTGATGGTTTGTTGACCTTTATAAAACAAAAAAACTTGGGCTAATTTAGGAATAGTTATAAGATGATGTTCCAAAGCTTCTGTTGCCTAAACAGTTTAATTTATAGGAAGACATTTTCCTATGCTGAGATAAGCTTTGCGCAGAGCCATTTTAAACCCCACTGCAACAAGCTAGTGAATTATTTCCTGCTTTTCAGCTGGTTAAGTAAGGTAGCCATAGTTTTCATATTATAAACCAATAATTTGTGCTCCAACCAGCTAGCTCTGGAAGAGCTTTTAAGCAATAAAACCTATTCCCAAAGCCCTGTTGGCCTCATCAGCATTACTGGTTCTCAAGAAAAAAAAAAAAAAAGAGCCTTTGTGTTCAGAAACACTTAAAGTTGGGGAAATGTCGTGATCAAAAAGTTGCATCCAACTGTGGTTACAACTGAAGATGTTAGGTTAGGCAAATGGGAAAAGCCATCCTTTTGAGGGGGGGAAAAAAGCGAAGCTTCATACTGTGGGGGGTCAGGAATATAAGAAAGTAAAATAAATATTAAGTGTCTCATTGTTGCCTTTCTAGGAAATTTGTACAACATCAGCATTTTCTTGTAAGACATTGTTTTTTCTGGGAAATAGCATTTCATTTGCTCAGTCTTTTGTTAGCTGGACTTCTAAAGACCCACTGAGCTAACAGACTGGGTGAAAACACTGCATTCATCTTTACAGTGCTTCCACTCCTTACTAGTGTAGTCAGAAGTACCAGCTGCTTCTCTCTTCATCATGTTTTCAACAGCTCCCTTCATCCCTAGTTTGCAGCTTCAGCTTGGCCCCGAGGCCACTCCAGGATTGAGCACCAGTGAAGTGTTTGCCCTGGAGCATGGTGGGCAGTTTGCTGGAGATGTCCCTGGTTCTAGTGTTCCCAACTATAGTTCCTCACACATTCTACAGCTATTTTTAGAGAAGCATGACCTCAATCAGAACAAAGAGAACAAAGAGATCCTTCTCACTGCCTTTTTGTCACTAACCAAATTCTGACTGTCACCATATGCTAACCTGTAGTCCCAAACAGATCTCTCAATGACTAGCCAATTTTTAAGGTCCCAAGGGAATAGTTTGTGTTGTTGGCTAGCTGACATTTATGTTTCTTACGTTTATCTGACTGCTACGTGTTACATGGCACAAAGCAGAAAGTCCCTGCATGTGATTTTTAAGTATTAGACATCAATTGCCAGAGAACAAATGCAACAGCTAGGGATAATAATGAGAGAGTGAGAAGCAGAAGAGGCTATATCTACAACAACATAGATATGCCAGCAGGAAAGTTGGTTATGCATTTTTCTATCTGGCATCTTTAATTCTTGTCACCAAGTGAATCTTGGTTCATGTATTTTACTGATCAAACAAACAGTGATGGGATACCTCCCTCTCTCTGGAGTAGGAAAGGGACTTTATAGCTGTCATGGCTTTGTCTGGAGCTGTTTCTGCCAAAGGGGAAGGGGCTGTAAAGATGGCCCCTGAAACAAGTTGCTTGAAACTTTCCCCAGCTCTGAGCCAGACCCACTTCTGGGGCTGAGACAATTGAGTGCCTCTACAATCACTTTTTAAGAAGAAACTGGAAGAGGAGGCTTCTTCCTGTTCCTTCTTGTTCTGTTCTTCCTTCTTTTCCATCTGGTGGTGGTGCAAGGAGTTGGAAGAGAGAAGCAACCATGCAGACCCCAGGGTCAGTGAGGGAAGAGAGGAGGAGGTGTGCTGGAGCAGAGACGCCCCTGCATCCTGTGGAGAGGACTGGTGAAGCAGAGATTTGTTTGCATTTCATAAAAGACTCTACACCAGGGGCAATGACTATGGCCAGAGGAGGCTGTGTCCTGTGAGAAGGACTCCATATTCATAGAAACTGTAGCAGTTGGAAAGAATCCATGCCAAAGAAGTTCATTAAGGATGGTGACCCATGAGAGAGGCCCCATGTTGGAGCAGGGGAAGAATGCAAGGAGTTGTCCTTCTCTGAGAAGAGAGAAGTGGCTCTGTGAGATACTGACCACATCCCCCATTCCCTGCCCTCCCTGAGCCTTTGAGGGGGGAGGAGGTAGAGATATCAGGAGCAGTGAGCTGGACCCGGGAAGAAAGGAGGGATGGGGAAGGGAGATCTTAAAGTGCTGGTTGTGATTTTCTCATCATCCTACTCTCTTTTTGCTTTTATTCCATTCTGTTTCTTGTAGGTAGTAGAATAAACTTTCCTACTTTCCTCTCTAAGTCGAATACTGGAGTCTGATTTGCCCGGTATTGTAATTGGCAGTGAGCCCTCCCTGCCCTTGTCTTAATCCACAACAACCTTGCTTATCTTTTTCCTTCCATTTTGCTGGGGCCTCTGCCATCCTAACGAGGATGGGGGTGGTTGGGGAGCACTGAGCAAGAGACTGTTGTGGTGCTTCATTGCTGGCTGGGCAAAAGCATGGTACACAACCTTTCTTGTGTAGCAAGAACCTGTCTGTAGCCTTCTACCTCATTCAGTCCATCTTTTCTTCAAAATGCAGTAATAAGTGCTTTATGCAGGTGACATTATGGATTTGAACAGGGAATGGTGAGAAAATTTGTCTTTCCCTCTAATCTCCTGTAAATGCCTAGGAAGTTATCCACCCTGGGGCTTCTCTCTAAGGAGAGATACTATGCAGCTGCCAGGACAAAAGTTCTGATATCAGAAATATATTCATATTTCTGGAGATCTGTGTGGGGAGTAGCTTCGATAGCTTTATAGTCATTGGAGCTGCCCAGGCTCCTCTACAGACCTATTTTCCTCTGCTGGGAAGGGTTGGTTTAGGTTCATTACAGCCAGAAGTGAACGATGGTTTAGGAAGTCCCAAATCAGGCATCCAAGTTGCTAGCCTTGCAATACTTGGAAGAGATGCAGAAATCCTACATTATCCATTTCAGAAGATGCAACTTCTGACAACCCTAAATTAAATGCAAATCTTTTAAGAACTATTTTATCTGAGTAACTTGTGTGGGGAACAATTGTATTAAGGTGAATGCTATTTCACTTTATTTCAGGTTTCTTATACTTGATGCAGAACCAATGTCATAAGAGAGATGCTATTACAGCAGATTAGCTAAACTTGTGAAGTAGACTTGCTTTGCTTTCAAGCAGATCAGCTGCAAGAGATGATTGCCAATAGTTTGAGTATTTTAGCCTGTTCAAGGAATGTGAATTTGTTCCATCACATCTTCTGTATTTAACACAGAATGGATATAACCCAGCCACTAAAGAAAAAATGACAAATGAGACAACTCTGGGTTTTAGAGTAAGTGCAGCACTATACAGCTAATGAGAAGCACACAGAGCAGTGAGAAGCTTCATTTAATGGTATTTGAAGAAAGAATGAGCTAGATCTCTCAGAAAAAAAAATGAGCATGGGGAGAAAGTTTCACTTATCTGCTCTGGTGGCACTGCTGTCTGCAACATGGCTCACGTGTCTCCTACTGTCCCAAAAGGCCTGATGCTATGAACACTCAATGGAAGCACAGTTATTTTTGCAAGCTGGACTGCAAGCCTTAGGAAAACTGCCTGCCCCGAACATGCTCATAACAACTTAGAGCAGTGCTGGTCAAGATGGGAAGGCTACACATCTCCTTACAGTGCCAGAGGAGGGCTGTATGTGAGGTGGCTTCCTTCCTTCTCACATCACCCAAAAGCCCGCTGTCCTCTCCACTGCCTCAGAATTGCTCACACAAACCTTGTGCCAGATCTGAAAGGCCTTGAAAATGGTGATATTTGAAGATGCTTTCAGCCACTACAATTTGTTGAGTCTACAGGTCGCTTTTGCATAAAACTTGTCCCTAGAAAAGAGGCACTTCAGAACAAGCCATGGACTAAAACCATAGTGCTGGTGCATTTGTGCAGATGCAGACTAAAGCTGCAATTTTTCCAAGATTTTAGCAGCTGCATTCCCCCAATCCCTGTCTGTTCATGCTTTGTTGGCAGCTCTGACTTGGCAGATCCAAGCACATAAAGACACTCTGGGCAATTTGCCCTTCCTAGGTACTAGCTTTGCCCTGCTCTTGCAGTGTCCATGTAGAAGACAATAACAGGTCACAAAGTCAACTGCTCAGAAAGAGAAGTGCATGACTAAGCCTCTTTTCAGGGTAGTCATCACCACGTATATACACACCAATTATACTCTTTTTTCTACAGGAATGGTCAGGATGGAAGGTATGGTGGGGCAGGAAGGAGGATTGTGAAGTGAATGCAACCCCTGCCTGCTGGATCTGTCTTATCTCATACAGGAGGGGGGAGGGAAATGCAGTAGATAAACAAAAGAATTAACAGAAGAAGAAGATGAGACTCATGACTGTTTAGACTGCATATGCCCTTGCTGGCATTATGCTCCTTTGGTGGTGGTCTGGTGGTTCTGTCTGGGATGAATGATTAGGTGCTTGCAATACTGGATTGCAGGCACAGGGATTCTGTGTGCAGAGGTAGCATACTCATTGCTATGGGATAAGTGAATAAGGGTCACATGCTGAATCCATAAAATGCAGCAGAAAGCCTAACTCCTCTCAAAAATCAGCTGTTAATTTGTGCATCCCAATTTTCCAGGTAACTTTTGGTTTCTCACCAATTCACAGGGCTTGTTGGGAAAATGCAGTCACCATGTACAACAGAAAGACTGTGAAAAAAGAGGAATTCTGCTTTCTGAGCAGGGCTTGAACAGCCAATGGGGAGGACAAGCAAGGTGAGCTGAGGATTGTGGTTATCCTTGACCCCTTCCTCCAGCCCTTGATGAGGTTCTCTCTCCTTCTTTGGCTTTACTGAATTTGGGCAGAAACTTCAGACACGTTGCAGTGCCCACAAAAAGCAAGAGAAGGGAATGACATAGAGCTGAAGGACAGAAGGCAAAGTTCATGGCCAAGATTCACGCTGTGGACATTGTACTGGTGGGAAGAATCTCCTCTTTTAGCCCTGAACATTCGTGAGGACACATGATAGCAGTAGGCTGTCTGTACTAGCAGCTTCACAGTAGGAGTATCTCACACTGTTTTTGGTGGGATAGTAGTGGCTAAAATGATGGGCCACTGCAATAACCAACCTTATAAGCACTTCACTGTCCAGTTCTTCTCATTTTTTATTTTAGCTATTTATTATATTGATGCCATGTATCCAGACAGTTGAACATTTTTATCTTCCAGTAGGATTAGAACTTTCAGACAGTTCCCACATTGGTGAGATTTCCTAGGGAAAGTCACCACCACCAAGGCTGCTGGACTTGCACAGTCTGGATGAGTATGTGTGACACAGACCAGAGGCTGTCAGATCTTCAGCCCCATAGTGAGCCTACCAACTTGGGGCTTTGGTGCAGCACAAAGCCAGGGTGATGGAGTTGGAGCCTGGACTTAAAGGAGGCAACTGAGATTAGTTTGGCAAGAGCCTGTAGCAGCAGAGCTCAGGAATCCATTCATCTCCCCTCTGCTTGGCCATGAAGATTCATCCCAGTGTTCAGTGAGGAGAGAGAGAGATTTAACTTTGTGCTTCCCCGCCACTGGAAAATAACAAATATGTGAAAACATCAAATAATTTAAAGACAACCTTTTTTGGTTTTTGTACTCATTAATTTTGAGGTATATTGTTGATGTCTGGATGGGTTACAGTAGATCCATTGATGATTGCAGTCCACTCTAATAGATTTCTGGTAAAGGACATGACAGGATAAAATCAACTCCAGGAGCATCACTGGTCTTCCTAGTGCACAGAAGAAAAGATAAACAATAACAAAAAGAAGAGCTGATAAATCTTATTCTTCAGAAGTTTGGCTTTTGCTTCTCTTGTTGTCACTTATACGACTTTTGTAAATGCCCTAAAAGTAGCAGGAAGATCAAGGGGAATAATGAGAATAAAAACAGAGAATCTGAATGGGGGCCATGGCTCTGTACTACAGAAAAATACTGAACCCACTGCTGAAGACAGAGAAAGGGGAAAATACTTGTGCTGATCAGTCATTTGCCAAGGGAGAAAATAAGGCCAACCAGACAAAGCTAGGAAGATGATTCAGGATAAATTAGCCATGCAGCTGATTTTTTGGGCATCCATGTACAAGTCAGTTCTCTGGTTTGTGTCCTGGTTTTACAGCTGGCAAAGGGTCATACTGCTTGCATTGCCTGGAGCCAAGGAACAATACTGAGCCACAGACTCCAGAAAAAAATCCTCAGAGCACTCAGTGCTGATTGTTTTTTTACCAAAAAAAAAAAAATCACACTTGCAAGGAAACAAAAAACAGGGAGAAATAATAAGATTAAACAGACTTTTGAGCACTGGCTAATTCTTGACTTCAAATGAAGCATTGTGATCGTCAAAAAGTTGGAGTTTTTCCCCCCCAAAGTCTTACATGGGCTGTGAATTTTAAGAAGTGTTAAAAGTATGTTATTATTACACTAGATTATTGTAAATCCTGTATATTATGTTGAAGTAGATAGAGGAGTTAAAGGTACCCTGCTATATAACATCCCCAGCAACTAATGTTCTGGATGGTTGCTTTTGGTGAGGGTTGATTTGCAGAGAGGTACCAAGATGGTTGTTAAAGGGATTGAGTAAAAAGCACCTAGCTCCCACTGACTTTGGTGAAAGCACATGGTCCCTCTCAGGAAGAGATGCACCTTACCAAAACATATACAAGAGCAGTGATCACATGTCAGCTTTTAAAAGAATCAATATTAACTATGTTTTGTTGTCTTGCAAAGACAGGTGAAAGTAATGCAGCTATTGTGACAGAGTTAAAGTAGTTTGCATCAGCTCTTGGTTCAGCTTTGTGGTCTTTATTGACTAAGAGGTAGTATTTGATAGCAACAGAGATCTACTTCTAATGAGCCCAGGTTGGTTGCCTGTATCCTGAATCTTTGATAAATTTACTATGATACTAGCGCAAACACTGAACTTTACGCTGCTGTGTCTCTGACTCAGAAATTGTTCTTGAAGTAAATCAATTGAACGTTGCTGGATGACAAGCACAGGGAAACAATATCTCCATATTCCAGATAGGGGGTTTTTTTCCATCAAATACCAAAATTTTTACTGCTCTTCAGCCTTGAAAACACTTTTTATCTGTTTCCTCTCTCAACAGAGTTTTAAGTCTTCTAAAGTGTCTCATTTCTGTCCTGGGATGGAGCTTTCTTCCTAGTAGCTGGTACAAGGTTGTGTTTTGGATTTGTGATGAAAAACAACACTGATAACACAGAATGCTTCTTGTTGAGCTGTGCTTGCACAGCATCAAGGCTTTTCCTGCTCCTCTCCTGCCCTGTCAGAGTGGGCTGGGAAGGAGCATAACCAGGACAGCTGACCCCAACTAGTCACAGGGCTATTCCGTACCATAGGACATCATGCCCAACGTGGAAACTGGGGATGTTGTTGTGTTGGGCATCGGTCAGCAGGTGGTGAGCAATTGCATGGGGCTTCACTTAGGGTTTGGGATTTTTTTCCTTTTTTTACTTCTTTTTTGCTGTATTCCTTTCCACCCCTATTGTTGTGATATATTTTCTTGTTGTTATTATCTTTTATTCATTTTAATTGCTTAACTGTTTCTATCTTAATCCACAAGTTGTACTTGCTTTTCCTCATTCTCCTCCCCATCCCACTGGGGCAGGGGATGGGAGTGAACAAGGGGCTGCCTGGTGCTCAGTTACTGGCTGGGGTTAAACCACAACCACTACACTGAAGGCTAGTTCAGAGTGGCTCAGAGTGATATCTCTTTTTTTGGTGTCTAGAAGAACATTAAGTGATGTTTTGATGTCTTTCATTCAAAATTAGCCACAGCTATATCTCTGTAAAAGCTTGTTTCATCTGTCGCCTTGCTGGTTTTCTACTGCCTTTGAGTCAGTCACTTCAGTTGGTATTGATTCTGAAGCATTACCAATTGTTTTCCCTTTAAAATGACCTACTGATTTTTGACATATAAACACACATAGAGACTGATGACTGGAAAACAAAAAAGTTTTTTTTGTAACGTACATTTTATGTCCCGTAGCTTGAATGTTAGCCTGGTCCCCTGGAGGTTTGGCAGGAAGATTTGTAGTACCTTTGAGCTCTGCAACAGGTTCTGTTTGACTCAGTAGCCTTGCTTACATTATTGAGTTTCCAGCCAACTCAGAAATCAGGCACTGAGATGGGAGGGCAAGAGCACCAGAAACTCAAGCATCAGTACTTCTTGCTTACAATCTATCCATTGCCAAAACTGTTTCCCTGCATTCATTTTATCTTAGGCAGCCTTCCAAATCATTCTGGTTAAATGTTTGGATATCATCTACCAAAATGCCCTCAAGGTCTCCACACACATGCATCACACACGCACACATGCACGTTCCTCTCCAGGCATCTCCAAAGCACTCAAATGTCTGATCATGTTGAGCCCAGGCCCTTTCAGGTGTCTCTAATTAGTAAGAAAGTAGTTTATTCTTTATATTTTTCAATATCTCTTCATGAATATGGAAAGGGCTATTCAACAGCTGCAGCTAAGAAATAATCTGAATTAAACACGTGGCAATAATCAGACTAGGAGATCACAGATCTGACCACTTACTGCAGGGTTAAATTTGTTCTGCTAACTTGAGTCTCTACCACAGTCTTTACTGATTGTTCTTCCTCTTTCTTTGCAGTGCAACTGTTGCAGAGGTCTCTCCCTGCAGCCCCAAGGGTACACTTAAATACCCCTTGCATGAGAGTTATCATCTGGGATGGAGCCCTTTGGGTTTGGTGCTCGTTTGCTGGATTCCCTGTGCTAGTGAATGCAATAAGCACAAGGCCTGCCTGTGTTTTAAAGACATGATTACATCTTAAAAATAACTTCTTAGAAAACAATTCTCCCTTACCTTCTCCCCTAAGCCAGAAAATTCACTCATGTACTGAGTTATATATATCGCTTTTCCTCGTGCTTTCCTAATAACAGCAATAGTATTTTTCTGGGAAAAGCTCCTTGCTTATTAAACATTCCTCTTCTCCTGCAGCTTATTTCCCCATTGGGATCATAATTCTCTACCATATCTTCATTGATTTCTTCTGGAAATGTTAATAAAACTTAGTTTCTTATGCATAGTGGTCTGTAAATGTAAACTGCCAGGCTTTTCAAAAGTGACTAGCCATATTTGCAAGATCAAACTGAGATTCTGCAAGAAAGCCTTTTTTTTTCCCCAGAGAATGTTCCTCTGCCTTCTGAAAATAAGTTCTGCCTCTCAAAAGTAGTTCAGATAATGAAGTATCCAGGAAAATGGAGGCCTACAACCAAGTAATTACCATTCACTGGCCTACAGGCTTGAGCCTCTTGTCCTAGTCAGCACATTGGAAATATCCACAGCACTCTCTACCACGGCTGTGCCATCAGTCCACTCTGCTGATGGCACAATTGCTGCTTGAGTCCTTGCAAGGCTACCATCCCAACCTATCCTCCTCCACCACATACACCTTCTCATCCTCCCATACAAAGCCTTCAACACTTAACTTTCAGCTGGTGAACCTGCCAGCAAGGTTCCCAGACAGATGGCAAGTCTCACACGTGAGAAAAAAAATTCTATTTCTAGCCCTATTTTGCAGAAACCAAGAGCACTGGAAGAGGTTTGCTCATGGCCTCACAAGGAAATCACAGTGCTGAAGTGGGCAACTGGATGCTCGGGCCTTCTGAGCACTTTCCTCCAGCCTTGAGGCCAGGGTTGGAACTGACTTGTTGCCAAGATCCGTGCTTCTCTTCAAACCACAGCTACCTGGCCACTCCAGGAGGTTGGGGCTTTGTCACACCTTAAAAAATTCAGTAGCTACAGGTCATGAGAGATGAATTTTCAGGCTGTGCTGACCTTCAGCTCCGAGTTTTATATCTGGACTATATACTTGGACTACAAGAATATAAAGTGACTGGAGAGTACAACTGAGTATGCAGTGTCTGAAGTAGAGAACTGGGCTCTCCTCAGATTTCCAGGTTTTTCCTTTGTTTTAATCTGTCTCTCTGACACATTGAGAGGGTCTTGCTATCAGGAACAGTGGTCTCCTTCTCTCACATAATGGGAAAGGTGGGCATTGCACAGTAGCTTCATGCTGCCTTTATTGCCCAGAAAGTTGTTTTGTGTGTGGAGCTGGGCAGATGATGTCAGCTTTGACAGCCAGACTGGAAACCAGTGAGAGGAGGTCTTTGGACCAAGGTATCACTGAGACCCTCAAATGAAAGGTGGAAGTGCTTAGCTTCTCTCTCTACGGCCTGAGTGGTGTGAGAAAGGGAAATGTCATACCAAAGCTGGAAGAAGTCATCCTACAGACCAGCTGAGATATCTTCCTTTTTTTCACAGATCACAGAAAAGTAGATCTGGAAAAGAGGGTGGATTTACAGTTACAGCTGCAAGAAGTTGCTGAGACAGCCTGGAACTGAGATGATGAAGGTCTGGATGGGCAAGACACACACTTGATTTCTTTGGCCACCACAGATGAATAGGTCTGCTGATTGGGCAGACCAAGTATGGGAGCTGCTCCCATGCATGCAAAGCAACACACCTGTACTACGGTGGTTTTGAAGCAGATGTCTTGTGGGAGTGGATCCTTCACAAATGGATTTTTCCTAGGCTGTTTTAATAAATCAAGAAAGAAAGCATATTCTGACCAGCAATTCCTTGTTATTATTTCAGCTAGCTGCGAACTATGCTACTATTTTGGCTCAGCCACCTGCTCACAAAGCTTAGTTTGTTGCTAAGTGTCAAAATACCCTAAATCAGAACTGGTGTCTCAGCTAGCAACCAAGCAGCAGTAACACTAATGAGTCTGCAACATGATTTACATACAGTATCTCAGTGCTTGCTGCTATAGGAAGAGCAACTACAGAGACTAGTATGTCTGCATGAGCATAAACATTAAACATTTATTATGATTCTGGTCAGTTGTGGGGGTTTTAAATACATTTTTGGGGGATTTAGAACACTTTAGCATCATATATCCCCTTCTGAATTACTGAAACTTTACGTTTATGCTCTGTAGGATGTCTTAACTGAAGTCAGCATTTTGCAGACATATTAGAGAAATAGTTTGTGGACTTTGTAGAGCGTTTTGTTTCTCTGCTTTTGACTCTGAAATGAGCATTTTGTGTGTTACGGTCAGCAGGTCAGAATTTATCTATCAGGATTTGTTGTATTTGGATTACATCATCATGCTACTTTGCTCCCACTTGGTTTGCCCTGCTTGGCTCTGGGTACAGTCTAGTCAACAATGGTTAGTTTCTAACCTCATTAATATTGATGGAAAACGTTCATGCATGGAAGGGGCTGAGAGCCCAAGCATCCAAATACTCGTCAGCAATGACTCAGAGACCAGCAAACGTTAACTCATAACAATGCAAACCATGAAGCTGATGCTTCCAAGTCTGAGGTGACTGTGGTAATTTGTCACATAAAACTGGCCACAGTGGGCTGGCACAGCTGAGAGCTGAGCATGGGGCCTGGGGGGTGTTCATGAGACATCCACAGACTCACCTGGGCTTCCTTTCCCTGGTGACATTTGATAACGTTCTCAGAAAACATTGTCATTCCGGTTTTACCTCCGCTATTTGAAAGCACGGCGGAAAAAATAGGAAGAAGAAGAAGAAAAAAGGTATAATATTCTCTTTCTTTTTCTTTTTTAAACCAACAGGTTTGACCCAGCAGGGTGCTGAACAGTACAGGCCTGCTTTTCCTCCTCTCTCTCTGACCCAGTAGGACCCACCAATACCTCAAACCATGTTGTGGTGAGAGCCCTGTCTGGCAAGTCATCTGCTTAGCATCTGGGGAGTTACAGGCATTCGCAACAAACAGGCCTGATTCAGAGAGGCTGGCAGGACCAGGACAAAAGGGGCAGAGGGTCTCAATCTAGGATGGAGAGATGACAGACCAGGGCAGGAGAAAGTAATTTGCAACACCCAGAATCAGCTTGCTGGTACTCTAGCAGATTAAAAGCCACATCTCAGGGGCATCTGATGCTTCCATTGTAAAACTACATCTAGTTCTGGTTCAGCAAAGCATGCGAGCGCTTCATGATACCTACACATGAAGTAATCACATGCATGCCAGGAAAGTAAAGCATGTTCATTGTGCCAGGTGTATATCGAAGAAACAAAGAGGAATCTCAGAATCATGGAACTATTTAGGTTGGAAAAGACCTTCAAGATCATCTAGTTCAATCATTAAAAAAATAGGAAAAGCTGGCATCTCCAGTAACAACTCTGCAATTTTCCTTCTGGATGGGGAAAGGAAAGGAAGAGATTGGATCCCTTGGAGGGGAAAAGCAGTTTTCAGGAACAGTGTGACTTGCACCTGAGAGGTTTTGTGGAGGTCCTCCCAGTCTGAGATAATTTCCCTCGAAGGAATCAAAAGAAGGCCAATACATTGTTTAAATCTATTAAAAGTGGTGTAAATAAGCCATACATCACTACTGCACTTACCCTCTGCACAGAGGAAAAAGCAGTGCATATGCAGGAAAATTAGAGCCTAGGTGCAATTTGTCTTCAAGTTTAGGCAAGTAAAAAACACAAAACATTTTTTAAAAATGTCTAAATTATAAAACTGTGGAGGAGGAAAAGAAGGAACGAGGAAATCTAGAGTTCCACTCCCAGGAAAGCTGCTCCCTTGTATAGGGAGAAAAGAAGATTTAGTTCCTCTAAGCAGTACTGATCAATGTAAGGGGATGCTCAAGAAGAAATCCTGTTCCTACTGAAGTCAACTTTGCTGCTTTGGACTTTATTAACGCTACAGTTTCATGTTGCAAATGAAGTGCATGAAAATTCAGTGTATAAATCCTACCACAAATGAATGGGCCAAGAGTATGGATGGCCTGTTCCTCATATCTTTTAAAACTGGATATTCTGCACTGCAGAAACACAGATAAGTACATTTTTGGCATGGTGCTAGGAAAAATAGCTTCAGATATAGCCATCAGTGAAATAAAGAATATTGATAATGCCAGTTCTCTTATCCATAAAAAAACCTTACTGTAAGAACAAGAAGCTAAATGAAATACATCTACTACCTTCTTTCTCCAACACCACATGACGTACAGTACAAAGGTATTTGAAACAGCTATAATTGGATATAATATAACTTGAAAAAGCCCTGAAAAGACACAATTACAATAATCAATGCAGTGATATGGAATGAGACCTTTTATTATAACTACACCTGCACCTTGAGTGAAAGGATATTCTCTCTCATGCCAAACCCCAAAATTCAGGCTGTTTTGCTTGTTGAGGCTGATAGACACATGAAGCAACGGTTCCTCCATCACTCCCCCATTTCAGATGTCTGTACCCCTGTCAGACCCACATGCAGCCTCAAGTGTTCTCATAGGGGACTGCAGAAAGCACATGGACTTCCTTAGCAGAGTATTGTTCATTCATAATAAAGTCATCTTTACTACCCATATCCATTAGACAGAGTTTGTAACACCAGAAAGAAAGGTAACTGGCTAAAATTTTCATGAGTTGAGATATTTGTCCTTGAGACATGAATGGAAAGAGAATCAGAAATGCACTTGTGATGATGAGTCATAGTTTTAAAGGGATCCTGTCAGGTAAATATTTCTTTTCAGCCTTCATCATTCTATTAGCAGCACAGCAGCTTGTTTTGCTGCTCCTATGAAAATCAGCAGGGCTAGATCCTTGCCTGGCTAAATGCCAGTTAAGCACTTTAAGCTACTATTCCCTGTTTCATTGTTCTAAACAGATAGGAGAGCGTCCGTGTTGCACTTGGTCAGGCCCTGGTCCAGCCACGTTGGTCAGCCATAGTGAGTCACCAGTTACCTGCACAGGACAGTCTTCAAGCTCTTGGGGAATGAGTGAGGTGAGGTATTCACTGGCACAAAACCTAAATGGTCACACCAGGATCAAGACCACGGCATCGCCTTTAATGACAAGGATACTTCACCACCAGTGGAGTGGTGCTAAACTGTTCTGGCTAGGCAAACCATAACACTTGTTTCAGTGGTAGAAGAAGGGCACCTATCCCTCCAAAGACTGGAAAATATGAAAGCATCATGGTCCTTGAAGGGTCCATTTGAAGGATGGATTTCAACACTGAAGCGTAGGGTGGCCCTGCAAGCACTACTCCCATGGCATGAGCTTGTAGCAATGCAAGGAATGATTCAATAAAGGTCAAATAGAGAAAATTACATGCAAAGCTACCTAGGTTTCCAGAAATATCTGTCTTAAGAAATACAAAAATTCATGCAATTGTCTAATCAGCTACCCACCAGGGATGGAGGCTGTATGAAAGACTCAAACTGCCCGGTTTCCTGCTCATTCTCATGCTGGAGTATCTACATGAAACAGATCAAACCTATATTTGGAAATGTTGGCTGGGGAGAGAAATCTTTGGATGTCTCAGTCAGTCAATAGTAAAAACTTCCTGAAAGTGAAGTGGTGTGTGATCTCTTAACCTTGGTGCAATGAGAGTGCCAACAAGAAAGCTGCAGATGAAAACATTTATTTTGTGACTTGCAACTGCAAGAGGGATCTTCCTTCTGCAACAAGTACAGAGATCTTTAGAACTATCTCAACCCTTCCGTCATTGTGGCATCCAAGCAGGCACTGATAACAAACAAGTTCATTATTTTGGACTTCTGTGATAATTCAATAGAAAAAAGAAAGTCACACTCTAATATACCCTTGTATTCTCCTAAACACTGTGCATAGCTGTGTGAATGTCAGTTCAAGAAAGGATCCATTGAAGAACATCATCTATCTGCTGTCAACCAGTGATGTTCAGTAATGGTGTTGGAATGTGGTGCATTTGAAGGACTCTGAGGCACTCTATAGCAGTCAAATGGTGGCTGCTCTCCAGATGATGCACAGAAGACCATAAAAAGTAGAAAAGCACATTAACCAGGGCTGCTGAACAGGCCTTCAAATCTGGGAAGTATGTGAGGCATGAATTTATGTTCTGTTATACTGGTGCTGGGCTACTCTCTCCTCTCACCTCATTCAGCATTGACCAAACCAAAAGTTCAATTGCGACCAGATTGTAGTAGCTTGAGGTAGAAGGTCAGATCACATTTGGTTATGTTTGAATGATTCAAGCAGGTTCTGTCTCTCAACACAGACCTTTATGTGTTAGGGAAATACATAACGGCAAACTGTTGTGCATGTCCTCCAGGACAGGTAGCATGGAGCCTTTTTTGAGGGAGTGTGAGGGAGGGGAGGGAATCTGGCACTCACAACATGGAGCTACTCTTCCTGCTTCAGACAATGAAGAGCCTGAAAGAGAATGGACATTTTTTTCTCTTAGAGAGGATTTCAGTGAGGGAGACTGGTGACTCCAACCAGGTGGGAAAAGGAGGAACAGGAGAGTCTGTCATATGAAAAGAGGGGGCAGAAAATGGAAAACTATTAGAAAGAATGAAGTCAGAAGTGGTGGAAAAGTGAGAGGCATCTCAGGTGTGAGCAGTAAGTATAGATGTTACTACTCAAAGTCCAAAATAATAGAGAAGGTTAGAGACAGAGGACTCTACTGTTGTATGCACAGACAGCATCATGTGCTGCTTGTCCCTTATAGCAGCCACATTCACCAAGAGTAAGGGCATGCTGGCTTCTGCTGTGTGAGTTGTCAGGCTCCCTACTAACATAGCACAGATTGGGAGGAAGGACCTGGATGTCCCTCTGGATGATGGAGTGTTGATCGCTACTGGAGAGGACAGTGTGCCTCATTGGTGGTCCCAGCACAGTGGGGTGTCATATCTCTTGCATGTCCTAATGTCACTCTACATAACTTGTTGCTTGACCAGTTAGTACATGGCTTTACAGATCCCTGCAAAGTTCACCTGCTATTGGACCCAGGAAAGGACATGAATACACATACTTACTTCCCAAAGTATGGGGGAAGTCTTGGAGACCACAAGAACCTCTGACGGCAACCTTTCACGTCTAGACATCAGCAGGCCACTGTTAAGATATATGTCCCTACAGATGCAAGATTCTCCTTACTGAGCATCAGGATGGTGGAGCAGGTGATAACAAAGATCTAGATGTTGCCACATCTGTGACTCATGGACGTCTAAGGAATGCATATAGCCAGAGCAAATTATACGATATCTTCTACTGAGACCTCAGGATTCAACTATTTTTCACTCATGGCCTTTCTGAGCAGGAGGTTTCTACATATATTTGGTACCCTCCAATAGTTATTAAAGTTACCTCAATCTTTCGTGAACTCATATAAACTATAAGGAGCTTCAGCTTCCTTTGGAAAAGAGATCCCCAGGTCTAGTTGCTGCTGCATGAACTGCATCTGTTGCTTGGTTTGACTTTGATTCCCATCTGCTTCACTGGTGACTCCCTCACATCTCTAAGGTGCAGTCTGTGCAATGCATGCACAAAGCTATTGAGGCACAGTGGGTACCAGCTACCTAATGCTAAGCAGACACCAGCCAGATGCCACAGACTACTGAGGTGGTAGCAGTGAGCATGCTGAGGGGCAGCAGCCAGGCTCAATATTTCTGGAGAGCTTTCCAGAGGTGATGTGGCATAGGGCAGGGTCCTCCTCAGCAGAGGTATCTTGTGATGTGCAGCATGGGTGTACAGTGGTGTCAGCAGGCAGCCCTGTATACACCAGTGCTGAGATGGTTATGCTGACATGAGGTCATGTAACCTCTTGTTACATTGACCCCTGTAGTTATTTAATTCACTGCCCACCAACAGCCAAGCAGTATCTGTCATCCTTTATTGAGACAGCAGATTCCTGGGGCCGAGACTTCCTTCCTTAACTGTGTTTTGTTCAATATCTGGCACTGCCATGTTGTGGTCCTTGACTTCTGGCTGGGAGAAAAGCGAAGTTGCAAGGCTCCATCATGGATAGGATGGGATATTAACAGTCAGGGTGGAGGAAGAAGTATTTGAACATATTGATGTCATGGCCCTCCCCTCTTCCTCAGGTTCTATTTTCACTCTAGCTCCCTAATAAAAACTTTAAATATAATACAATAAAGAAGCCCTCCACATTGACATGCAAAACAACCTTCATTCAAAAGCTGCAAGACACCAAGCTCATCAGCAGGTCAGCATTGTGACTGAAGTTTATTAGCAGGGCTGACAAGGTTGTGCCAGTCTGTCCATGCCAGCAGCAAATCACAAGGTTTCTAATTCAGAGCCTCTTGTTAACAGCACTTCTTGTTCCTTGTTTTTATTTGTAGGACTGATCGAGGGCACTGTAAATCTGTAAGCGAGCAGCCCAAGGACTTGAGTTAGAATCCACGGGCCACAGTCTCAAAGGAAAACAGCTTTATAAGTGTGTGTGCTGCCCGTGATTCTCCTGGTTTACTGAGACAGAAGCTCCAATAAGAAGAGCATGTGACCTAATACACAAGAGAAGTAGTTTCCCCACAAGTTACTGGCATTCTTATGCTCTCTTGCCTCTAGAGAATGACAGTCTTGGAAATACACAGCTGTTGTGCAGACCTTATGAGATAAAAAGCAGTTTGTCTGAAAAGGGGGGGCAAAAAAGAAAAAGAACATTGCTTTATTTATTGAATTCTGGTGCTTTTTACCAGATGACTCATTGTCACATCTCTTTTCCCTCTTCTCACTGAACTAGAATCATGTAGCATGTTGCATTCATCCACTGTGGCCTGTTGATAAGATGAAAGGACAAATTTTAAACTTGAAGATTTTTCTTACCCTATCAGAGGCCAGAAGTGTTAAATTTTTCCCTCTGGTCAACTGGTTGGCATTTAGAACTGAGGAGTGCCTTTTAGCATTAGTGGCCTCAGACCTGAAATTTAAATATTACATAGATAGAGTTCTTTGCATTGCTTCTGGGACCCTCAGGATGGGGGAGTGAAGGTCATTTGAAGTCATCAGCTCTACTTGTTGGATTTTAGCCAAAGACATTTGCATAAATATCTTCCTTGGGTACAATATTAAAAAAAATTACACAGATTATAGGTTTGCCTATTGTTTCCCAGAGTCTGATCTAACTCTCTAGGAAGCTGGCAAGAGTATTCATGAATTTAATGAGAATTAGATAAAGACTCAGAATACAATGGACCAGCTATTCATCAGTGTGAAGTCAAGAGAGCACAACCGGCTTCAATAAAGATGTGTCGATTTACAAGGTGAGGAACTGGCCACACATTGTTCCTCAGCAGCTAAAAAATACACTAACCTTACAACACAAGTTGACGTTAGGATTTTGGTGTCAAAACATTTGGATTTGAGCCATTTTGGGCAACAGGTGGGGTGAATAATGAAAACCATGTGACTATTTTTTGTTAATAAAGTTGTTCCACCTCTGTTATCGTTTTATATTAAATATCAAAATCCCAAATATTTGCATATGGGACATTTCTGTGTGTGTTAATCTGAAAAGAATACAGTCTAGCACAGACCTTCTAGTAGCTCATATCCCCCAGCTTTTAGACCAGAAGGAGCAACGTAAGTGTATTTGGCAGATTGTGAAAGCTAGGCAGACAAATAGCCCAAGTCCTTAATTATCTGTCTTGGAGAATTTCTAGATCCTGTTAAATTGCTTTATTCTATTTTTACTAAATGAGAAAAAAGTCCACATCTGAGAGACTGAATTTGTATAGAAATAAAATGGAAGATTAAGAGCACTATTTTATTACATATAGCTATTTTCCTTATTAAAATTTTTTTAAAAGGTAAGTAGATTAATGGCTTTGATTATACAGACCCATTATAATGGTTTTTGATGGTGTTAAATAATGACAATTTATGAGGTAAAGTTCACCTAAGAGGACTCAACATGGGTAGCCATTTGCACTCAAAGGGGTGGCTGTAGTTAGCACACAGCAGGATTTTATGTAGACAGAATTAGCATAAAGTAAATTGATTCTTAACCAACCATAAGGACCACAGAAAGAAATTACCACACTCCTTGAGGGAACAGAAGTGCAGTCACCCCATGGGAAGAGAACTAGACTTCATTTCTCAATGAAGCTGAATTTCACCAAGATTCAGTAATTAAACTGCTTTCTTTAACAGTTGCAGCCAAATGAATATTTCTTCCTGCTTAATTGATAGGAAGGCACATTTGCATTCAATGCTCACCAGGGCTAAATTACAGCCACATTGTGCTGTTATCTGCTTAGAGACCAAAGATTGTGGAGATGAATCTGAGTGCTTGATAGAAGACACGGGTCAAGCCTCACCACCTCCACTCATGTTGAACCCGGGTGCCTGCTCCTTGAACAATGCTGTTAATCACAGCAAGTCCTACTTGACACCGGCTATTCTTGTCAACTGAAGGGAAATTTGAGTTAGAAATAGCAACTGCTTCAAGGTTATGTATTTCGCAGGCAGCTTATCTGTGTGAAGTTACACCACTGCAATGTTGAAGAAAACATTTGCCTTATGCTCTGAGCTAGTTTGATCTCAGTTATTAGGGCCTGGATGAACTGCCACAGGGAATGGACCACCATCACACAGCTACGTGTTACAGGGGTGTTATGAAGAGCTACAAGCAGCAAGGAATTTGAGATTGAGATTCACCAAAAATGTACAGCATTCTCAGGGTGTTTCAAAGGCAATCTCTGCAATGCTCCTTTCCTCCAAGTTTTAGGAAGTACAAACAGAGCAGATCATTTATGATACAAAGCTGGGTGGAAGAGCAGATATGCTTGAGGGCAGGAAGGCTCTTCAGAGGGACCTGGGCAGGTTGGCTTAATGGGCTGAGGCCAATAGTATGAGGTTCAACAAGGCCAAGTGCTGGGTCCTACACTTGGGCCACGACAACCCCAGGAAACACCACAGGCTTGGGGCAGAGTGACTGGAAAACTGACCCATGGAAAAGGATCTGGGGGAATGGATCAATAGGCAGCTGAATATGAGCCAGCAGTGTGCCCAGGTGGCCAAGAAGGTCAATGGCACTTTGGCTTGTATAAGAAATAGTGCGACCAGCAGGACCAGAAAAGTGATTGTTCCCCTGTACATGGTGCTGGTGAGGCTACACCTTGAGTGCTGTGTTCAGCTTTGGGCCCCTCATAACAAGAAAAACACTGAGGTGCTGGAGTGTGTCCAGAGATGGGAAACAAAGCTGGTGAAGGGTCTGGAGCACAAATCTGACAAGGAGAGGCTGAGGGAACTGGGGTTGTTCAGTCTGGAGAAGAGGAGGCTGAGAAGAGACATGGCTGCTGCCTATGGCACCCTGAGCTCTCAGTTCAGAGTCACTGGCTCAAGCCCTGCTCACTCTACACAACAGGGCTGGTCATCCCATTGCTAATCATAAAACAGATATGATAAGTCTTAAGGAGTGTAGGGAGGAGAGGTGAAACAGCAAAGGCAGGGGAAAGGAGCAAATTTGAGGTGAAAGAAAGAGGAGAAGGAAAGACTAAGGAAAGACATGAGCCAGTTATTACAACATTTCAGTGAACTAGTAAAAGGGAGAATAACCATCTCTGGGTAGAATTACATTTGCTCACTCACTTCTAGATCAAGACTTGAAAATTAAAGTGAAGAAAATAATTGAGGAAAACAAGATACAGGTGCAAAGCAAGAGGCAAAGTGTGGCTGGTAATGAAGAAGAGGATTCTCCTTCATTGGGCGGAGGCTGAAACACCAAGGAAGGTAATGAGGGAAGCTTTCTGGCAGATTGCTTGAAAGGTTATGTCAGGAAAGTCAGGAGGGGATAAGACTTACCACTATGGGTTTTCAGTGCCCATAATGGCCTTTTTTATTAGATTACAAGATCACTTGAACTGGAGAAAAGAGTGAAAATGGATGTCTTGTTGCTTGTGTGTGGAGGATAGCAGGACAGCAGACAAGTAGGGGGACTTTGATGAGTCCTAACCGGAGACAGCAACACACTGGTGTGAAGAGAAATGCCAAATTCTCTCCCACAGCTTGTGTACAAGCAAAATTGCTCCTCACCTTCTCAAGACCCCTTGAAAATTTGCAGCACTGGAAAATAATTTTTCTGCGAGGTAAACCAAGAGACTAATTCCCAAATGGGGATCTTCATGGAAACAAACTTTAGACAGCTGCTTACAAGATTATTTCTTTCAAAACTTCCATTTATTATAATATTATACAAAATAATTGTAAGTTATATTCATTATTTATTACTCCTTCATATAATATATTAATATATAATATATTGAGGAATAAGAAACTCCTTCAGAAATGCCCTGAGCTGTGTGAGGGGACTTGCAGCTCCCCTAGGTCTTCCTGCCTCATATTCACACCTAGTAAAGCAATGATTGACAGATGTTATGATGAGAAGTCTGTTTTGTGGCCTCTGGTGGAACAGAGGATTAGGTATTAGCCAAGCAGGAGTCTCAAAGCACCACCATGATGCCTACTGGATCCTTGGCTGGAATAACCATCCATTGGTTTTGTCAAGGACAGGTGATACAGCTAACTTTTATCTATAAACTTGGACTCTGATGATGTCCTATTGGTCCAGATGCCTGAGTGTCCACACAGACTCAAAGCAATGGCACGCAGAGAGGTGACAATTACTTTTGCATGGAAGCAGTTCAAAGCTTTTATTTTTTTGTGGCTAAACTTATATTGGAAAGCTGGTTGTGGAGCTGCCTGGGTTTTCTCTCTCTGGGTTACTTGCAGTATTTATGTGTTGAAGGACAAACTCACAAATCTCTCTATCACCATAAAATACAAGGGAGACAGCTGAGACCCCAGCTTTGGGAAAGAGCAATGCTGACTGCTTGGACGCAAATTGGATGAATCCTTGGGTCATGGAGGACTGACATTACCTGCAGACATCAAGATTATCTGCAGAAAAGGAACTTTATAATTGAAGAGGAGAGGCTGCAGAGGCGTAACACGTCTGAAAATGCTGCATCTTTGGTTTTAGTCTAGTCCACCACTGTAGTCAGTGGAGCTCTCTGTGTGTGGATACATGCTTATGAACAAGTTGGTTCTAAAAGTATTGAAAGATAAATTATTTTTATACATGACAATGTTTAAAAAATAAATCAGTCGAGACAAAATACACCACTGTGGACTTTTTATTAAAGATACCACAGATCAGATAACACCCTCCTGGGCTTGCCAATGCTTGGGCTTGAAACAAGCCAGAAACTCTGAATGTATGGATATTAATGGGATGAAGCTGTAACACTTCTTGGAGGACCATTATTTATTTCAAGGTCACTTAGAGTGTGGCCTTCTCCAAGAAGCAGACATCACCACCCTGTCTCAGTCTTCTCGCAGTCATCAAGACATGACTACATCAGGTTGCCAGCACCACCTGCAGCAGCAACTACAATATGGCTCAATGATTCCTGAAGCCACTCTGTCCCTTCTATGTAATTTTCATTCACTGCCTTATTTATTTTATATATTGCATTTGTGCTTGTTAGATAATAATCAGCCAAGACAAAGTCATCTTTTATCATATGTGACCCAAAAACACACCCTAAAAGTAATACCCAGAGCAGTGAAACACAGCTAGCAGCTTGCCAGATTCTGCAGCAGCTGTTATGAATCTGTATTTCTCCAGACAGGTCATTAGAAAAGAAAATTTGTATTGAAGACAATATCCTTCAGGATGGGATTTACTCTGTTTTTTCTCACTTTTTCTGTGATTTGCATGTTGTCTCTTTAAAAGAGTAATTAGGATGATGAGACATTTCCATAGGTCAAGAAAGATTCCCAACTCTTCCTCTCACCCAAAGCAGGAAATTGCAAGACCAATCCTAAAATCACCGATAATATAAAAAAATTTACATTTTTCTCTCTAACTGGTAAGGGAGAAGGAAAAAAAAGATGTTGATACAATAAAATCTACTGATATATTTCAAGTGCTTTAACCACTAGCTTCCTCTCCTTCTTGTGTCTTCAGTAAGAAGCTAAAATGTTCTTTAATGGTGGCTGCTAGTACAAAAGCAAGCCAACAATCACTTGTTGTAAAATCCTAAATCAAAACTGATTGTTTAATCTTGTAGCAGTAAACCCAAGCCTTTACATGAGACATAAACCTGATTCATTCTTTAGCCCAAGACACTCCTTTAACCTAAATGCATATGCATCAAAAGGCAAAATTTAGCCTGGAGTAGCTCCTCTTTTATGATCTTTCCCACAAATATTACTTTTCTATCCCTCGAGGCCATCCAGATATTCTGAAGAAATTAGAGAAAAAGACAGAGCAATTCTCAGCTTGAGCTATTAAATCAGCTTGCTGGAAACCCTGAATCAAGGAAGAGCATTTCCTTCCCAACTCTCTGAGCTCCTGTTGGGCTCAGCTCTGGGACAGAAATGAGCCACTACCCAAAAATCTTAATCACAACACCTCAGAGGTTGCCTATGCATTGTCTGCTGCGTTGCATAGTGGTACAGCTCCCAGTTGCAAAAGTCCAGACTACTTTTCTCCTAAGTTTATCAGACTAATTTAGATCATGCTAATTTAGATCTCACTTTAAAAAAAACCAAAAATGCACCCTTGTGTGCCATGACTTTACATGATTTTCTTCCCTTTAAGAAAAATCAGTATGTTAACAACTCAGCTGGTGCAAATTTCACTTAGTGTCTGAAACAACCAGAATGTATTTCAAAATAAATTCTTTACTTTTGCCTAATTTTCCCCAGACCTGAAGAATAATGAACGGGTTTATGTCCCTCACCAGCCCCATGGTTCCCCAGTGGAATTCTTCTCTCCAGCTTTCCAAGTTCAGTCACTTTCTCAGGATGCAATTTCAAGCTAATAAGACTAATAGTTCTGTGCCTGGCAGTCCTCTACAGTCAAGGACCTGAAACAGGATACACGGGAGAGACGTTTGTTTTGGGTTCATTGGGGTTTTTTTACCTATTCTGGAAAGTGCCTTCATAGCCTCAGAATTTTAAGTTTGTGAAACTTTTTCCAGGGGTTATCACTCTACTGCCTTTGGAGTCTGTGCATCTACAGTATCTTCGCCTTTACACTTTGTCGAGCTCATTACGTTAATTGTTTGACCTTTCCTATAATGAAGTGAATGTTCTGCTGCTCGTACTACTGTCATTTCTGTGTGTTGCTTCCAGATCTATGTCGGGAAAACAGATTTTATTAGAAGAGCTGTTAGAGGAGCTTTTAATGAAATGTAGTCCAGGATGGAGAGAGATCCCACATGGAGCCAGTCCTCCCAGTTTGGTGTCATCAGCAAAGTTGCTGAGGGTACACTCTGTCCCCTCATCCAGGTCGTTGATGAAGATGTTGGACAAGACTGGCCCCAGAACCGATCCCTGTGGAACTCCACTGGCCACAGGCCTCCAACTTGATTCTGTGCCATTGATCAGCACCCTCTGGGCTCTGTCATTCAGTCAGCTCTTGATTCACCTCACCATCCACTCATCCAATCCACACTGCCTGAGCTTTCTGATGAGGATGTTACGGGAGACAATTCCAAAAACCTTGTTCAAGTCAAGGTAGATAGCATCCATTGTTTTCCCTCATCTAGTCAGTCAGCCAGCCAGCTATGCCATCATAGAAGGCTATCAGGTTGGTGAAGCAGGATTTTCCCTTGGTGAACCCGTGTTGACTCCCCTTAATAACCATTTTTTTCTTCATGTGTTTAGAGATGACATCCAGGATGAACTGTTAAATCATCTTTCTAGGGATGGAGGTGAGGCTGACTGGCGTGGCTCCTTCCTGTCCTTTTTGAAGACTGGAGTGACATTGGCCATCCTTCAGCCCTCAGACACCTCATCTGTGTTCCAGGATCATTCAAAAAATGATGGAGAGTGGCCTAGCAATAACATCAGCCATCTCCCTTAGCACTCATGGGTGCATCTCATCAGGATCCGTGGATTTGTGGGTGTCCAGCTAACAGGTCTCTAACCTCATCCTTCCCCAATAAGGGAAGGTCTTCCATTCTCCAGACTATTTCACTATCCTCCAGGGGCTGGGTTTCCTGAGGAAGATGGCCAAAGATGGCAGAAAGAATCTGGACCATCAGCCAAAATATAGACTGCACACTGTGGCCAGTGAAAAGCCATATGGTGTGGTGGACAATGCTTTATAAATCATCACATTACCCCTTGTCCTGTCACTAGATACAATAGAAAAAGAGGGATTCCCCAACCTCCTGACACCCATCATTAAGATATTTGTAAATATTAATGAGATCTCCCCCAGTCTCCTCTTCGCTAGAGTAAACTTTGTTTTGATGAAGTATATATCTGTGAAAAAAAGCAGTGAGAAAAACAGGAAGACAAAACTTCATAAATGTTGGAAGAGAAGCACAGGAAATAGAGAGGCATGAATAAGCAAAACTCATTATCTTAAACCAAATTTCTAAGTGGGGAAAAAATCAGAACAACGCAAAGCAGAAAATCAGAAACGTTTCCTGTTGGTGTATTCTTATTGCTCGGGAGACAATGATATGTATTCCCACAGTGGATATCTGTTGAATCACATGAGAGAAAAAAATAGCTCCATCAACCATTCTTCTAATAGGCTAAAATCTGGGATGAAGCAGGTAACAGAAAGAACCAGAGTGATATTCAGGGGGATTTGTTTTTTAAAGCCCAGGAGCTGCAAGGGCAAGAAATACAAAGTTAGATGTAGGCCAGGTGCAGGGCTGGAGGAGTCCCCAGTGAGCAGAGCATGGGTTAAGATTTGAGAAATCTGATAGAACCTCAGATTTATTTTCCAGTTCACTGTGCTATGTTTCAGTCCCACTGATGTGAAATAGAGCTCTATCTTACCTACCGGAGTAAGCAATGAGAAATAATTTAGCACTCTGGTGATACTGGTGTGGTTTGCTGTATGTCAGCTGGGTGATAAGCTAACACTTAAGCAACAAAGAAACTCTCAAGTTCCAAAAATCCAACCCCTAAAACCAGTCTGAAATAATCTGTTGATAGCCTTTGGAAGCTGCCAGTTAGACAGTATCTGAACAGTGAGAAGGAAAGACCATCTAGGTTTGCAATTTTATCTGAGACTTCTCTGTTTGCATAGCACCTGCAAACCTCCTATGATTTACAGTTCTTGAGCCCAAATATGCACACAGTGCCAGAGTGAGTCACACCAAAACTGTCAGCAGTGGGGTCACCTGGGCTGAAATACGCCATAAGGTAATGCTGGTGCTAACAGTGCCAAGTCATCTCCAGCCCAGCACTGTGTCTGTGTTAAAGGCTTCCAGCAACAGGCATGGCAATCAATATAATTTATAAACAAATTATCTGGATAAGTAATAGATAAAATATAGTATTTTATCTATATAATATATATAGATATGTTATATCTAGTATATATAATATAAATTATATAACTCCATTTTATTTTTAAACTAGAAACTCCAGCATGCTCATGATTTTGACAGTCCAAAGGGAAGACCCACTCCTCATCTCAGCCATGGCTCAGATACACAAGACACGTCTCACATGTTTGAAGGGAAGGAGACGTTCTGTAGCCACTCACAGAGAGGGGACAGTGACATTTCCTCTGTGGTCTTTTCATAGTGGGGTCTGATCATGTACACACCATCAAGACTCCCATTCATCAGTGGCTACCTGTACCACCACATCCAGCCAACAGCAACCACATAAGCACATCTAGCAACCTGTTTAACTAGCAATAAACTACAAAAAGCAGTAAGAGAAAATAGATTTTAAGCTACTTGCCCAGCTTTCCTTAATTTGCCCAGGGTTTTCTTGTCATTCATAAAATGCCAGTATAGACAGAAGAGGGTTTCCCAGCCTGCTTTGCTTGTAAAGGCACAGCACCTTAGCAGATCATTTAAAATTTTGATTAAATAAGTGCATAGGTTGTTGCTGGTAGGTAGCAGATTAAAAGAAGATGTGTTAAAATGATTACACTGCAGAATTCTTCGAATTAAACAATGCCCTTGTTAAAATATTTATGGAAGAATAATATTTCAGGAAAGAAAGGTAACTAATCGCATTAAAGACTTCTACATCTTGAGTTTTGAGATAAGATGCTTTAAAATTTAGGGGGAAAAAAAAAGAAAATGGAAAAAACAAAGAAAATCCTGTACCAACAGGAAACCTGAGTCTCAATTTTCTGGCTCATATCTCTAAGATTCCTTGTCAGATTAACCTCAGACTTTCCACACACAAAAATCATCCTCTGGCTGGAAAAAAAATAATTGAAGAATTGCAACAAGAAGGGGATTTTTCTTGCAGAAAGTCAGAGGAATGAGGCTTAGCATGTAAAGCTAGGCATAATCTTCACAGTGAAATCACCTGAGGCTTCCTAATGTATGAAATATTTTTGGTTTTGAGCTCTATACCTCTTAGTCTCACTGTATCACACTGTTAGATTTTCTATTCTTTTTCCTGATACTCTGTTTCTTTTCTATTCTTCTTTTGAAGAACAGCAGTATCCAAACCCAATACTGCCGTAGGAGATAAACAGCTGTCTCACTTTTGAGGTTCACTGTGCAGCTCTATCCCCTTAACACACTCAGTGCTGACTGATGCAAGATGTTCCCCAGGTGTTCACATCCAGCCTCCTATCTCCCATCCACTTCATTGCTGAAGGACAAGGGTTGGAGGGCCTGCAACAGCCTTTGCCTGTCACAGCCACTGTGATGAGCTGTGGCAAATGGCCCTGCTTTTGTTTTCACAGGGAGAAGCCCAGTCCCATCCAAGTTTTCACAATAGTTTGTGAGTATTGCCTTGATGCTTCTGGTCTTGGCTGGTGTCTTCAACTTACTCAGCTGGTTAGAGGCTTCCCTGTCACATCTTCCCTTTCAATGTTGAAACCAGCTTCTTACTGTGGTGCAGGCTTCAGCAGAGATGAAATCCATGGCCCTCCCTGCCGAGCTCAGAGGTGAGCTTGCAAAATGTGAACAGCTAGCAGGAGAGATGTGCTGAGGGTTTGCCCAAGGAGGTCACGAGCGTGCTAAACCAAAATGTTGCCATTTGCTTGAGTTTAATTTCTCTGGGCTACTCAGCTCAGCCCCTGCTTTTGTTAACAGCAATTCGTGGATGCATTTTTTCCCATTAGACGCCAGTAACTTCGTTACATGTATCATATTGCAACAAAACACACTGCTTTAGTTCTTGTTCAACATTCAGCGCTTTCATGAGTTATATTGATTCTAGAAGAGTCTGATCCTGCTCTTATTGAAGTCAATGACAGGACTTCCATGAAATCCGATACATGCTCACTATCCGTTTAATCGCTCCTCAAAAAGCAATCAAGTGGCAGGAGGCAAGCGAGAGAAACGCATTGCGCTGACTCTGCAGTGGCCAGTTCTTGAGATCAGCCACCACAGCAAAGCTGATCACAGCCCCAAAAGGCTGCTTTGGCAGCACGGGATCAACCTTTTGAAGGAATCTGGTTGCTGTGCTCCCTTCACCAGGGGACCCCTGACAACTCTCTTTGAGGGGTCACTCCACGTCACCACGGTTATCAGCTGGAAGGTCAGCTTTGCTTTCCTCTCAGCTCGCAACACACCTGTAGCCAGCTTAGTATGTAGTAAGAAGTCATCACCAGCCAGCTGAGAGCTACACGGGCTAACTCCCTTCATCCTCTACTATTTCCACCATAAGATCAAATTGACCCTGTGTCCAGTACCTGCTACTAGCCATATATATTTCTTAAGGGTAAAAGTTGATCTATGGCATGCATTGTTCTACCTAGTGCCATGTACCTAAATTTCCCCTTACCATCCTTCCTTCCCCTCCTTAGTTTAGCAATCTCAGCTAAAGAACGTACCTCAGGAATGAAACAAGGTGTGCATTGCAGGAAACTAAATTATGATACCAGAGCTGAGATCTGTGCACTGCTTAAGACTACTAGTGTGAATTTGCTAGAAAATTGACCAAATATCTTTGTAATTTATTTTTCAACATTTGGGAGGAAGTAGGGGGAGAGACATTGGAAAATTGTAGTGTTTTTGTCTAGGCCAGGTTTTGGTAGTGGGGGGCTATAGCTGTCAGAAGCTTCCCCTGTAGCTGACAGGGCTCATAACAGTCAGTTCTAAGATGGACCCCACAGCTGACCAAGGCCTGGCCAATTAGTGAGTGCGATAACATCTCTGTGAACAACATATTTGAGAAAGGGAAGAAGTTGCTGTGTAGCTGCAAAACTGCAGCAGCAGAAGAGAGTGAGAACGTGAAAACATCTCCGCAGACACCAAGGTCAGTGGACAAGGAGGGTCCGTGGGGGAGCAGAGATCCACTCACAGCCTGTGGAGGAGCCCATGCCGGAGCGTGTGGATGCCTGGAGGAGGCTGTGACTCTATGGGAAGCCCACGCTGGAGCAAGTTCCTGGCAGGACCTGGGAGTCTGTGGGGAGAGAGGAGCCCACCAGAGCGGGTTTGTTGTTAGAACTTGTGATCCTGTGAGGGACCCAGGCTAGAGCAGTCAGTACCTGAAGGACTGTTCTGCCGGTGGCTGACTCACGTTGGGGCAGGGTGTGAGGAGCTGTCCCCATGGGAGGCATCATGCCAGAGCAGTTCATGAGGAACTGCAGCCCATAGGAAGGACCCACGCTGGAGAAGTTCATGAAGGACTGTCTCCCATGGGAGGGACCTCACAGTGTAGCAGTGGGAAGTGTGAGGAGGCCTCCTCCTGAGAAGAAGCAGCAGCAAAGTCCATCTGTAATGAACAGACCGCAACCCCCATTCCCCATCCCCTGTGCTGCTAGTAGGGGAGGAAGCAGAGTCCCAAGAAGAAGGAGGAGTTGGGGAAGGTGTTTTAACATTCAGTTTTATTTCTTAGTTCCATGTTCTGTTTTGATTGTTCATTAATAAATCAAACCATTTCTCCCCAAGTTGAGTCTGTTTTGCCTGTGATGGTAATTGCTGAGTGATTCCCTTGTCCTTATCTTGACCCATGAACCTCTCTTATTTCTCTCTCCCCTGTACAGCTTAGGAGGGCAAGTGATAGAATGACTTGGTGGACATCTGGCACCCAGCCAGGGCTAAAATCATCACACATACACCTCGTACAGCTCCAAGTAAGAGTAAACACCCAGGTCCCTTCACTGATATAACAGATTATGTAGGAAACTGCTAGCTGTTCAAACATGTAATTACGTGTTAACATGTGAACAGGGAAAAAAATAGTGATGATTGAATAATTGGTGTATGGAATGCTTTTCTTCCTTGTTTCCCTGCAAACTGGAGGCAGCTTATGTGCCTTTATCTGTCTAAGTTTAAAAAAGTATACATAAAATGACCTTTTAGGAGCCCTTCAGCAGCTTGGCAACTGTGTCATTCTAGTTTTTTCAACGATCAGATAAACTCAAGAACAGTGTTATTTCCTGGTCAGGGAAGTATAAAGTAAGCTATGGCTTCTCAGATAACCTGCTTCCATGTGCTCCTGAAACTTATATTACACAGGCAATGCTTTTCCCTGATGACAATTCAAGGCCTGGAGAGCTTTGTTTCTTACCCTATTTTAAAATAAATGCATGTTAATTATAGGACAAAAATAAAATATTTTTTTAAAAAAGTCTCCATTCTACTGCACTGTGCAATTCTGCTATTTGGCATGGGCAGAGGGTTCAGTGCACTGTTGCTGTGAGCAATGAGGAGGGCTTGAAAAGGAAAAATCAATGTCATTTCTTGTTCAATTAAGTTCATTGTGATTCAGAACCACCTCCTCACACTGCAGAGCCTGCAAGAGATCAGTGCTGCAATCACTACCTTTTAGCAGCTTGCTCTCTCCGTCTGGACCTGCACAAGCCACTCACTGGCAGGGCACCACACTTTACTCTGAGAAAAAGAAAGAATGGGCAAAAAAACCAACCCATCCTTATGGGACCCTCTGAAATACCTTGTCATAAATCGTGGGTCTTCAGGTGAGAATGTCACGAGCAGGGAAAGAGGACAGTTTCCTCGATGAGTCATTTTTCTTAGATGTCAGAACTACTACTGTCTTTTTACTCTTCAATAAAAAGTTTGCTCTCCTAGCTGCCTTGCTGAGAAATATCTGCAATACATATCTTGCTGCTTGGTCTCGCTCAGGCTAAGCAGTGTGATAGGCTGACTCAAAGTCTTTTGGAAGTCAATAGCAAAAGATGCTGGTAGACTCCACTGGAATACAGATCAGATCAGACACCCATATGTCCAAGGATCAGCAACTACACATGGCTATCAAGAGGTCATGACAAAGGATTTTTAGGGTCTCTGACACTCCCTTACCCACCTTAGGTATTCTATGGCAAATATAAAGGGAAAAAAACAAGGGGCTGCAGTAGAATGGGGCAACCTGGAGAGTCTGTTATCTTGAGGCTCAGCCTGCAGAAGATGCCAAGGTCTGCCGTGGTGCATGGGCGTCCTCAATGTCAGCACAACCAGCACCCCCAGGCCTGCTCAGCATCTCCCCAGAGAGGAGCCCAGGATGCTTGTGAGCCTGTCTCACTCTAGTGACAGGACAGACAAACTACAACAGACTTTCCAGTCTGCCTTTAATGGCTATTGCCTGCTCCCTGGGTCAGGGGGCTTGTCCAAGGCCCTTGGGGCTCAGGTCCAAATTACTAGGGCCTAGCAGAGCAAACAGTTCATTACAAAACCCAAAGGCAAAAACAATCAGCTCGGCGATGCCACAGTCAAGGAACAGCAGGAGAAAGAGACATAACTCCTTAATGTTACTAGGCAAAGGTCTTTGATGCTCACAGAGGCAGTGTGAGATTCTGGATGCATGTTAGCTAACAGCAACGTGGTGCATGAAACAGCCCACAGTTATCCACAGCACTTTCCAGCTTCTTTATTGCACTGCTAGATCATGCTGAGGAGCACGAGAAGTCCCCAAGGATTGCTGGCAGTTTAGTTGCTTCCTGAACCTATGAACAGCAGCTGTGACACTGCTCTTGACGTTTCCAGCTGCGGTCGCCTGCATGGCAGCTGACATGTGAAAATGCTGTTTGAGTTAATTGTGCCAACTGTGGCACACACAACAAAAATATGGTCCAAATGCAGGTTCTGAAGGATGGTTCTACTCAAGTCAGGCCTTTGTGAAACTAGTTTCCAATTCACTTCAAGAAGAAGCTTTCTACTCAGTTTCACAGGATTTATCTCTCACCTTTCCTGTTTTCCGCTGTCACAGAAATGTTTCTAAAGCTAATAGTGGAGAAGGAGGGGTTTAAAGAAATTGTTTGTTCTCGGCATCTGTGCAAATCAGATTGCAGGTGCATGTACAGATCCTTCCTGCTTTTCATTGTCACTGAGCCCTTATCACCTTTGTACAAATTCTTCCTCCCAGATTTCATCCTTCCTAGGAATGTGAGATCTCACTTGAAGTTTGGAATGCACGTGTGACAGGCAGAACATCTGTCTTGCCAATGTTCTCATTACTCCACAGTCAATTAACACATAATTTTCCTGCTGAAGAAAAATTGGCAATGTAGAGGCAGTATCTTCCATGGCAGCTAAAAATCTGGTATGGCTGATTGTTTAAATATGTATGTCTTGAGATTTCTAGAACAAATCATATTGACCATTATAAAGAATATTTCAATTATTGAAGTCCTATTGTAAATGAAGGCTAACAGCTGCCATGGCAGTAGATGGAGCCAGGCTGTTCTCATTGATATCCAATGATAGGACAAGGGGCAATGGCTGCAAGGTGGAACACAAGAGGTTCCAAAGAAACACAAGGAAGAATTTCTTTACTGTTCAGGTGAGGGAGCACTGGAACAGGCTGCCCAGATGGGTTGTGGAGTCTCCTTCTCTAGCGATATTCAAACCCCACCTGGACGAGTTCCCGTGTGACCTACTCTAGGTGGTCCTGCTCTGGCAGGGGGATTGGACTAGGTGATCTTTTGAGGTCCCTTCCAGCCCTTGAGATTCTGTGATTCTTGAGATACTCTATAAATCAATGGAAGAAAACTATGAATCAGAATATCACCCCAATGAGGAACATCCCATCTTGCTGTGGTCGATAGACATTGTGGTGCCAGCATCGATGGAAGACGGAAATGTTCGCATGGCAGTAACTTTTAAGAGTAGTTGTTGGTACATAACTAGCATAAAGATGCTGTGCAGACAGTGTATGTTCTGGTAATGACACTGTTATTCCAGACTCGAACCTTGGTTCTGAAGCAAGACCCAGAACTTAGTTACTAGCATTTGCAACCAGACAAATTGAAATTATCTGAATACCATGGAAGTGCATTCATAGTTTTTCTCAAGCACACGAGATGACCCAGATGTCTGTTAAAGATGCCAGAGAGCGATCAACAGCTCTGGCATAATACATACAGCTCATTGCAAACCTTCCAGTACTTTACATGGTGTGAATTTCACCATAATGAAGCAATTACTGGAATGACCTCCCCAGGGATGTGGTGGAGTCCCCAGCATGGGAGGTTTTCAAGACCCAACTGAACAGGATGCTACATAATCTCACCTAGACTCCTTTTCCCATGAAAGGTTGGACCAGATGATCTCTGGAGATCCCTTCCAACTTGGGTTGTTCTATGATCCCGTCTTCTATGTCAACAGTAAGCCCAAATACCAAGAAATCCACTGACATCAGCCTTTTCACAGTCACATTCCAGGTCTACAGACTTCCCTTCAGCCTATGATGAAAATTGTACAGACTGGCCTTAGGTTTGTGTTTCTTGAAGGAAAATTTCAGTGGTAAATAAGCTAGGGATTTATATCACTTTCTTCTGAGACTGCTTTACTGAAATCATCCTACTCTTTGCAACATCCACAGGCACCTTAAGCAAATCATGTGTTGCAAACATAATTGTAGTGGGTGTGAACTCCATCTGGCAGAGCAGTGCAGGCTGGCGCACCTCCCCTCAGCCTGCCTCGGCTCAGCACCAGTGCCACTGCCACAATCCATACAAAGGGGTCATGCTAATAAGATGCAGAATTTCAAGTACACACACAAGCACCCTCCTAAAAACATTCCTCTGAGGGGCACAGGTAAATGCAAACACTGCTGTTTCTCTCATAGATAGCATTTTCCTTACTAGATTGGCTGCCACAAGCTGATCATGGTCAAGTGACATGTAGGTTTTTTAAGACTGCTTTTTAAAAGAGAAAATTACTGAGGAATGAACTGAAGTTGAGCTTTTCAAACCAATCTAGAGAAACCTGGCATTCTGCTTTTCCTCTTTGAAAATCCCAGAAGCTGAGACTGAAGATTGCATTATTCCAACCACTTTCTGAGTTTGTATCAGATCATTGTTTTCTGTGTCAGGTTACAAATTCCTTACCCAGCATTTTTTAAAGATTCAGTATCGAGCAATCGCATCTCTTTTACATCCACTCAGCCACATACTTTTTTCTTTCCTAGTTTTATATTTGGAACCACAGCAACAGTTTATATTTTGAGAAATAAATTTTCCCGGACATCATATGACAATGATTTTCATGGTGAATGACAAGCACTATTTTAGCACTAATTTCTAGGGAGATGTGGGGCAAATTCTGGCCTTGAATACATAACTTCCACTTTTTTTTTCTGCTTAGCTAAAGTCAGACAGGTTGAGTCAGCAATGAAGCTAGATGTCTAATGAGCAAGGCCCCCCAAAAAAATCTTTAGAAGTGTGGTCATTATTGAAAGGTGTTTCTTTAATCCTACCTGTCACATTTTCAGTGTGTTCTCTTTTTTTGTTGTTGTTTTTCTGCTTCAATACTCTGCACAGCTATTCATTTATCAGCTAGGTTTGATATTTGCATGTATTTTTCTGTCTGGTTACCTTCCTTTAGGAAAAGTAGCAGCTGAGGGCTGGGAGCCACAGCACAAGTAAGGACAGACACCTCTGCAAGGACTGTCAAGCTGTCAGTCTGTCCCCTCTTCTCAGGGGACATATGAGATGGGAGGGTACAGAAACATAAGTCACTGGCTCCTGCTTCTTCTTAGCTTCACTAGGGCTGTATCTCAGGCTGATAGTGAAGGAGAGTAAAAGCAAACAGTCGCCTCCTTCCTGGTACAGGCAATGTTACTGCAGGATGAGCTAAGAGCGAATACATTTCTCATACACCCATAGGAGGGACTTTTAAATATCACCGTGATCACTGGACCCTCCCCTCCAACCTAGGCTGGTTGATGCTTAGAATAAATCAGTTTCTTGACTGACAGCACCAAAGATTCTCTCTTTTTTTTTTTTCTTTTATCCCTATTACTAGCCCACAACTGTGAACTGTGGAGATACTTTGCACTTAAAAAGGATGAAGGGAAGAAGGGATGCAGAGATGCAGTCGGCTTCACCAGGGAAAGCAGCTCTCTAGGCTACCTTGAGCTGGCTGCCTCTTTGGAGGTTCAGCCATGATAGCCAGTTGAAAATGAAACGAGAGACGCATCTGCTAAACGCAGTGGGTCCTCTTGTGGTAGCTGATTTAGCTGGAGCTGAGCTCGCTCTGAATCAGCTGCCCAGCACGCTGCTCTCTGCAGGGCTGCCCACCCAAACTCTTCCCCAGCCCACACCACACTTCTCGGTGCTGCTATCTCTGGCAGAGCTATATCTGTGCAGCGGCCGTGGGCTGTGCCCAGCTGCCTCCGCCACAGCAGCGATCACACGCGGCCCCAGCACCGCGCTGACACCAACCCTCACAAGTGGAGGAGCGTGAGGCTGCCATGAGGACGGAGCCCTTTTGCTTAAAAACAAGGGCAGAATCGTGCTGATGAGCAAATTGTCCTTACAGGGACTGAGCACAGCACCTCTTCTAAAATGTACGTGGATGTCTCTTAGAGACGGGCTGATAGTCAAGCACCTTCTGTTACCGTGCTGAAGGAATGAAAAAAAACCCACAAACCAAAAAAGAAAAAGAATTAAAAAGGATAGTTTGATAAACAACTGTCCCTACTTCATCCTGCTCCCCGGCTCCCAGCAGAGCTGAGAGTGCTGCTATTTGAGATGGGCTGAAACCACTGGCTCTTGTTCAGAATCTATAGCACGATGGGCCCCTTCCTGGGGCAGGGAAGGTGGTAAGGCTGGAGCCAGGCTTGAATTTCAGATAGAACTGGACTGCCCCAACAGTCAAGAACATTTAGAGGAATTTGGCCAAGGCCTCTTTTGCCTCTGTAATTGATGCCTCTAGCTGTTAGATTTTTTTATTGTTGTTCTTTGGCCAGAAGTCCCCCAGAAATGCCTGTTCTTACAAGATTTGCGGCCAGAATGCCAGTAGCTCCAGTCACTCTAGCAGTGATAGATGTTCCAAAAGCCAGATATTAAACTCTTCCTCATTGTTCATTGGAAACTGCCCTGAAGTTCATTCCAAGGCAGATTTGCATGGTGAAATCTCAAGATCACATTGAATGAAAGCCTCTTGGAGGCAGCCTAAACTTAACCTGAAGCTATAGCTTGTCTGCCCTCAGAAAAATAAAAAGGAAAAAAAAGAGCAGACAAAATCATAGCAAACAGAAATGTATAGGTAAACTAATTCATTTATCAATAGGGCAGAGGACTGAAACAAGAAACTCCTTTTGCTGCAGCCTTCACAACTTGGTGGTCCTGCAAGGGTGCCTTGTCCTTTTTAACAGCAAACCCAGTGGCCAAACTGGCAAGAGATAATATGTTCAATGTTTATGTCCATGCACCTCAATCCACACTCCTCTCATCTTCTTCCTTTTCTTTATGCTGATAATGCACTATGAGACATAAAAGATATTTTGGGCTTTGTAACCAATTCCTCAAGGGAAAAGGACAGGGCTCCAAGTTTTGATAGTGAATATCAGTCTCTGTTGCATTACAAAAACGTCCATTAGTACAGTGGCAAAGAGACAGAGTAAAAGCATTCTGCCTTAGCTTAAACTTAAACTTTGTTCCTTTGAGAGAGAACATGGTGCACAGACCCAAGCTTAGCTTTAGCTGCCTTACTGCCACCAATAGCTTTAGGAGTATGTAAAAGACAGCTCTTCTCTGGGCTGTAGCTTTCCAGCTGAGTGAATGGAAGAGCAAACTGCCAGAGGATACAGCACCCACTGCCTGTGCTCTGCACTGTGTTCATTACCATGTGTGCACTTGCTGAGCTGGCTCTGGGAGCCGCCTGAAAGTTAATCTTTGTTTTTTTAGTTCTTCAGGTTAGTTTTAAGACAGCTCTGTCCTCTAATCCGGTTCAACATCCATAGTGGAGATCTATAAATAGGAAGAAAAGGTAGAGTAAAAATTAATAGCGGGAAGGTGCAGAAGAGACAAACCAGCATTCTTCATCTGCAGGCCTCAGCTGAGTCCTGGGGCAGTTACCCAACATTATACCTACTTTCTAGTTGAAGAAACAGAGGCTGCGGGTTCATGGCAGCTTTAAGAGTGCGCCTGTTGCAGCCTGTCGGTGGACACATTAGGTAGAGCATTCACCAGCACCATTTTGTGAATGGAGCTCCCATTGAGGAAGCTTTCCATCTTGCCCTCCAGTTTCCTTACTTCCCATTGCAGTGATTCATTTAATGCCCTGCAATCCCTGTACTTGCCTGGTGGGCTTCAGGTGTTTGGAGCCCTTCATGATCATGGGGAGCCAGCCTGGCAGCTTCCATTCCTCTGTCATTGAGGTCTGAGGTTTGTTACAGGTGGTTTGTAGAAGAGAGGGACCAACCTGGCAGCTCGGTTGGTTCAGGGCTTCACAGCACTGCCAGCACAGCAGGACTGCAGAGAGGTGAGGAGCTGTGACCAGGAGGAGTGAAGGTCAACAGTAGTTCTCACTATGACCTGTCCCCCTTGGGCTCCCAGAGGTGCTACAGATGACTGGCGAAAGTCAGGGCTGAGTTTGGTCAGAGGAGACAACATAACAGTGGAAGAGCCCAAGGGGAAGGCAGAAGGATGGTGTTTCAGCTGGTTACTTTGCACAGAGGGAAGCCTCTGCTGGCACCTTTAGGTTCTTCTCATGCTGCTGGAAGGGATGGCTTGAGGAGGGTCCCAGGAGGGCATCAGGCTGCAGGAGCACCCCAGACCAAGCCCTGTCCCAAGCAGGTGACATGTAGCACTGCCCCTTCCACCCAGCCGTGCCACACCTGTAGCCTGTCCCCAGAGGACAATGTGTGGTGCTCACCCTCCTAGTCACAGCCCAGCCCCACTGGAGCTCCCCAGGACTGTCCCATGGGTGACCCCTTTCCCCACGACCCCTTCTGCAGCCCCACAGTAGTGCTGCTGCCTCTACCGGACTGAGCACAGGCAGCAAGGCTGGGAGAGACCTGCTCTCCCCTTTCTCTCCCAGCTCCCCTCCTTCTCTCTCCGCTCCCCCCTGCCTCGAATCTCAGCCTGGGGGTGACGTCATGGTGGGGGAGGGGCGGGCAGGGGGAGGGGACCCCCGCACCTCCCTTCCCTTCTCTCCGCAGCGCGGGGGCTGGGACGGACAGCCCCGACGGGGCGGCCCGGGGGCGGGGGAGGTGGGGGGGTTTCTGCCGTGCTATCCCCACCCCCGGCGGGGCGGCTCCTCAGTCTGCGCGTGTGTGTGTGTGTGTGTGTGTACGTGTGCGTGTGTCCCCCCCTCGCCCCCGCATCCCTCCCCCTCCGGAGGGACGGTCCGGCTGCCGCATCCCGCCCCCCGTCCCCCCCCCGCCTTTCGCCGCCACATGGGGCAGAAGGAGCCTGGAGGCGGGGGGGGAGAATTTCTCAGCGGTTATTGGGGCGGGGGTACACGGGGGAGAGCGGATAAATCCAGCCTGTGATGCCTATAAATGGCTTTTCTCTTCTAAGGTGCACATTTATTTAAAACAAAAAAAAAAAAAAAAGAAGAAGAAGAAAAAGGGGGGGAAAAAAAACCCCAAACGGGTCCGTGTCATCCCCCCGCGTCAGGGCCGGTGGTGGGCGTGAGGCTGTACTTCCCCCGCCCCCTCCTAATGGAGCGAACCATTCCCAGCTAGTCCTCCTCGCCCTCTCCCTCTGCCTCCCTCTTTCTTTCCTTCTCCTCTCGTCTCCCCCCCCCCCCCCCCCCCAAAACCGTCTTGTCTGCAAAGTCCTCCGCTGCTCGGAACTTGTTGGCAATGCCTATTTTTCAGCTTTCCCCCACGTTCTCCAAAGTAACTATTTAAAGATCTGCAGCCGCAAATGGTTTTACTAAATGTAGGATGGGACTTAAGTTGAACGGCAGATATATTTCTCTGATCCTTGCTGTACAGATAGGTAAGTGGACTGCCAAAAATTCGGGATCGAGCGGTGTGCACCCAAGGCCGGCTGATGCATGCAGAAACGGAACGGTGAAATAATCTGCGCCGGTGGACGGGGTTTGGGGCGACGGTGGGACCCCGCTACCCGCTGCCTCCGGCCCGCCGGCATCTCCGCGGTTCTTCACGCTGGCAAAGCTGGGGCGTCCGCAGGACAGGGAACGGATTTCTTCTTCCTCTGAAGTCACTTTTGTTGTTCGTTCTCTAAAATCAGTGCATGCTCACTCAAACTTGCTTTCCCCCCCCCCCCCCCCTTATGTTATCCTTCGTCTTATCATCTTATTCTTCCCCCCTCCCATTCTCTCTGTCCCCATGCACTACTGCGTTTGTATCTGCTTTTCGGATATCCCCTTCATTCCTTTCCACCGACAATTTGGGAACTCCAGTGCCAAGTAATCCTCTTCTTTCCCCGGGGACAGGGAAATAAGAACCGACACAAAATGGCTTGCGAGAGATCTGACTGGAAAGTTGTGGGGTGTTTTTTTTGCAGAAAATAAGAGGGACAAGCGAAGGGCTCCCTTTGGGAACTTGGAGGCTTTCCCATCTGCAGAGTAGTCTGAAACAGAAAAAGCCAAATCAAACCAAAACAACCAACTCCAATCACTAACTTAAAAAAAGAAAAATCTACCCTAATGGGGTAATTAAGCAAATAAAAAATATTTTTCAATTGCTAAGTCCCACGGCCCGATCGTTAATTTTGTGCTCGGAGAAGCGCTGTCAAAAATCAAACGAGTTCAAAAAAATTATGTGCATGCTTATTTACTTAAAATAGAACAGGTTTCCTTCAACACCAGTATGTGTTTTTGTGTGCTTGTTGCTGTTTTTGTTTAAAATCTTGGGGATTTTCACTGTTTCTTTTTGTTGGTTTGCTTTGGGGTTCATTTTATTCAATATTTCTTTGCGGAAAAATTTTTGAGTTACAGACATTAAACAATTTCCAAGTTAATGGCCACTTCGGTCCTGTGCAGGCAAATTGTAAAGATTATGTGTAAAATATGTATATTCCAGTTCATGATCCAAAACTAAGCTTCAAGGAAAAGGCGATTAAAGCGCCTCTTTTATTATCCAGATTGTCAAGTGTGAGGAGACCTCTGAAAATATTTACCTGCAAAGGAATTCTACTACAATTAAATAAACGTAAAATAATTGCTCAGCATTGCTATTTAGAGATCCTTTGGCTCAGTCACCTGCCTCTCCAGACAATCTCTGCAGCATTTTGTGGGTACCAAAGGAAAGAAGAGGTAAAAAAAAGATAAATAATTTTTAAAAACAGAAAAAAAAAGAGGAGGGAAAGAACCAGAAAGAGATCAAAGAAGAAGGCACAATGCCTTGAAATTTCCTAATGGAGAAAAGATAATAAAAATTAAAATACTGGGGTGAAATGTTGACCTCTGGAATATGTGGATATACGATACAAACCCCTCCATTCGTACTACCATTCCCTTTTAAATGAGGCTGAACTCTTCAGAAGGCCATTTTCTGTACTGTCAGAGAAAGAAGGGGCAAGGCATGCTTTGGATGTTGTTCTTCCTTTCAGTTCTTGCATATTTTTGTTTGTTCGTTTGGAGGAGGAGGATTTTCGCTCATTCGTGTTTACTTGATTCAACCGCGGGAGGAATTTATTCACGGTGTAATTTCGAGAGGTAGTTAAGAGTGGCTGGGAATCGCCGTCCCAGAGCTGGCGTGAGGATGAGCAGCGATCTGGGAAGTTACCCCAGAATATCGCTGCACAACCAGAGGGACGTTGGCGATGCGGTGGCTTTGCGGTGCCCGTGGAGAGGACAGCTTTGCAGCTCCTGGAAGGCTTTTCTCCTCTCTGCTCCTCCTTCGGTATTTCGGGTAACCTTCGCTTCATCCCACCCCGCCCCCCTCTCCCCCCACCCCCCCGCGAAATCCGCTTCTGATTGTCGTTGTGTGGGTTTTGCAAAAGGGGCATTTGCCTTTGCCCGCTCCCCAGTAACGGCTCTTGTGAAATGGATGTTCGGCGCCTTCTCAAAATGTCTGAAACAACAAAAAAAAAGAGAGAGAGAGAAAAAAAATATCTATCTATTTATTTGAGTACAAGAAATTAGAGATGCCCGAAATCCCTGACATTTTGGGAGGGGATGGGGCTGGGGAAGGTTAACGGGAGAGGGAACGGACACGAGAAAGCGGGGACAGGAGCCCGGGGACAGGAGGGATGGACCAGGCGCACCTAAAGGGCAGGCGGAGTGAGAGGACCAGGAGCGGGTTTCGGGAGGGGCACGATCCGTTATGGATGGCCCTTGCGGTCCTGCTGCATTGCAAATTGCTGCTCGCTCTTGTCTTGGAAGGCGGGGAGCGGAGAAGTCCAAGGCCACGGGAAAGCACAAGTGACCTCGTTCAAGAGAAATGCCGCTGTCGTTTACGTGGGCAGGATCCTTGTCCGTCCGCTTTTGGTTTTTAAAAATGATATTTTTTTTGTGTGCTTTATTGATGGGATTTACAGTAGTTTTAAGCCGGGGGCTCCGTGTGCGGAGGGAGTGGGAGGAGAGAGATGCTCTGAGCCTCGCTGGTCCCAGACATGACCCTCTACCACCCCTCGGCCCAGGCCCGGGGCAGGACTATGCCTCGAACCCCGTGTTTTCTGCACACCACGTTATGGTTTTGGAGAAATTGATGGGAACTTGCCTTTCCCTTTCCCGCTGTACCTGCGGGAACGGGATGTGGTGGGGTTTATAGGACACGGTTTTCCCTTCGGGATGTTCCTCAGCTCTTCTTTATTTGTTTGCCTGGGTTGCTTTTTTTTTTCCCTCCCGTAGCCAATGTCTGTAGCCTGCTGGGGGTTTGATGTGACGGCTGGCGCTGGTGTGTGTGTGTGTGTGTGTCTGTGTGTAGAGGGGCGTGGCCAGCAAGTCATCTTAGCGATGAATCAAACAGCAAGAGAGGGATTTGGGTTGAAACAGTCTCTTTTGGAGTCGGCTATTTTGCTTGTAGCCCGTGCCCGGTAAGGAAACACACACCTCTCGCCACAGCCGTTTCCTGGGACATGGGTCAGGAGGAGACCCTTGCGCCACTACACGCATCCCTCCCTTTGCGAGAGGTGTGGGCAGCCTGGGGGTCCTCTGAAGGGATGCAGGGGGCTAACCCCTTTCCGCCCCCGCTGCTCACAGAGACATCCCAGCTGCGCTGCCCGAGGTCGAGCCCGGGCCCGGGGACACTACCGGGTCCCCAACCCCCATCGCCGTCAGGAGAGCGTTTAGGGATCAGCAACAGCCCCCACGCCCCACTCCGGGCCCAGGTAGCCCTCCCGGCCTCGCGAGTCCTGCGGGCTGCATACCGCAGCAGTACCGTCCCTGCGTCCCGTCTCTTTCCCCCGCGGGACCTCGGCCTGGCAGCCGCGAACACCCGTGGGGGCCCCATCTCACCCACGCCGTAATTCATTTTCTTTCCCTTGGCGAGTGCCGTTTCCCACTACGATCCCGAACGGTGACCGAGGCGGCAGATGTGGGGCAGCAGGATTCATCCCTACCCGTTCCTGCCCCACTACTCCGGGCCCAGGCAGCCCTAAGCTGTCTGAGTGGCTTTGGCATGGCTTCTTTTCCTCTCTTTATCGCAGTTTGAGTTTTATTGTCATAACTATTCTTTTTCTGCCGCGTCTTACACCGTATTTGCCAAGCAACCTGGGGGAATAAGGAACTGTGTGTTCGCGCCGGTGTTTGCGGGGGAAAACGCGCCCACTGCTTCCAGGAGGAATTTTCTAACAAAGGAGCAAGTGAAAGGAGAAGTAGGCAGTGCATCTTCACCCAGACTCCCCTCCGCCTGGCCTCCAAGAAAAAAACCAACCTCCAAAAAATTCCCTTGATATCAACACCATTATTCCCCGGGCATCGAAAAAACCCATCACTAAAAAAAGTGAAAAATGCAAAGCCCCTGACTCCTGTCCCCGAGTGCCCCATGGCGACCCTGGCTCATCCTCCCACCCTGGATGGCGGGACGAGTCTTTAGCGACGGGGATGGGGGGAGGGGGGGAAGTGGCGGAGGGGGGTGGCTGGGCCGGAGGGGGCCGGCGGTGCTGACCTGTGCCCCTGCCCCCTCCAGCGTACCTGGTGCAGGCGGTGAGAGCGGCGGGGCGGTGCGATGCGGTCTTTAGGGGCTTCTCGGACTGTTTGCTGCGGCTGGGCGATAACATGGCCAACTACCCGCAGGATCTGGACGACAAGAGAAACCTCCAAACGATCTGCGCGTAGGTCTTTACTCTCTCTCCTTCGGGGCCACGGGAGGGGTGAATGGGACTAGGGGGTCACCCGGGTCCGGGCAAGGCGGAGCGGGGGGAGGGGGAGGTTGGATGGTGGCGGTGGGAAGGGAAGCGACAGAAGGACCGCGGGTTTGGCGCTTTAGGATGGGATTCTCTGCTCCAGGGTCCCTCCAAGCTCCCTACCGTGGGTACAGGCCGGCCTTGGGGAACAGTAAAGTCTGGAGGGAGTTTTAACAACGCCTTTTTCAGTTCTTCCCTCCGTGAATCTGGGCGGGTTTTTTGAGTGGTTTTATCTTGAGTTTTGTGGTTTGGGTTTTTTTATTTTTTCCCTCCTCGGTTCCTTGCTTGCACTCTTCCCTTTCTCCTTTGCACCGATGTGCTGATAGCAGCTGCAGGGAGATTGCCATACCTTTCCTCACCGCTGCCTTTGGGACCCCATGCTTACGGGTGGGCTCTGGGCTCTCAAGGCATAGGCAGGTCGAGGACAGGCAACTCATCTCGTCCCGTGCTGAGGAAGAGATTCCTCGGAAAACAAACCTTAAAATAAAGAAAGAAAATCCATCCCAGACACAATAGTAATCCCCGCGAGACTGCTCTCTTCCACCCCCCTGAGCCCTCCTAGTCCCCGGGGAAAGCCCATCTCCACTCCAGGTTCTCCCCACTCCCGGAACAGAGAGGAGAAGAAGGAAAGGGCAAGGATAAAGGGGGGAAAAAAGTTATTCATATAAAAGGAAAACAGCAACAACAAATAACACAGGGAGAAAAAAACCTTGCCTTGCAAAATCGGTCTTTTCAATTCCTCTCCGGAGCCTGAGGAGCTGGGACAACTGGAGGAGCCCTAAACTGGGGTAATTTTCCCCAGAGCTAGGCAGCGGTTCTCAGCACGAGGAGGGAAACCTGGAGTGGCTGCCAGGGGCCGGGAAGCCTCTTGCTGTGGCCTGGCCTCCACACTCCGGGGGCCCACGTCCCAGGCAAGGGACAAAAACGGGGAAGGGGAAGAAAGAAATACAGAGTATTCCCCCATCTGCCTAGTACTGTTTTCCAGTACAAACTGTCCACGTTGGAAAAAAAAAACAAAAACAAAAACAAAAAACCCCCCAAAACCGAAACACAAACAAAACCACAAAACCCCACTCCAAACAGAAAATCGTATTTTAAAACGAAATAAGGTCCGTAGCCATAAATACGTTTGGAATAGGGTTTTTATGTTTAGTCTGCAAAAATTCGGAAATGAAGGATGTGAAATAGAAAGGTGAGAGAGGAGGAGAGGAGAGGAGAGGAGAGGAGAGGAGAGGAGAGGAGAGAAGAGAAGAGAAGAGAAGAGAAGAGAAGAGAAGAGAAGAGAAGAGAAGAGAAGAGAAGAGAAGAGAAGAGAAGAGAAGAGAAGAGAAGAGAAGAGAAGAGAAGAGAAGAGAGAAACTGTGACCCTTTTCCTTTTCTTCCTACTTAGATATTTCTGAGCCAAGCATCTACCAAACCAGGCATCTCTCTGTAAATCCTGGGTTGTAGTATACCTTATGTTCTTCATGAGGAATAAAAACCCAGGGACAGCAGAGCCTAATATGGTGTCCTTTGGCAATTTGGCCAGAGATGGTTCCAACATGTAAAACTCCCCCCCCCCCCCTTTTTTTTTTCCCAAGCAAGAACCTTTCCCTGACCACCTCCTACCCCCCGATTGCCTTCGCCCTGTGCCAGGATGTATATTGAAAGAAGATTGTGAAAGATTTAATTTTCCTTTGGGAGATGCAATTACAGCAGAAATACTGCAGGAGAGGCACACTCTCAGACTCTGGCTTCTCAGTATCTCATTATTTATTACAAATGTAGCAAACATTGGGAGCCTACAACCAGCTTAGAGTGCTCATAAATTAGAGACTGTAGGACTGCTTTAAAAGAAAAAAAAAGAAAAAGAAAAATCAAGATCCAAATTTGCAGGTGCCTGCTTTAAAGCAAGGAGTAAAGGCAGAGGTCACATGCAGGACGATTTTCGATAAACCAGACGCCGAAAGGTCCTCCAGCCCTTCCCCCCGGCCCCTCCACCTCTGCGGTGGGGCAGCCTCCCCAGCGGCAAACTCCGGCACAGTCCCCGTCAAGAAGTGAATGAGAAGGGAAAGGGGAAAAAAAACCCAACAAACCAAAATACGTGTGGGAACAGCGAAATTATTCTGGGAAAGAAGAGAAACCCATCGCTGCTTATAGACCTCTGTCCATAGATGTGGAGTCGCTCCCCGTGCCGAGGGCCGGTGCGGAGGGCCCAGGAGGGCAAGATGCTGCTTCCTCCTCCTCCTCCTCCTCCTCCTCCTCCTCCTCCCTTTCTGTCCCTACAGTCAGAACCTGCTCTCTCCCCGGAAAATCCTTCCTGAGGGTTTCTAACGATGCACTGGGACCCTCCAGGATGCCACCTGGGAAAAGCCTTTGTCTTCCCCCGATGCCCCGCATTTATCAGCTCCCACTGGTGACGAAAAACTCTCTGGACGAGCTCATGGGTTCCTAGATTTGAGTCTGCCCGCCGAGGCGTCTGCCCCCTTCAGGCAAAGACCCCCTCGGGCAGACACCCAGCAAACCGATTTTTGCATGAGCTCGGGTTGATGGCCAAGAGGGCGTTGGAGGGACGGGGGGGTTACATCCTGAAAATCCCAGCCAACGTCAGCCTCGCCCTGAAAGCAGGCAGGGGAGCGCAAAACGTGGGCACAGGGCGGGCTGTGGGGAAGGAGCCGGGGATCCCACCCAGAAACCAGTGTCTCGTGGGACGGGGGCGAAGCGGGGAAGGGTGGGCAGGGGCCAAGGGGAGGTGGCGGCTCCACATCACCTGGTGCCAGCCCACACTTTAAAGTCTTCCCCGCTCAGCTCCGACTTCGGGCGGTGAGAGGGAGTGCTGTTGGGCCCGAGGGGGCGGGTACCCGCCACCCCATCCCCCGGGAAAAGTGGGTGCGTGCCTGTTTTGATGCCAGCTGCTCTCCCCTCCTGCAGGTACTGGGATGATTTCCACGCTTGCACCCTCACAGCGCTCACCGATTGCCAGGAAGGAGCGACAGACCTCTGGGAGAAATTGAGACGGGAATCCAAAAACCTCGATTTCCAAGGCAGCTTATTTGAACTGTGCGGAGGCGGCAGCGGCGCGGCACCGTCTCTCCTCCCGCCGGCTTTGCCCCTGCTCTTGGCGGCTCTGTGGGCCGCCCTAGTGACCTGGCTGCCTTTTTAGGGGGGGCGAGCACACCCACACCCAACACCTTCTCCATGTGCTGGATCTCTAGAGGAAGTGTCCATCCGTTGCTTTGGGGACGTTGTGCTTTTCTGTGGTTGATGATGATGATGGTGGTGGTGGTGGCTGATGGTGGTGAAACACCCATATAGGACTGTGGAAGCGTTCTCTCTTTCTTTTAATTTAGTTTTTCTTTTGTGTTTTATTTGCCAAATGTTACCAAACAGGCAGCGGCGCGCAGCCCAAATCGGACCTCAGCTTTACTATCGCTTTGAATCAAAAAACGAAAAGAAAAAATAGAAAAGAAAGAAAGAAAGGAAAAAAAGACCCCAAACCCCAAACTCGAGCCCTCGTTGTGCAAAAGCAAATCTCAGGAACCGCTCTGGGCCACCTAACGTTAAGGTTGTAATCGGCCGGGCTACCTCCCGGCGGGCCACGGGCTCCTCTCCAAATGTGGCAACGTGCGAGGCGAGCACAAAAACGCAGACACACACTAAAAAACAAAGGCACTGGCGATGAATCCAAGGTAGATGTCCACGTGTGAAGCATATGGTGAATAATTCACAATCTCTCATCTTTCCTCCACAGTCGCTTGTTTTTTGGTCATTCCACTGCAAAGAAAAAAAAGCAAAAAAAAAAAAAGCAAAAAAAAAAAAAAAGCGCAAATCCAACCTTAAAAATTAAAAAGTGCATTTTTCCTCAAGGGGAAAAAGAGAGCAAGAGAGTGAGAGAGAGAGAGAGAGAGAAGAGGGGGAAACGAACAGGGAAGGAAGGAAAGAGCGAACGAATGAAGGAAGGAATGAAAAGAAGAGCGAGAAATGTGTCTAAATGCCCAGAGGAGTGAAGGAATGCTGCTAACAGATCTCCGAGAGTTTACCTTTACTTGCTGTTTGAAGGCATCTTTCCAAATTCACTGCCTTTAATTTTTCTCCTCCTCTTTGTTTTTAGATGTTACACATACCAGTAAAATACCTGAATATCCAACCGTAGAGATCACAAAAAGGGGGCTTAAATGTAAATCGAAACAAAAGACAAGCAAAACAAAACACCGATAACATCAAAATTATTTTGGAAAAAAAAAAAAAAGAGCCTTGATTTTAAAAGAGAAGAAAAATGTAATTTAAACAAAAGTTTATTATAAAGTCAAATCAGCAAAAAATAACAAAAAAAGATTTGCTACAAAGTATAGACAGAAGTATAAAATAAAAAAAAATATTGTTTGAAATGAGGGTGTTGTCCTTTTTCTACAACATGCCTAGAGTATCTTGAAAAGGAACAGGGCTTTTAAGGCAAAGAGGGCTCAATCCCGAGCCGATCCCTCGACGAAGAGGACAGTTTCAGTTCAAACAAGGACAAGAAGGCTCAATCGGGTAGTCGCAGCCTTCCTTTTTTTTCTTCTTCTTCTTCCCCATTTCTTTCTCAAAAATAGGCTATAAATCCTCCCACCCTCCTCCTCGTCCTCCTCCTGAAGCCCCAAACCGCAGCACGCCCGTAGCCGGCGAAGGATAGCCGGCGTGGGGAGCGGCGGTCCCGCGGGGGCGGGCGCGGAGCGAGGCGCGGAGCGGAGCGGGGCGGAAGGAAGGGCGGGTGCGGAGCCCCGGCGGAGGGGGAGCAGCAACCACCATTAAGGAGGAGACTGCGGAGCCGGAGCCGGGGCGCAGAGGAGCCCTTTCATAATTAATAAGGCAGCTCAGCCGAAGGAGCAAAGGGAAGGGGGGGCCGCGGTATTGATTTCGCAGCAGAAAGCTGCTCTAACCTCGGCTATTTATAGGCGCCTGATGCCTTTATAAAGAAATACACATCAAAGAGTAAACACGTCTTTTCTACTTAGAAGGCGAGAGCCCAGCTGGCGACCGGGGGTGGGTGGGTGAGAGGGTGATGGGGAGGTAGGGATCGCAAATTGGTGTGAGATAATTTATTCCGGTGAGGAACCGTTGCCCGTGCAATAGGTCTCCTTTGCCAGCGGGTAGAGTGGCAGGGTCTCCCTCGCCTTCGCCCCCTCTCCCTGCTCCCCTTCCTTCCCGAGGTCCGCAATGTAATGTGTAAGCAATAGCAAACGTAACAGTTCATAAATCAAACAGTGGGTCGCAAGCCAATCTGCATTTCCCAAACGGATTGAATCCCGGCAACGAATGCGCGCAGGAACTGGAGCAAGGAGCCTTTACCACTGGAAGCAATGTTGATTTTTTAATGATAAAATACATTATGCCTGTGTTGGGGGGGCTTTGCAGAGCTCAGCTTCCCTTTGGCAGATACAGGTCTGCTTGTATTTCACTTTCCCTTGCCCTCCCTCTAGACTCAGTCCCCACCACCACTAAAGAAAAAGAAAAACCCTGGAGAGAGGAGCTTTGTTTAAAACGGTTTGGGTTAGTTTCCCTCCCCACAGAGGATCTAGACCTAAATTGATTTTTTTTTTTCCCCCCCTGTGCACATCTCTCTATTCATGAGGTCAGACGCTGCTATTATGATTTCCTCCAGCACGAAATACCAGCTGCCAACGAGAGAGCCCTTGCTGGGGTGCGAGGGGCCCCAGGGACTTTTCACCGTCAGCAGGGACCCCTCTTCGCCCTGAATTGCCCGGGCTCTTGTCCTCTCTGTTGCTGACATCCCGCGGACTCGGCTGCGGGAGGCGGCCGGGCGGGCTCCCGCCTGTCCGACTGCTGGACTATGCCCATCCGTGGGAGGCTGGTTGGAGAGGAGCCTCTCAGCTTTTCATCGCCCCTCGGAAGAAAGCTGAGGCTTCATAAAAAAGGGGTGATTGGCAGTTCATTGGTGAACTCGAGTTATGCTCGCGTGAGGTTGCATTACTCATGGATAATTAGCACATCCCCCAGTTAGCCCTCCGTTGAGGAAAATGATCAAATGGTGGCAAATCGTGGGGGAAAAAAAGACGGTAGGGAAAGGGTCAGTGCTCTCCAGAGTCTTCTCTCCTGTTTCGGGCTTCTGATTGTCGGTCGCCCGTCCTGGGGATGCGGGACGGCCACCGGACATCCCAGGGTGCAACGACACATTTGCTGCTCAAAAGCCTGCATTGCACCCCCAGGATTTCCCGCAGCAAACCACGGTCCTCCTCGCGCAACCGGCAAGTGAGGCTCTCTCGGCCGGCAGCTCAGTATTTCTTTCGGGGAACACGAGTAACCAACAAACTCCCTCCCATCCCCCGTGTTCATTTTGTAACAGCCCCTCAGTAGTCAAGGTTGTTCCCCTTTATTTCTGACGCCTGAGTGCGGACTATTTGTCTTTCCTTTTTTTTTTTTTTTTTTAATCTCAGGGTTAATTGCTCTGTCTTGCCATGTTTTGGGAACATCGCCTTGCACCCGTAAGGGTTTGTAAGGGCTAGCAGGAGAGGGATGGGGCGAAGGCTGGGATGTCACTTGCCGGGTGGGTCCCACTGTCCCAGACAGCGGCTGCTGTAGCAAAAGCTCGAGAGGTTCAAGCCTCTGAACACCTCTTAAATCCTGGGAAAACGTGAGCTGATGAAATGAGGAGGGAAAAGGAAAAAGAAAAGTATTTAAACGTTGAGAGTAATCACAGTAAAATTATCTCCTCCTTACACAAATAAACTAAATAAATACAAAATAAGAGAAGGAAAAAAAAAAGCATAAATGCAGATCAAACCTCATAGCTGCAACACAAGACAATCCAGCGCCTTTCTAGCTGGCTGGATAATCGGGGAAGGTTGCAGCCATTGCGGTTCTGCCTGCCCTAATTCCCGTTCCCAGCTCCGACTGAGCAACCGCAGCCCCGCAGTCCCCGAGGGCCGCAGAAAGCTGCCTCCCTCCCTCCTTCCTTCCCCGCCAGTGCTGGATGAACCCGGGCTTGGCAATCGGCTGCTCTCTGCCAGCCTCGCCTCAGCCTTTTAGCAGCCCGACTGAGCCCGGGAGGGATGGCTGTGCCTCTCTGCCTGCCTGGGCTGCCCTCTGACGCAGGGAGCCTGCTGGGCTGAGGTGCTGGTGGACGGTTTGATTTTGCTCTAAAGGAGTAAACAAAAAAAAAAAGAAAAAGTCCCTTTTCCATCTGCTTCTGTTCAAAGGCTGCAAGAGGGAGATGGAGCAGGTCTGTGCTGGGAGCCAGGACACACAAAACTGAGGCAAAGGTGTCGGAATGGTAGGGATGGCAAACAGGTCGGCCCTTACTGAGGGAGCAGGAAAGCATGGTATTAAAAATAAAGTGCAGTATCCATTTCTCACTGGGCTTTCCAGTTGGCTACATCTGTGCCTCAAAAGAAGCAGTGAGATATTGTTGGGCCCTGGCTGGTTTGCATAGCCTAGGGACAAATGTATCAGTGACTCTCTCGGCCCTTTTCCTTTCCAAGGCCCTGTGCAGTTGTTTTCCTGCCCAGTGAAATCCAGTATACTCTGTGAAGGGCTGACAATGCAAGGAGACAGAGGCCAGTCCAGCCTTCCTATTCATCAGGGCTGATTCATTAATAATTAGTGCCATTAGGTGCATTATAGCAAGTGCCTGAAGGCCTCAATTAAAGGAAAGTGAGCTTGTTAAATCCAGAGAGCCACTTTCTCCCTCTGTTACTCCTGCCTGATGCAGAAGCTGTGCCTCCAGGGTAGGCAGTAGGAATAGACCTGGCTTTCTAGGTATGCAGCCTCTCTGCCTTCCCTTTCCCTCCTCCTCCAGCTTTTCCTCTCCTCCACCTTAGCTTCAGATCCTGCAGAGCCAGGCTGCTGCAAGAGATGCCTGGAAGGACTTGTGGGAGAAGGTGGCAAATTAGGTTATTTTTCAGAGCCATTTCACCCTTCATCACAGAGCAAAGAAGTGGGTCTGGGGTGTTTTTTTGGAGACGGGTCAGGGTTGGGATTTGGGTGGGATTTTTTTGCAGGAAGAGGGTAGTGGGCAAAGTGATGAAAACTGCAGAGGAGTCTGTTAAAAAATCAGATGCAATTTTAGCTGCCCGAAAGAGTTGCTTTAGGCTATGGACAGCTGATGATCAATGTTGCTGTTGGCATATATGCTTCCAGCTAGCTACTGTCTTAGCTGCTGTGTCTCCTGAGACAGAGTTTCAACCCAAGGCCTATTGCAATGGTGGTACAGCAAGGGGCTTTTGTTTGCTTTGGGCTAAGGACCTACTGCTGTCCAGTTCCACCAGTGAGAAGAAAAGCTGGAGGTGATATGAGAAAGACACAGCACTGTCATTGGTGAGTTACTGGCTGTTCTTTTCTCCTCAAATGCCCATGGTAGGTCTGTGTTAGAAGACCTCACTCAAAGCCTCCTACTCCTGATCTAAGGCTTTGCTAATGGATTGGCAGGCTGTGTTGGCATAGGCTTTGCCTTTCAGGAGGTACTATAGAAAAAAACCTTTAAATGATTCAAATGATCAGAAACTCAGGCTGTGCTCTCTGCCTTAGCTTTTTGGGTTTCATTGTTTGTTTTATTTTTTTCTGTGTTCATTTCCTAAGCTGATGTGAAGGAAAGATGGAAACAGCCCGCTGAAGGTCAAGGTGAGACTGACCATCAGTTCACATGAGTGCTGATACTCACCAGCAGAAATCGATGCCCACAGGTGCTGGAAGTCTTCTCAGTAAGAGAAACAGCATTGCTGCAGGGGACAAACAACTAGTTCCGACCTTCTTCATACAGCTCTTCTGTGGGGAAAAAAAAAATCCCCCGAAGTCAATATGCATTATGCTTAGGTAAGGATTTCAAATGCTTGGGTTTTGCCTCTGACAGGGATGTTATCCAAGTATGAACTCCAAGTTCATGAAGAGTGTGGGCAGCAGGTTGAGGGAGGTTCTGCTCCCCCTCTACTCTGCCCTGGTGAGGCCTCATCTGGAGTCTTGTGTCCAGTTCTGGGCTCCCCAGCTCAAGAGGGACAGGGAACTGCTGGAGAGAGTCCAGCGCAGAGCCACCAAGACGACCAGGGGACTGGAGCATCTTCCTTATGAGGAAAGGCTGCAGGAACTGGGGCTGTTTAGTCTGGAGTAGAGGAGACTGAGGGGGGGATCTCAATATTTACAAGTATCTAAATGGTGGATGTCAGGAGGTTGAGTCATCCCTCATGTCTAGCAACAGGACAAGGGGTAATGGGATGAATCTGGAATACAACAAGTTCCATTTAAACATAAGAAAAAACTATTTCACTCTGAGGGTGACAAAACCCTGGCACAGGCTGCTTAGGGGGTTTGTGGAATCTCCTTTTCCAGAGGTCCTCAAAACCTGCCTGGACGTGTTCCTGTGTGACCTGATCTAGGTGGACCTGCTTTGGCAGACAGAGACTAGATAGTCTCTAAAGATCATCCAACCTTTCCAATCCCTACCATTCTATGATTCTACTCTGCCAAAATGCAAAGTGTTCATGTGTGCATCATACTTTGCATCTTTAGAACCTCCAGGTTTCTTGCCTATAACATCAATTTATTAAGGACTGTGAAAAGCTGACTAATTGTCTCAAGCATCAAAGACCAAATCTTTTTTGTTTTACTGTGAAGCAGGTAGTGCATCCTCTGATACCACAAATTTTTATAACACTTTGAAAACTAATGGATATTCAATCAAATATTTCCTAAGTCAAAGAGGAAAAAAAAGAGGAAGAAAGAAAGAAAATATAAGAATCACTGTCATTGCTAGTAATTGTTTTAATCAGATTTACCCTATCCTAGTTTAAGACTGTCTATTTTTGCTGCAGACACTATCAGTAAGTTTACTTATATGGTACATTCTGCCAAATGCACCTCAAGAGTCAAATCACTGTGTCTAGCAGAACATTTCTCTGTCAGAACTTTTAATAGTAGTATTTTCAGTATGAGAAGTTTGACAATAGATGAATAGTTTGTTATTTATTTTCCTTTCTATGTGTTTTATTTTGAATGGACAATGCAAGAAGTCATTCCTGTGCTCGTTTGGGGCACTTTCAATTGTCCAATCCTCTCGCACAAGCTGCCTTTGCAAAGGGATGATTCCTGTAAAGCCACTGCCCCATTTCATTTCTCATATTCCAAGAAATATTTAGATTATGTCGTCAGATGAGAAAAATGAAAACAGATTTTGTTATCACGGAGCATTGGTCACATTAGTGTTGTGATGCCTCATTTACAGATCCAATATGTCAGAAAATTGTCCTGAGCTTTGCTTTTTATTGAGACTTAATAGACACCCTTGTCCCTTTTACTGGATCTGTAATGCAAGACTTGGTTTTGTTCTGTTGCCAAGACATTTCATTTCATCTCCCTTGCCCGTACTACTACTGTCTATTAAATGGGAGCAGCACTTTGAGATCTTTGGTGGGTGAATGAGGAAGTATGCATTGTTAATTTGAATGGGTTTTTTTTTATCTTTTAGCTTTCATCAGAAGAAAAAACATCTGGATTGAAATGACAATAACAAATAGTAGGTAAAGGATGCTTCCCTGTGGTTTCATATATCTGCTGTGTACCAGAAAACATCCAGCCCTGGGCACACAAGAGTTGTGGTTCATGTCTCCCTCTGAAGAAGCCTCAATGGAAAGATTGCTATGGCATACCCATCTAATGCAGATGCTGTGCTGCAGGCATTTCGGGCTGAGAATTTCAGCCTGCACCCTTGGCTAGGCTGCTGAGAACAAGCTGCAATCCTCGTCCTTCTTGCGGAGATCCTAGTCCATCTTCAGCCATGTCACTCTGCTGGCAAGATCCCTGTTTTGCTGTGCATCGAAAGTTCATTTGATTCCCTCCCCTCTCATTTTCTTTAGGTGTCAGCATTTTGTGCTCTCCATCTAAATCAGAGGTCTGGCAACATAAATACTTAGAAGACTTAGGAGAAGAAGAAAACATCAATATTTCACTGAACACACAAAGCTGCACAACTCCGCAGTCTTCATTTTAATGTCACCTGTGGTTAGTTTGAGTTTCTTTCTGCAAGCTGAGTGATTTAAACATCACTTTGAATCCCTCCTGTGTGAAAAGCTTGGTTTTCTCTCTTATTGTGTTAAGGAAGAGCTGTGAGGAGTTTGTTCAAGCTCACTAGTCAGGCAATCCTAAGGTGGCTGACTTCTAGCAAAAGTCACAGCAGGAATAAGCACAAGCCAGTCTACTCACCAGACACAACTTTTGCCGCTCTCCAAGTTATGATCCAATTCATGCTGACATTAGACAAATCCATTAGCAAATGTAATATAGGAAAACGCAAAGAAAAAGGAGCTGGATGGCTTATCACGGACCTGGACTTAGAAATGATGGCCCGTTAGAAGGCGGCATCACTGGCTGTAGGGAGGCTGGGCCCACTCACAGCAACTCAGGGCTTTCTCTGCTCATGTTAGGCCACAGTCCCAAGTTTCCCATCTCATCCTTTCTGTGAACTAGATAATACAAGATCATCCTTTCTGTGAACTAGATAATACAAGATCATTCTTTCTGTGAACTAGATAATACAAGTCCCACGCAAGTTGGTCAGAGTTCTGCGAGAGTACTGGCATGAGCAGGAGCAGCAATTAGCTCATAATTCACTCTGGCAGCCTGTTGCTTCTGACCTCTCCCCCTGCTGCTCTCTAACTGGAGGCCTTGTGCTCTGGAAGAAGGGGAGAACATTTTGTTCATGCTCATATCAATCAAGACATCCTATGAGCTGCTTATTCTGTGAAATTCTATCTCCTGTGGTGTCTGTCTCCTGTATGGACTCTTTGGTAGCTAAGCTGACTCCAGTTGTGCTTCTGTAGCGGATGCACTCCCAGCATTTTTCTCCTCTGCCTGCCTACTGCCACAGCACTTATAGGAAGCTCAAACCTTTGAGACTTCCACCCCCTGTCAAGTTCGATCAAACTCAGCTCACAAGCTCAAAAAATTATTTAGGAGGGATTGACTGGCACTTGCACAGACAGTGTGATCTCATAAGCTTCCTTTCCTTGGAAAACTAGGCTACCAACCTAGCAACGAGGGAAAAAAATGCCATCCTGCTGGCAAAAAGGACCTAAACATTGGGAGGAAAGAGAGAAGGTGGGAGAGGAAAGCTGCTTTGAAGGGGGAGGAAAAAGTCACTGCTTTGTGGCTGCAGAGCTCTTGCATGCTTAAAGGGCCAACCTTGGAGAGATCTGCTGGAGAAAACATTCTTCAGGGGATGGCAAGATCTCTTATGAAAATTAGTAAGGTAGAGAAATCATCTGGGTTCATCTCACCACCATGCATTCTAAATGGATATTGATATGACAAGGTCTGTCTCCAGTGGTACATGTTTCTCTCTGCTGACTAGAGGAAGACACCAACACAACTATTGTACGTCTTGTGTGCCTGCAGTATCTGAAGTGAGATGCTTTCTATGCTGAAAGGAATGATCCTCTTACTGCTCTCTCCTTCAGACCAAAGTTTCCATGGTGCTGCTGAAGGGTTTGTTACTCTGTGTAACATGTTTGTATTTTAGAAAAGCTGCTGTGTGTCTTAATAGCTGCAAATGCATGCATGGTTTTACTGGGCATTTGTAGGCACTTACCCTTTGTGCACTAAAACCTTTCCTGCCCTTGTATCTTACAGAATAAAATCCTTTAAGTGAGCTTTAATGATTCTAGTGCTACTTCTTTACAAATTAGAGAGCTGTCATCCTGTTTTCATTTGATATCACACAACATTTAAGGCCGTCAGTAGTATTATCGTGCATACTCATATAAATTGATATTTAATTTCAGTAATTATAATATTACTAATTGTATTTTTGCACCTGATGCTACTACTGACATTCAGCTTTTGAGCTCTGCTTTGCTCCTTCTAGATTTAGATGTTCCTCACTCTTTATTCTTCCCCACCTACAGCAGATCATATACACAATGAAACTCGGAGATAAAAGCTTGGACCTTCCCATTAAATGCATGGGATAGTTTGAAACTCTGGGTGTACCCAGAGTGCAGAATATGCTCAAACATCCTCTCCCTGTTACCATGTCATTTTTATGAGGCTTGGGAAGTGGTGTTATAACCCAAATTTTGCAGAGTGCTTAAGTGTTGGTTCGTACTTACCTGTTCCTAAAGGTCTTCCATTTGCACTTTTTAGACATCTTTTTTTATTGCAGCCCTTCACTTAACATATCCCGGGACTGCCGTGGCTTCGTGTCTCAATGTTTTTCTCCTCAGGACCTTGCACTCTTGCATTTGCTCTGTAGTAGTCCCTGAGAAAGTACTTGCTTCCTACACCTCAGCTATTTTCTGTCCTTTTCTTCTCTACCTTCTCACCATGTTGCTGTCAAGTTACAGTTTCTAGTCTGCAATGAAGTTCCCACACCTTGTCCACTTCATGTCTTCTAGACTGTTGACTTAATATCAGAACAGCTAGGACAGATAATGAGCAAATAATAGTCATTCTAATACATGATAAGAATTACCTAATTGCAGATGTGTACCAGGCTTAGCAGTCAATTAGTGTGCAACATTTGCACCTAATTAAGCACAATTCAGTCGGTGTCAGTGGTGTTATCAGATAAAGATTACTGAGAGGTAACTGAGCAGGCTTTAAGGGTATAATTTTACCAGGGGAAAATTGTAGGGATTGGTTGTTGATATGACTGTGATCTCCTGTTACACAAGAGAGGACACTCAGGAGAGGATGTTCACCTGGGGACTCCAGACTACATCTCTTCTTGGCTGGCCGTGGAGTACATTTTTCCTTTTAACCTTGGACTTGATGTATGCCATCATCTACGAAACCAGTGAATAAAGCATGTGCTTTGTGCTTGTGAACCTGCCTCGACTTTCTTTGCGTATAAAGTAAAACAATCATCTGGGCCATGGGATTCCTGCTGACTCCCAGTAGAATTTGAGGTCACTGACCCCTCTTCTCAAAGATCACAGAATTAAAGAATCTTAAGGGTTGGATTCCTAAGTCCCTAAGTCCCTCTGGGTTATGGTACACACAGAAAATTTTGGTTCAGTTTCATTAACAGAAAACCTTTTGCAGACAGTACATATTTACTATTACTGCCATATATCAATATTGTTGCCATCTATTTTTTTCACTTTAGGAGTGGCTTTTTTTATTTTAGCTTGAAAACTGTGTCAAAATTAGTTAAATTAAACCAACATCAATTTAATTTAACCTGAAGGGAATGATTACCTCCCAGACAATTGCTATGCTGGTAGCAGTGTATGGTGCAGTAAGGTTTCATGTTCTACAACAGAGCCATGGCTACATCCAGGCTGGAGTGTCCATGTGGCAATAAGCACTGACTTCATTCAGTCTTGTTGTTTTAGCTCACCTGCAAAAGCAGCTCCTCTGATTGAGTGAGCAAATTCACCTCTTCGTATAAGTACACACTCAATAGACCAAATTATAACAGTGGTGCCTAAAGTGGATGTCCAGGGAGTGATGAGGTATTATGACAGTGGACAAGTGACATGAAAACTGCTCCTTGTAGTTTTGCATAAAGCCTTGTGTTCCAGTTTCTTTGGAGCCAAGGCCAAGAGTTCTGCAGGGATGCTATCTGGGAAGAAAAACACTAAGACAACAAGAAAAGATAATTTGCACTGAAGTGTCTGGAGAACTCTGCTGTAACAGCAAGGTGAATAACCTAAAAGAGAAAAAAAACCAAAAAACAAAAAAACTTTGACCTCCTTTCATCAAGACACTCATTGCCCAAACATCCCAAGCAGTGTCTCCACAGCACAAGTCCAGAAAGCCATCAGAAACATGGCTTATGTCTAATGACTTAAAAATAACCAGCAAGGGTGATTCCATACCTCCTCAGACTGTCAGTACTGAACTTTTTTCACTAAGACATCTTTCTGCAAAATCTAACCTGAATTTTCCAGTTTTAGATGTGACTACAAACAGGTTGGTTGAAGTCTGTCAGGAGTAACATGGATCATCCATTTACACCATGACCTCTTGTGGGCCTTTCCAACTTTCTTTCATGGCTTTCTAGCATTCCAGTGTAATAAATGAACAGCTAGAGGAAATGCTTGCTCTTTTAAAATATCTGCTCTTCACAGAACATGTGCTTTAAATGAAATAAGAGCTGGTTATCTACCATCACTGAACTTATGCAAATATTTATTGACTTGGTATAAAAACCAGGAAGAGTCATCTGTTTTTCTAAAGTCTTTCTGGGGCAAAGAAAATCCATGAGGCTGCTCTTACATTGGAAAGTCAGCACATGTTACTCTAGGATCAGAGAGATGGAAGAAATTCTGAGACAGGAAGCTGTGCTGGACATCTGCACACAGCCTGCTAAGTGTGTACAACAAACATCACTGAATCAGTTGGCACTACTATCATTTAGACGTGCCATCAAGGGTGAGTTAACTTCAGAGTTAACCCAAACTTAGGTACAGCTATACAGGGAGCAGCTATTAGAAATAAGACAGTGACTGATCTTGTTGACATTTGGGTTAAAACCTGTCCAAATGTGTTATCCCTTAGGGCACCTTATACCAGCTGGGGAGAAGAAGTGAAAACTATTTTCCAGTCTTTGTGCTGGCATCTCCAGGCTGGTGTCCTGTCAGGAGAAACAGGGAGCTGGCATACTCAGAGACGTGCAACGTGGGTACCTCCTCCAGAGAAGTGCCAGCTGCTGGCTGCTGCTGGCTTACAACAGCAGAGAGAGCAGCAGAGATACCCTTCCTGCTGGGCAATCTGACCTATGCCAGGACTGACAATGAATCATTTCTCCACTGATAACTGTTGAGAGCTTTCCTGTGTTTACACAATGTTAGCAAATACTCCAATCCCTCGTGTGCCAAGACCGGCACTGGAAAAATGCTGCTATGGTATCAGTTTAGGTACCAGCCCTGTGTATCCTTAGGTACACAGCCTTCATCAGGCTCTGGCTCCCTTCTTGTTTGGTGGCATTCATTCTCTAGAAGGTCAGAGAAACATCTCTAATCTACATGGACAGGTGGCTGGTCTCTCTCAGCTCTCGGCTTGATCAGAAGATAAGACCCCACAGTCAGATTCACAATGTCCTTCGCTGGCCACCCTTTCATAGAATCATAGAATGGTAGGGGTTGGAAGGAATCTTTAGAGATTTTCTAGTCCAACTCCCCTGCAGAAGCAGGTTCTCCTAGATCAGGTTGCATGGGAACATGTCCAAGAGGGTCTTGAAGACCTCCAAGGAAGGAGACTCCACAACCCCCCTGGGCAGCCTGTGCCACTGCTCTGTCACTCTCACGGTGAAATAGTTTTTTCTTATATTTAAGTGGAATTTTTTGTGTTCCAGCTTCATTCAATTACCCCTTGTCCTGTTACTATCTACTATAGAAAAGAGGGATGTCCCAACCTCCGGACACTCACCCTTTAGATATTTATAAATGTCCCATAGCTCCTCTTCTTCCCATGTTCCCATGGCTCCTTCCTTCCTCTTCTATAAATGTCCCGTGTTCCATGGCTCCTCTTCTTTTGCAGAATATTTTCAACCAGCAGCTTTATAAACTGTATTCCCCTCACCAAGTGTAATTGTATTCAGATGAGACATCCACCTGTCAAACTCTGTACTAGGGATAGTGTCCTGGCAGCACACCCCGGAGAGCTGATGGACTCCCAGCATAGGGAGCAGATTTTAAGGCAGTGGAGCTTTAGTATTATCACAGGCAAACTTTTGTATCTTGGGTAACTTATAGGAGCTGCTTCAGAAGAACAAGGTGTAGGAGGAAACACAGGCAAGAGGAAAAGGCTTGCTCTGAATATTTCTACTTAGCATACAGGAAAGCTGAGATATAGAGATTTGCCAAAATTTTCTGTGTAAAGAGCACTTGGCTTCAGTATGTGGACTCAACACCTTAGTCAAGTCAAAACTGGGGTCCAAATTGACCCGCAGACACTCCACTTTTGACACTGAGACAAGAAAGACCTTGAGCCTGTGGAGCCTTGAGATGTAACTTTAAGTATGTATGTAAAGGTCAGACAGCAGCTTTGGCAGCTCATTTTAGCTCTTTTCCTCTGACAGGTTCCTAAAATGGGCTTAGTCTCTGCGTGCACCTGTTTAAGAATATAGTGTGAACAAAATCCTTTATGCTCATAAAAGTAAAGTTGCAAGTCATATTACCTCTTTGGAGAAATAAGTTCTGGAAGACAAATCTAGAGCAGAAGAAAACACTGACTGCAGCTGGAAGTTTTGTGTTTGGTGTTGGAGATGGCTATGTGGAAGCTGTCTGAGGAATACACAGAATATATGTTACAAGTACTCTTTTCCAGGTCAGTGAAGCTCCAAATACAAAATGCATTCATTAGGATGTTTCCTTGGGTTTGTGGCATTGATGGAAATTCCCTGAGTCAATCTGTGATTGATTTTCAAAGGTACCAGATCCCCTCAGTTCCTAGTGTTATCAACCAGAGGTGTGGTGGCTGATCTTCAAGCTTAACAAAGGTTGAGTTACGGACTTTAAGACACTAATGAACTATTTTGTTCTTACCTGGCTGCACAGATATGGGTCAGCTGTAGATTTTAACTGCCTCAGGCTTAGATTGATGGGAAGGTTATTTTTGAAAGAAAGAAAAAGAATTGATTATCACGTGGAAAAGAAAGCTCTGAAAATAGACTTAGGTCTTTTGAGGTAGATTTCATGCTGCGTCTCACAACTTTTAACTGTCCTTCTGGAAATACAGATATGGCTGTGTCTTTACTTTCCCTCTACTCTTGTCTCTCCACACTCCAAACCTTTCCACCAGCCTGTCTCTGAACTCCTGCTTTCTGTGCCCTCTCTTGGATGGTCAGGTCCCCAGGATAGGCTAAGCCCAGTTGCTAGATGCAGTGGAGCATCATGTGAGCCACAGGGCAGGAGCGACCCTCACACAGTTAACTTGGTCCAGCTGCCTCCTGATAACAGCCCCCATGCTGGATCCCACCCCACAGCACATAGGAAAGAGGGTCTCACCACCTAAACCTCCCAGGTGGTGTGGAGAGGGAGCTGACACAGGCAGCGCAGTTCCATGTTCAGCTGGTGCGGGTCTGGGTTTGACAATCACAGAATCATGGAATCACAGAATGGTAGAGGTTGGAAAGGACCTCTAGACATCATCCAATCCAACCCCCTGCTAAAGCAGGTTCACCCAGATCAGGTCACACAGGAATGCGTGCAGATGGGTTTTGAAAACCTCCAGAGCAGGAGACTCCACACCCTCCCTGGGCAGCCTGTGCCAGGGCTCCCTCACCTGAACAGGAAGGAAAATTCTCCTCATGTTCAAGTGGAGCTTGCTCTGCTCCAGCTTGTTCTCATTACCCCTCATCCTGTCACTGGGTGCTACAGAAAGAAGACTCATCCCATCCTCTTAACACCTGCCCTTTAGGTATTTATAAGTGTTGCCAAGGTCCCTAAGCCCACATGTCCCCTGCAGCACAGAGCCCAGCCTGGCATTGCCTTCTGGAATCACCTGCTTATCTAGTAGTATTGACCAGGAAGTCTCTGTAATCATCTCTGTAG